>NW_027288810.1:0-335723 GCF_037038585.1 Patagioenas fasciata
GCGAGGTTTCCGGCGCTATCTCCTTCTCTCCCCAGAGCTAGTCGCGCAAAGCAAGCCGCTAAGCCGGCGACCGGCAAGAGAGCTACAACGAAGCATGCCGAACGGAGAAAATAGCAGCAGCTCATCTGTTCACACCTTGTTTCTGCCATGTGCTTGAACGCCAAGACGTTCGCGCTTCTGTGAGATGAAAGACGTCCTTCTGCATATGTGGTTGCTCACACCGGTGCACTTGTTAGTGTATCCATTCAGTCCTGGGCTGCGGGGCATTCAGAAGTGGCTCTGTGGAGACGTCTGCATAGAGGCAGCTGTCAGAACACGCACACTCGATTGTTCACCAAAACATATGCAGACGCGTCCTTAGCCTGTAGATTTGGATGCACAGAGTTCCCTGTGTTCGCAAGAGACAAGGGAATCGCGTCTGTGCGCACAGAAGCAATAGCGGACCGTTTCCCTCGGAGTGAACGCGAAAGAGCCGTCTATATACTCGCAGACACGCGAACGTGCCTCAATGCGGTCACAGAGGCAGCAGCTTTTGCACAGATGCTCCTGGTGATTCTGGCACTTTCCAGGCACACTCCTGAAAGTCGCGCACACTGCTGTTCACTCGCTAAACGACCTCTTGGGAAACACGTCTCCGGTCGACGGACCGCTCAGATTGCTTCTCGTGTAACTGTGAACTGTGTCAGCGCAGGGAATCCGTCTCTGTTGAGCAGATGTCAATCCTGCCTCGCCTTTGCTTTGTTGCCTCTACCAAGATGATTTCCCGTTTCTCTCTTCACTGGAGCAGGCAGACACAGCCAACGCACATCAAGTGTCAAGAGACACGCTCTGCTGAGCTCAACGCTTGTGCAGATGCACATGTGCGACGAAGTCAACACACGTGCTTGTGGAGAGAAAGAAAGGGACTCCCAGGCGTGTGGAGCGACGGGGAGAAAGAGCGGGCGCTGAGGAGCACAGTTTCAAACAGACTGTCTCCACACAAACAGGCACCTGTCTGCAGGTATCCTAGATCTTGATTCTTGAACTTGAGGAAACACGCGTCTGAGCAAAACTCCCAAACGCTTCCAGGAAAGACACAGGCTCTCCCACAAGCACACAAGTGTTTGCCCTCAGCTATAGATCAGGGACAAGCCTGTGAAGAGCAACCAAAGAGCTCGTCCGTCTTTCCCTCAGTAGATGGGAGTAGGCGCGCTTGCGGATGTGTGCGTGTGTGTGGCCACGCGTTTGCTTAGGCATCAGTGTGTGAAAAGGTAGGTGCTTTTCTCTAGCTGCGTGTGCGTGCACGTGGTGCTGGGTGCACATCCCTGGGTGCTCGTGGAAAGGTTTCTGCATGGTTTTCGCTGAGGAATCGTGTGTGTGCACATGGACAAAGAGAAGGCGCAGCAACCAGGTTCCAGCGCCGAAGAAGGCAAAAGGCGAGGTTTCCGGCGCTATCTCCTTCTCTCCCCAGAGCTAGTCGCGCAAAGCAAGCCGCTAAGCCGGCGACCGGCAAGAGAGCTACAACGAAGCATGCCGAACGGAGAAAATAGCAGCAGCTCATCTGTTCACACCTTGTTTCTGCCATGTGCTTGAACGCCAAGACGTTCGCGCTTCTGTGAGATGAAAGACGTCCTTCTGCATATGTGGTTGCTCACACCGGTGCACTTGTTAGTGTATCCATTCAGTCCTGGGCTGCGGGGCATTCAGAAGTGGCTCTGTGGAGACGTCTGCATAGAGGCAGCTGTCAGAACACGCACACTCGATTGTTCACCAAAACATATGCAGACGCGTCCTTAGCCTGTAGATTTGGATGCACAGAGTTCCCTGTGTTCGCAAGAGACAAGGGAATCGCGTCTGTGCGCACAGAAGCAATAGCGGACCGTTTCCCTCGGAGTGAACGCGAAAGAGCCGTCTATATACTCGCAGACACGCGAACGTGCCTCAATGCGGTCACAGAGGCAGCAGCTTTTGCACAGATGCTCCTGGTGATTCTGGCACTTTCCAGGCACACTCCTGAAAGTCGCGCACACTGCTGTTCACTCGCTAAACGACCTCTTGGGAAACACGTCTCCGGTCGACGGACCGCTCAGATTGCTTCTCGTGTAACTGTGAACTGTGTCAGCGCAGGGAATCCGTCTCTGTTGAGCAGATGTCAATCCTGCCTCGCTTTTGCTTTGTTGCCTCTACCAAGATGATTTCCCGTTTCTCTCTTCACTGGAGCAGGCAGACACAGCCAACGCACATCAAGTGTCAAGAGACACGCTCTGCTGAGCTCAACGCTTGTGCAGATGCACATGTGCGACGAAGTCAACACACGTGCTTGTGGAGAGAAAGAAAGGGACTCCCAGGCGTGTGGAGCGACGGGGAGAAAGAGCGGGCGCTGAGGAGCACAGTTTCAAACAGACTGTCTCCACACAAACAGGCACCTGTCTGCAGGTATCCTAGATCTTGATTCTTGAACTTGAGGAAACACGCGTCTGAGCAAAACTCCCAAACGCTTCCAGGAAAGACACAGGCTCTCCCACAAGCACACAAGTGTTTGCCCTCAGCTATAGATCAGGGACAAGCCTGTGAAGAGATGCCCTGCTATTCTTTCGCCTTATGGCATCATGTGTTTCGTTCCTCTTGGAGATCGATTGTTAAACGTCTTTCCTAGGGCGACTGTGAAGCATTTGCCAGCGGAGGAGAAGTAGCACGGAGCAGCATTCAGTACTGCCTACGAGTGTCTTTGCTACCCTACTAGCGGAGCTCCAAGAACAGGCACACATCTTCAGGTACCTTCCAAATGTGGATTCCCCTGCAGCCCCGTAGGCGGGCGTGCAGTACGCCAACCGTCAACGGACGTTTTTCCCCTCAAGCCTGTCAGGACGTTGCTCGTCCGTCTTTCCCTCAATAGATGGGAGTAGGCGCGCTTGCGGATGTGTGCGTGTGTGTGGCCACGCGTTTGCTTAGGCTTCAGTGTGTGAAAAGGTAGGTGCTTTTCTCTAGCTGCGTGTGCGTGCACGTGGTGCTGGGTGCACATCCCTGGGTGCTCGTGGAAAGGTTTCTGCATGGTTTTCGCTGAGGAATCGTGTGTGTGCACATGGACAAAGAGAAGGCGCAGCAACCAGGTTCCAGCGCCGAAGAAGGCAAAAGGCGAGGTTTCCGGCGCTATCTCCTTCTCTCCCCAGAGCTAGTCGCGCAAAGCAAGCCGCTAAGCCGGCGACCGGCAAGAGAGCTACAACGAAGCATGCCGAACGGAGAAAATAGCAGCAGCGCATCTGTTCACACCTTGTTTCTGCCATGTGCTTGAACGCCAAGACGTTCGCGCTTCTGTGAGATGAAAGACGTCCTTCTGCATATGTGGTTGCTCACACCGGTGCACTTGTTAGTGTATCCATTCAGTCCTGGGCTGCGGGGCATTCAGAAGTGGCTCTGTGGAGACGTCTGCATAGAGGCAGCTGTCAGAACACGCACACTCGATTGTTCACCAAAACATATGCAGACGCGTCCTTAGCCTGTAGATTTGGATGCACAGAGTTCCCTGTGTTCGCAAGAGACAAGGGAATCGCGTCTGTGCGCACAGAAGCAATAGCGGACCGTTTCCCTCGGAGTGAACGCGAAAGAGCCGTCTATATACTCGCAGACACGCGAACGTGCCTCAATGCGGTCACAGAGGCAGCAGCTTTTGCACAGATGCTCCTGGTGATTCTGGCACTTTCCAGGCACACTCCTGAAAGTCGCGCACACTGCTGTTCACTCGCTAAACGACCTCTTGGGAAACACGTCTCCGGTCGACGGACCGCTCAGATTGCTTCTCGTGTAACTGTGAACTGTGTCAGCGCAGGGAATCCGTCTCTGTTGAGCAGATGTCAATCCTGCCTCGCTTTTGCTTTGTTGCCTCTACCAAGATGATTTCCCGTTTCTCTCTTCACTGGAGCAGGCAGACACAGCCAACGCACATCAAGTGTCAAGAGACACGCTCTGCTGAGCTCAACGCTTGTGCAGATGCACATGTGCGACGAAGTCAACACACGTGCTTGTGGAGAGAAAGAAAGGGACTCCCAGGCGTGTGGAGCGACGGGGAGAAAGAGCGGGCGCTGAGGAACACAGTTTCAAACAGACTGTCTCCACACAAACAGGCACCTGTCTGCAGGTATCCTAGATCTTGATTCTTGAACTTGAGGAAACACGCGTCTGAGCAAAACTCCCAAACGCTTCCAGGAAAGACACAGGCTCTCCCACAAGCACACAAGTGTTTGCCCTCAGCTATAGATCAGGGACAAGCCTGTGAAGAGCAACCAAAGAGCTCGTCCGTCTTTCCCTCAATAGATGGGAGTAGGCGCGCTTGCGGATGTGTGCGTGTGTGTGGCCACGCGTTTGCTTAGGCATCAGTGTGTGAAAAGGTAGGTGCTTTTCTCTAGCTGCGTGTGCGTGCACGTGGTGCTGGGTGCACATCCCTGGGTGCTCGTGGAAAGGTTTCTGCATGGTTTTCGCTGAGGAATCGTGTGTGTGCACATGGACAAAGAGAAGGCGCAGCAACCAGGTTCCAGCGCCGAAGAAGGCAAAAGGCGAGGTTTCCGGCGCTATCTCCTTCTCTCCCCAGAGCTAGTCGCGCAAAGCAAGCCGCTAAGCCGGCGACCGGCAAGAGAGCTACAACGAAGCATGCCGAACGGAGAAAATAGCAGCAGCTCATCTGTTCACACCTTGTTTCTGCCATGTGCTTGAACGCCAAGACGTTCGCGCTTCTGTGAGATGAAAGACGTCCTTCTGCATATGTGGTTGCTCACACCGGTGCACTTGTTAGTGTATCCATTCAGTCCTGGGCTGCGGGGCATTCAGAAGTGGCTCTGTGGAGACGTCTGCATAGAGGCAGCTGTCAGAACACGCACACTCGATTGTTCACCAAAACATATGCAGACGCGTCCTTAGCCTGTAGATTTGGATGCACAGAGTTCCCTGTGTTCGCAAGAGACAAGGGAATCGCGTCTGTGCGCACAGAAGCAATAGCGGACCGTTTCCCTCGGAGTGAACGCGAAAGAGCCGTCTATATACTCGCAGACACGCGAACGTGCCTCAATGCGGTCACAGAGGCAGCAGCTTTTGCACAGATGCTCCTGGTGATTCTGGCACTTTCCAGGCACACTCCTGAAAGTCGCGCACACTGCTGTTCACTCGCTAAACGACCTCTTGGGAAACACGTCTCCGGTCGACGGACCGCTCAGATTGCTTCTCGTGTAACTGTGAACTGTGTCAGCGCAGGGAATCCGTCTCTGTTGAGCAGATGTCAATCCTGCCTCGCCTTTGCTTTGTTGCCTCTACCAAGATGATTTCCCGTTTCTCTCTTCACTGGAGCAGGCAGACACAGCCAACGCACATCAAGTGTCAAGAGACACGCTCTGCTGAGCTCAACGCTTGTGCAGATGCACATGTGCGACGAAGTCAACACACGTGCTTGTGGAGAGAAAGAAAGGGACTCCCAGGCGTGTGGAGCGACGGGGAGAAAGAGCGGGCGCTGAGGAACACAGTTTCAAACAGACTGTCTCCACACAAACAGGCACCTGTCTGCAGGTATCCTAGATCTTGATTCTTGAACTTGAGGAAACACGCGTCTGAGCAAAACTCCCAAACGCTTCCAGGAAAGACACAGGCTCTCCCACAAGCACACAAGTGTTTGCCCTCAGCTATAGATCAGGGACAAGCCTGTGAAGAGCAACCAAAGAGCTCGTCCGTCTTTCCCTCAATAGATGGGAGTAGGCGCGCTTGCGGATGTGTGCGTGTGTGTGGCCACGCGTTTGCTTAGGCATCAGTGTGTGAAAAGGTAGGTGCTTTTCTCTAGCTGCGTGTGCGTGCACGTGGTGCTGGGTGCACATCCCTGGGTGCTCGTGGAAAGGTTTCTGCATGGTTTTCGCTGAGGAATCGTGTGTGTGCACATGGACAAAGAGAAGGCGCAGCAACCAGGTTCCAGCGCCGAAGAAGGCAAAAGGCGAGGTTTCCGGCGCTATCTCCTTCTCTCCCCAGAGCTAGTCGCGCAAAGCAAGCCGCTAAGCCGGCGACCGGCAAGAGAGCTACAACGAAGCATGCCGAACGGAGAAAATAGCAGCAGCTCATCTGTTCACACCTTGTTTCTGCCATGTGCTTGAACGCCAAGACGTTCGCGCTTCTGTGAGATGAAAGACGTCCTTCTGCATATGTGGTTGCTCACACCGGTGCACTTGTTAGTGTATCCATTCAGTCCTGGGCTGCGGGGCATTCAGAAGTGGCTCTGTGGAGACGTCTGCATAGAGGCAGCTGTCAGAACACGCACACTCGATTGTTCACCAAAACATATGCAGACGCGTCCTTAGCCTGTAGATTTGGATGCACAGAGTTCCCTGTGTTCGCAAGAGACAAGGGAATCGCGTCTGTGCGCACAGAAGCAATAGCGGACCGTTTCCCTCGGAGTGAACGCGAAAGAGCCGTCTATATACTCGCAGACACGCGAACGTGCCTCAATGCGGTCACAGAGGCAGCAGCTTTTGCACAGATGCTCCTGGTGATTCTGGCACTTTCCAGGCACACTCCTGAAAGTCGCGCACACTGCTGTTCACTCGCTAAACGACCTCTTGGGAAACACGTCTCCGGTCGACGGACCGCTCAGATTGCTTCTCGTGTAACTGTGAACTGTGTCAGCGCAGGGAATCCGTCTCTGTTGAGCAGATGTCAATCCTGCCTCGCCTTTGCTTTGTTGCCTCTACCAAGATGATTTCCCGTTTCTCTCTTCACTGGAGCAGGCAGACACAGCCAACGCACATCAAGTGTCAAGAGACACGCTCTGCTGAGCTCAACGCTTGTGCAGATGCACATGTGCGACGAAGTCAACACACGTGCTTGTGGAGAGAAAGAAAGGGACTCCCAGGCGTGTGGAGCGACGGGGAGAAAGAGCGGGCGCTGAGGAACACAGTTTCAAACAGACTGTCTCCACACAAACAGGCACCTGTCTGCAGGTATCCTAGATCTTGATTCTTGAACTTGAGGAAACACGCGTCTGAGCAAAACTCCCAAACGCTTCCAGGAAAGACACAGGCTCTCCCACAAGCACACAAGTGTTTGCCCTCAGCTATAGATCAGGGACAAGCCTGTGAAGAGCAACCAAAGAGCTCGTCCGTCTTTCCCTCAATAGATGGGAGTAGGCGCGCTTGCGGATGTGTGCGTGTGTGTGGCCACGCGTTTGCTTAGGCATCAGTGTGTGAAAAGGTAGGTGCTTTTCTCTAGCTGCGTGTGCGTGCACGTGGTGCTGGGTGCACATCCCTGGGTGCTCGTGGAAAGGTTTCTGCATGGTTTTCGCTGAGGAATCGTGTGTGTGCACATGGACAAAGAGAAGGCGCAGCAACCAGGTTCCAGCGCCGAAGAAGGCAAAAGGCGAGGTTTCCGGCGCTATCTCCTTCTCTCCCCAGAGCTAGTCGCGCAAAGCAAGCCGCTAAGCCGGCGACCGGCAAGAGAGCTACAACGAAGCATGCCGAACGGAGAAAATAGCAGCAGCTCATCTGTTCACACCTTGTTTCTGCCATGTGCTTGAACGCCAAGACGTTCGCGCTTCTGTGAGATGAAAGACGTCCTTCTGCATATGTGGTTGCTCACACCGGTGCACTTGTTAGTGTATCCATTCAGTCCTGGGCTGCGGGGCATTCAGAAGTGGCTCTGTGGAGACGTCTGCATAGAGGCAGCTGTCAGAACACGCACACTCGATTGTTCACCAAAACATATGCAGACGCGTCCTTAGCCTGTAGATTTGGATGCACAGAGTTCCCTGTGTTCGCAAGAGACAAGGGAATCGCGTCTGTGCGCACAGAAGCAATAGCGGACCGTTTCCCTCGGAGTGAACGCGAAAGAGCCGTCTATATACTCGCAGACACGCGAACGTGCCTCAATGCGGTCACAGAGGCAGCAGCTTTTGCACAGATGCTCCTGGTGATTCTGGCACTTTCCAGGCACACTCCTGAAAGTCGCGCACACTGCTGTTCACTCGCTAAACGACCTCTTGGGAAACACGTCTCCGGTCGACGGACCGCTCAGATTGCTTCTCGTGTAACTGTGAACTGTGTCAGCGCAGGGAATCCGTCTCTGTTGAGCAGATGTCAATCCTGCCTCGCCTTTGCTTTCTTGCCTCTACCAAGATGATTTCCCGTTTCTCTCTTCACTGGAGCAGGCAGACACAGCCAACGCACATCAAGTGTCAAGAGACACGCTCTGCTGAGCTCAACGCTTGTGCAGATGCACATGTGCGACGAAGTCAACACACGTGCTTGTGGAGAGAAAGAAAGGGACTCCCAGGCGTGTGGAGCGACGGGGAGAAAGAGCGGGCGCTGAGGAACACAGTTTCAAACAGACTGTCTCCACACAAACAGGCACCTGTCTGCAGGTATCCTAGATCTTGATTCTTGAACTTGAGGAAACACGCGTCTGAGCAAAACTCCCAAACGCTTCCAGGAAAGACACAGGCTCTCCCACAAGCACACAAGTGTTTGCCCTCAGCTATAGATCAGGGACAAGCCTGTGAAGAGCAACCAAAGAGCTCGTCCGTCTTTCCCTCAATAGATGGGAGTAGGCGCGCTTGCGGATGTGTGCGTGTGTGTGGCCACGCGTTTGCTTAGGCATCAGTGTGTGAAAAGGTAGGTGCTTTTCTCTAGCTGCGTGTGCGTGCACGTGGTGCTGGGTGCACATCCCTGGGTGCTCGTGGAAAGGTTTCTGCATGGTTTTCGCTGAGGAATCGTGTGTGTGCACATGGACAAAGAGAAGGCGCAGCAACCAGGTTCCAGCGCCGAAGAAGGCAAAAGGCGAGGTTTCCGGCGCTATCTCCTTCTCTCCCCAGAGCTAGTCGCGCAAAGCAAGCCGCTAAGCCGGCGACCGGCAAGAGAGCTACAACGAAGCATGCCGAACGGAGAAAATAGCAGCAGCTCATCTGTTCACACCTTGTTTCTGCCATGTGCTTGAACGCCAAGACGTTCGCGCTTCTGTGAGATGAAAGACGTCCTTCTGCATATGTGGTTGCTCACACCGGTGCACTTGTTAGTGTATCCATTCAGTCCTGGGCTGCGGGGCATTCAGAAGTGGCTCTGTGGAGACGTCTGCATAGAGGCAGCTGTCAGAACACGCACACTCGATTGTTCACCAAAACATATGCAGACGCGTCCTTAGCCTGTAGATTTGGATGCACAGAGTTCCCTGTGTTCGCAAGAGACAAGGGAATCGCGTCTGTGCGCACAGAAGCAATAGCGGACCGTTTCCCTCGGAGTGAACGCGAAAGAGCCGTCTATATACTCGCAGACACGCGAACGTGCCTCAATGCGGTCACAGAGGCAGCAGCTTTTGCACAGATGCTCCTGGTGATTCTGGCACTTTCCAGGCACACTCCTGAAAGTCGCGCACACTGCTGTTCACTCGCTAAACGACCTCTTGGGAAACACGTCTCCGGTCGACGGACCGCTCAGATTGCTTCTCGTGTAACTGTGAACTGTGTCAGCGCAGGGAATCCGTCTCTGTTGAGCAGATGTCAATCCTGCCTCGCCTTTGCTTTGTTGCCTCTACCAAGATGATTTCCCGTTTCTCTCTTCACTGGAGCAGGCAGACACAGCCAACGCACATCAAGTGTCAAGAGACACGCTCTGCTGAGCTCAACGCTTGTGCAGATGCACATGTGCGACGAAGTCAACACACGTGCTTGTGGAGAGAAAGAAAGGGACTCCCAGGCGTGTGGAGCGACGGGGAGAAAGAGCGGGCGCTGAGGAACACAGTTTCAAACAGACTGTCTCCACACAAACAGGCACCTGTCTGCAGGTATCCTAGATCTTGATTCTTGAACTTGAGGAAACACGCGTCTGAGCAAAACTCCCAAACGCTTCCAGGAAAGACACAGGCTCTCCCACAAGCACACAAGTGTTTGCCCTCAGCTATAGATCAGGGACAAGCCTGTGAAGAGCAACCAAAGAGCTCGTCCGTCTTTCCCTCAATAGATGGGAGTAGGCGCGCTTGCGGATGTGTGCGTGTGTGTGGCCACGCGTTTGCTTAGGCATCAGTGTGTGAAAAGGTAGGTGCTTTTCTCTAGCTGCGTGTGCGTGCACGTGGTGCTGGGTGCACATCCCTGGGTGCTCGTGGAAAGGTTTCTGCATGGTTTTCGCTGAGGAATCGTGTGTGTGCACATGGACAAAGAGAAGGCGCAGCAACCAGGTTCCAGCGCCGAAGAAGGCAAAAGGCGAGGTTTCCGGCGCTATCTCCTTCTCTCCCCAGAGCTAGTCGCGCAAAGCAAGCCGCTAAGCCGGCGACCGGCAAGAGAGCTACAACGAAGCATGCCGAACGGAGAAAATAGCAGCAGCTCATCTGTTCACACCTTGTTTCTGCCATGTGCTTGAACGCCAAGACGTTCGCGCTTCTGTGAGATGAAAGACGTCCTTCTGCATATGTGGTTGCTCACACCGGTGCACTTGTTAGTGTATCCATTCAGTCCTGGGCTGCGGGGCATTCAGAAGTGGCTCTGTGGAGACGTCTGCATAGAGGCAGCTGTCAGAACACGCACACTCGATTGTTCACCAAAACATATGCAGACGCGTCCTTAGCCTGTAGATTTGGATGCACAGAGTTCCCTGTGTTCGCAAGAGACAAGGGAATCGCGTCTGTGCGCACAGAAGCAATAGCGGACCGTTTCCCTCGGAGTGAACGCGAAAGAGCCGTCTATATACTCGCAGACACGCGAACGTGCCTCAATGCGGTCACAGAGGCAGCAGCTTTTGCACAGATGCTCCTGGTGATTCTGGCACTTTCCAGGCACACTCCTGAAAGTCGCGCACACTGCTGTTCACTCGCTAAACGACCTCTTGGGAAACACGTCTCCGGTCGACGGACCGCTCAGATTGCTTCTCGTGTAACTGTGAACTGTGTCAGCGCAGGGAATCCGTCTCTGTTGAGCAGATGTCAATCCTGCCTCGCTTTTGCTTTGTTGCCTCTGCCAAGATGATTTCCCGTTTCTCTCTTCACTGGAGCAGGCAGACACAGCCAACGCACATCAAGTGTCAAGAGACACGCTCTGCTGAGCTCAACGCTTGTGCAGATGCACATGTGCGACGAAGTCAACACACGTGCTTGTGGAGAGAAAGAAAGGGACTCCCAGGCGTGTGGAGCGACGGGGAGAAAGAGCGGGCGCTGAGGAACACAGTTTCAAACAGACTGTCTCCACACAAACAGGCACCTGTCTGCAGGTATCCTAGATCTTGATTCTTGAACTTGAGGAAACACGCGTCTGAGCAAAACTCCCAAACGCTTCCAGGAAAGACACAGGCTCTCCCACAAGCACACAAGTGTTTGCCCTCAGCTATAGATCAGGGACAAGCCTGTGAAGAGCAACCAAAGAGCTCGTCCGTCTTTCTCTCAGTAGATGGGAGTAGGCGCGCTTGCGGATGTGTGCGTGTGTGTGGCCACGCGTTTGCTTAGGCATCAGTGTGTGAAAAGGTAGGTGCTTTTCTCTAGCTGCGTGTGCGTGCACGTGGTGCTGGGTGCACATCCCTGGGTGCTCGTGGAAAGGTTTCTGCATGGTTTTCGCTGAGGAATCGTGTGTGTGCACATGGACAAAGAGAAGGCGCAGCAACCAGGTTCCAGCGCCGAAGAAGGCAAAAGGCGAGGTTTCCGGCGCTATCTCCTTCTCTCCCCAGAGCTAGTCGCGCAAAGCAAGCCGCTAAGCCGGCGACCGGCAAGAGAGCTACAACGAAGCATGCCGAACGGAGAAAATAGCAGCAGCTCATCTGTTCACACCTTGTTTCTGCCATGTGCTTGAACGCCAAGACGTTCGCGCTTCTGTGAGATGAAAGACGTCCTTCTGCATATGTGGTTGCTCACACCGGTGCACTTGTTAGTGTATCCATTCAGTCCTGGGCTGCGGGGCATTCAGAAGTGGCTCTGTGGAGACGTCTGCATAGAGGCAGCTGTCAGAACACGCACACTCGATTGTTCACCAAAACATATGCAGACGCGTCCTTAGCCTGTAGATTTGGATGCACAGAGTTCCCTGTGTTCGCAAGAGACAAGGGAATCGCGTCTGTGCGCACAGAAGCAATAGCGGACCGTTTCCCTCGGAGTGAACGCGAAAGAGCCGTCTATATACTCGCAGACACGCGAACGTGCCTCAATGCGGTCACAGAGGCAGCAGCTTTTGCACAGATGCTCCTGGTGATTCTGGCACTTTCCAGGCACACTCCTGAAAGTCGCGCACACTGCTGTTCACTCGCTAAACGACCTCTTGGGAAACACGTCTCCGGTCGACGGACCGCTCAGATTGCTTCTCGTGTAACTGTGAACTGTGTCAGCGCAGGGAATCCGTCTCTGTTGAGCAGATGTCAATCCTGCCTCGCCTTTGCTTTGTTGCCTCTACCAAGATGATTTCCCGTTTCTCTCTTCACTGGAGCAGGCAGACACAGCCAACGCACATCAAGTGTCAAGAGACACGCTCTGCTGAGCTCAACGCTTGTGCAGATGCACATGTGCGACGAAGTCAACACACGTGCTTGTGGAGAGAAAGAAAGGGACTCCCAGGCGTGTGGAGCGACGGGGAGAAAGAGCGGGCGCTGAGGAACACAGTTTCAAACAGACTGTCTCCACACAAACAGGCACCTGTCTGCAGGTATCCTAGATCTTGATTCTTGAACTTGAGGAAACACGCGTCTGAGCAAAACTCCCAAACGCTTCCAGGAAAGACACAGGCTCTCCCACAAGCACACAAGTGTTTGCCCTCAGCTATAGATCAGGGACAAGCCTGTGAAGAGCAACCAAAGAGCTCGTCCGTCTTTCCCTCAATAGATGGGAGTAGGCGCGCTTGCGGATGTGTGCGTGTGTGTGGCCACGCGTTTGCTTAGGCATCAGTGTGTGAAAAGGTAGGTGCTTTTCTCTAGCTGCGTGTGCGTGCACGTGGTGCTGGGTGCACATCCCTGGGTGCTCGTGGAAAGGTTTCTGCATGGTTTTCGCTGAGGAATCGTGTGTGTGCACATGGACAAAGAGAAGGCGCAGCAACCAGGTTCCAGCGCCGAAGAAGGCAAAAGGCGAGGTTTCCGGCGCTATCTCCTTCTCTCCCCAGAGCTAGTCGCGCAAAGCAAGCCGCTAAGCCGGCGACCGGCAAGAGAGCTACAACGAAGCATGCCGAACGGAGAAAATAGCAGCAGCTCATCTGTTCACACCTTGTTTCTGCCATGTGCTTGAACGCCAAGACGTTCGCGCTTCTGTGAGATGAAAGACGTCCTTCTGCATATGTGGTTGCTCACACCGGTGCACTTGTTAGTGTATCCATTCAGTCCTGGGCTGCGGGGCATTCAGAAGTGGCTCTGTGGAGACGTCTGCATAGAGGCAGCTGTCAGAACACGCACACTCGATTGTTCACCAAAACATATGCAGACGCGTCCTTAGCCTGTAGATTTGGATGCACAGAGTTCCCTGTGTTCGCAAGAGACAAGGGAATCGCGTCTGTGCGCACAGAAGCAATAGCGGACCGTTTCCCTCGGAGTGAACGCGAAAGAGCCGTCTATATACTCGCAGACACGCGAACGTGCCTCAATGCGGTCACAGAGGCAGCAGCTTTTGCACAGATGCTCCTGGTGATTCTGGCACTTTCCAGGCACACTCCTGAAAGTCGCGCACACTGCTGTTCACTCGCTAAACGACCTCTTGGGAAACACGTCTCCGGTCGACGGACCGCTCAGATTGCTTCTCGTGTAACTGTGAACTGTGTCAGCGCAGGGAATCCGTCTCTGTTGAGCAGATGTCAATCCTGCCTCGCCTTTGCTTTGTTGCCTCTACCAAGATGATTTCCCGTTTCTCTCTTCACTGGAGCAGGCAGACACAGCCAACGCACATCAAGTGTCAAGAGACACGCTCTGCTGAGCTCAACGCTTGTGCAGATGCACATGTGCGACGAAGTCAACACACGTGCTTGTGGAGAGAAAGAAAGGGACTCCCAGGCGTGTGGAGCGACGGGGAGAAAGAGCGGGCGCTGAGGAACACAGTTTCAAACAGACTGTCTCCACACAAACAGGCACCTGTCTGCAGGTATCCTAGATCTTGATTCTTGAACTTGAGGAAACACGCGTCTGAGCAAAACTCCCAAACGCTTCCAGGAAAGACACAGGCTCTCCCACAAGCACACAAGTGTTTGCCCTCAGCTATAGATCAGGGACAAGCCTGTGAAGAGCAACCAAAGAGCTCGTCCGTCTTTCCCTCAATAGATGGGAGTAGGCGCGCTTGCGGATGTGTGCGTGTGTGTGGCCACGCGTTTGCTTAGGCATCAGTGTGTGAAAAGGTAGGTGCTTTTCTCTAGCTGCGTGTGCGTGCACGTGGTGCTGGGTGCACATCCCTGGGTGCTCGTGGAAAGGTTTCTGCATGGTTTTCGCTGAGGAATCGTGTGTGTGCACATGGACAAAGAGAAGGCGCAGCAACCAGGTTCCAGCGCCGAAGAAGGCAAAAGGCGAGGTTTCCGGCGCTATCTCCTTCTCTCCCCAGAGCTAGTCGCGCAAAGCAAGCCGCTAAGCCGGCGACCGGCAAGAGAGCTACAACGAAGCATGCCGAACGGAGAAAATAGCAGCAGCTCATCTGTTCACACCTTGTTTCTGCCATGTGCTTGAACGCCAAGACGTTCGCGCTTCTGTGAGATGAAAGACGTCCTTCTGCATATGTGGTTGCTCACACCGGTGCACTTGTTAGTGTATCCATTCAGTCCTGGGCTGCGGGGCATTCAGAAGTGGCTCTGTGGAGACGTCTGCATAGAGGCAGCTGTCAGAACACGCACACTCGATTGTTCACCAAAACATATGCAGACGCGTCCTTAGCCTGTAGATTTGGATGCACAGAGTTCCCTGTGTTCGCAAGAGACAAGGGAATCGCGTCTGTGCGCACAGAAGCAATAGCGGACCGTTTCCCTCGGAGTGAACGCGAAAGAGCCGTCTATATACTCGCAGACACGCGAACGTGCCTCAATGCGGTCACAGAGGCAGCAGCTTTTGCACAGATGCTCCTGGTGATTCTGGCACTTTCCAGGCACACTCCTGAAAGTCGCGCACACTGCTGTTCACTCGCTAAACGACCTCTTGGGAAACACGTCTCCGGTCGACGGACCGCTCAGATTGCTTCTCGTGTAACTGTGAACTGTGTCAGCGCAGGGAATCCGTCTCTGTTGAGCAGATGTCAATCCTGCCTCGCCTTTGCTTTCTTGCCTCTACCAAGATGATTTCCCGTTTCTCTCTTCACTGGAGCAGGCAGACACAGCCAACGCACATCAAGTGTCAAGAGACACGCTCTGCTGAGCTCAACGCTTGTGCAGATGCACATGTGCGACGAAGTCAACACACGTGCTTGTGGAGAGAAAGAAAGGGACTCCCAGGCGTGTGGAGCGACGGGGAGAAAGAGCGGGCGCTGAGGAACACAGTTTCAAACAGACTGTCTCCACACAAACAGGCACCTGTCTGCAGGTATCCTAGATCTTGATTCTTGAACTTGAGGAAACACGCGTCTGAGCAAAACTCCCAAACGCTTCCAGGAAAGACACAGGCTCTCCCACAAGCACACAAGTGTTTGCCCTCAGCTATAGATCAGGGACAAGCCTGTGAAGAGCAACCAAAGAGCTCGTCCGTCTTTCCCTCAATAGATGGGAGTAGGCGCGCTTGCGGATGTGTGCGTGTGTGTGGCCACGCGTTTGCTTAGGCATCAGTGTGTGAAAAGGTAGGTGCTTTTCTCTAGCTGCGTGTGCGTGCACGTGGTGCTGGGTGCACATCCCTGGGTGCTCGTGGAAAGGTTTCTGCATGGTTTTCGCTGAGGAATCGTGTGTGTGCACATGGACAAAGAGAAGGCGCAGCAACCAGGTTCCAGCGCCGAAGAAGGCAAAAGGCGAGGTTTCCGGCGCTATCTCCTTCTCTCCCCAGAGCTAGTCGCGCAAAGCAAGCCGCTAAGCCGGCGACCGGCAAGAGAGCTACAACGAAGCATGCCGAACGGAGAAAATAGCAGCAGCTCATCTGTTCACACCTTGTTTCTGCCATGTGCTTGAACGCCAAGACGTTCGCGCTTCTGTGAGATGAAAGACGTCCTTCTGCATATGTGGTTGCTCACACCGGTGCACTTGTTAGTGTATCCATTCAGTCCTGGGCTGCGGGGCATTCAGAAGTGGCTCTGTGGAGACGTCTGCATAGAGGCAGCTGTCAGAACACGCACACTCGATTGTTCACCAAAACATATGCAGACGCGTCCTTAGCCTGTAGATTTGGATGCACAGAGTTCCCTGTGTTCGCAAGAGACAAGGGAATCGCGTCTGTGCGCACAGAAGCAATAGCGGACCGTTTCCCTCGGAGTGAACGCGAAAGAGCCGTCTATATACTCGCAGACACGCGAACGTGCCTCAATGCGGTCACAGAGGCAGCAGCTTTTGCACAGATGCTCCTGGTGATTCTGGCACTTTCCAGGCACACTCCTGAAAGTCGCGCACACTGCTGTTCACTCGCTAAACGACCTCTTGGGAAACACGTCTCCGGTCGACGGACCGCTCAGATTGCTTCTCGTGTAACTGTGAACTGTGTCAGCGCAGGGAATCCGTCTCTGTTGAGCAGATGTCAATCCTGCCTCGCCTTTGCTTTGTTGCCTCTACCAAGATGATTTCCCGTTTCTCTCTTCACTGGAGCAGGCAGACACAGCCAACGCACATCAAGTGTCAAGAGACACGCTCTGCTGAGCTCAACGCTTGTGCAGATGCACATGTGCGACGAAGTCAACACACGTGCTTGTGGAGAGAAAGAAAGGGACTCCCAGGCGTGTGGAGCGACGGGGAGAAAGAGCGGGCGCTGAGGAACACAGTTTCAAACAGACTGTCTCCACACAAACAGGCACCTGTCTGCAGGTATCCTAGATCTTGATTCTTGAACTTGAGGAAACACGCGTCTGAGCAAAACTCCCAAACGCTTCCAGGAAAGACACAGGCTCTCCCACAAGCACACAAGTGTTTGCCCTCAGCTATAGATCAGGGACAAGCCTGTGAAGAGCAACCAAAGAGCTCGTCCGTCTTTCCCTCAATAGATGGGAGTAGGCGCGCTTGCGGATGTGTGCGTGTGTGTGGCCACGCGTTTGCTTAGGCATCAGTGTGTGAAAAGGTAGGTGCTTTTCTCTAGCTGCGTGTGCGTGCACGTGGTGCTGGGTGCACATCCCTGGGTGCTCGTGGAAAGGTTTCTGCATGGTTTTCGCTGAGGAATCGTGTGTGTGCACATGGACAAAGAGAAGGCGCAGCAACCAGGTTCCAGCGCCGAAGAAGGCAAAAGGCGAGGTTTCCGGCGCTATCTCCTTCTCTCCCCAGAGCTAGTCGCGCAAAGCAAGCCGCTAAGCCGGCGACCGGCAAGAGAGCTACAACGAAGCATGCCGAACGGAGAAAATAGCAGCAGCTCATCTGTTCACACCTTGTTTCTGCCATGTGCTTGAACGCCAAGACGTTCGCGCTTCTGTGAGATGAAAGACGTCCTTCTGCATATGTGGTTGCTCACACCGGTGCACTTGTTAGTGTATCCATTCAGTCCTGGGCTGCGGGGCATTCAGAAGTGGCTCTGTGGAGACGTCTGCATAGAGGCAGCTGTCAGAACACGCACACTCGATTGTTCACCAAAACATATGCAGACGCGTCCTTAGCCTGTAGATTTGGATGCACAGAGTTCCCTGTGTTCGCAAGAGACAAGGGAATCGCGTCTGTGCGCACAGAAGCAATAGCGGACCGTTTCCCTCGGAGTGAACGCGAAAGAGCCGTCTATATACTCGCAGACACGCGAACGTGCCTCAATGCGGTCACAGAGGCAGCAGCTTTTGCACAGATGCTCCTGGTGATTCTGGCACTTTCCAGGCACACTCCTGAAAGTCGCGCACACTGCTGTTCACTCGCTAAACGACCTCTTGGGAAACACGTCTCCGGTCGACGGACCGCTCAGATTGCTTCTCGTGTAACTGTGAACTGTGTCAGCGCAGGGAATCCGTCTCTGTTGAGCAGATGTCAATCCTGCCTCGCTTTTGCTTTGTTGCCTCTGCCAAGATGATTTCCCGTTTCTCTCTTCACTGGAGCAGGCAGACACAGCCAACGCACATCAAGTGTCAAGAGACACGCTCTGCTGAGCTCAACGCTTGTGCAGATGCACATGTGCGACGAAGTCAACACACGTGCTTGTGGAGAGAAAGAAAGGGACTCCCAGGCGTGTGGAGCGACGGGGAGAAAGAGCGGGCGCTGAGGAACACAGTTTCAAACAGACTGTCTCCACACAAACAGGCACCTGTCTGCAGGTATCCTAGATCTTGATTCTTGAACTTGAGGAAACACGCGTCTGAGCAAAACTCCCAAACGCTTCCAGGAAAGACACAGGCTCTCCCACAAGCACACAAGTGTTTGCCCTCAGCTATAGATCAGGGACAAGCCTGTGAAGAGCAACCAAAGAGCTCGTCCGTCTTTCTCTCAGTAGATGGGAGTAGGCGCGCTTGCGGATGTGTGCGTGTGTGTGGCCACGCGTTTGCTTAGGCATCAGTGTGTGAAAAGGTAGGTGCTTTTCTCTAGCTGCGTGTGCGTGCACGTGGTGCTGGGTGCACATCCCTGGGTGCTCGTGGAAAGGTTTCTGCATGGTTTTCGCTGAGGAATCGTGTGTGTGCACATGGACAAAGAGAAGGCGCAGCAACCAGGTTCCAGCGCCGAAGAAGGCAAAAGGCGAGGTTTCCGGCGCTATCTCCTTCTCTCCCCAGAGCTAGTCGCGCAAAGCAAGCCGCTAAGCCGGCGACCGGCAAGAGAGCTACAACGAAGCATGCCGAACGGAGAAAATAGCAGCAGCTCATCTGTTCACACCTTGTTTCTGCCATGTGCTTGAACGCCAAGACGTTCGCGCTTCTGTGAGATGAAAGACGTCCTTCTGCATATGTGGTTGCTCACACCGGTGCACTTGTTAGTGTATCCATTCAGTCCTGGGCTGCGGGGCATTCAGAAGTGGCTCTGTGGAGACGTCTGCATAGAGGCAGCTGTCAGAACACGCACACTCGATTGTTCACCAAAACATATGCAGACGCGTCCTTAGCCTGTAGATTTGGATGCACAGAGTTCCCTGTGTTCGCAAGAGACAAGGGAATCGCGTCTGTGCGCACAGAAGCAATAGCGGACCGTTTCCCTCGGAGTGAACGCGAAAGAGCCGTCTATATACTCGCAGACACGCGAACGTGCCTCAATGCGGTCACAGAGGCAGCAGCTTTTGCACAGATGCTCCTGGTGATTCTGGCACTTTCCAGGCACACTCCTGAAAGTCGCGCACACTGCTGTTCACTCGCTAAACGACCTCTTGGGAAACACGTCTCCGGTCGACGGACCGCTCAGATTGCTTCTCGTGTAACTGTGAACTGTGTCAGCGCAGGGAATCCGTCTCTGTTGAGCAGATGTCAATCCTGCCTCGCCTTTGCTTTGTTGCCTCTACCAAGATGATTTCCCGTTTCTCTCTTCACTGGAGCAGGCAGACACAGCCAACGCACATCAAGTGTCAAGAGACACGCTCTGCTGAGCTCAACGCTTGTGCAGATGCACATGTGCGACGAAGTCAACACACGTGCTTGTGGAGAGAAAGAAAGGGACTCCCAGGCGTGTGGAGCGACGGGGAGAAAGAGCGGGCGCTGAGGAACACAGTTTCAAACAGACTGTCTCCACACAAACAGGCACCTGTCTGCAGGTATCCTAGATCTTGATTCTTGAACTTGAGGAAACACGCGTCTGAGCAAAACTCCCAAACGCTTCCAGGAAAGACACAGGCTCTCCCACAAGCACACAAGTGTTTGCCCTCAGCTATAGATCAGGGACAAGCCTGTGAAGAGCAACCAAAGAGCTCGTCCGTCTTTCCCTCAATAGATGGGAGTAGGCGCGCTTGCGGATGTGTGCGTGTGTGTGGCCACGCGTTTGCTTAGGCATCAGTGTGTGAAAAGGTAGGTGCTTTTCTCTAGCTGCGTGTGCGTGCACGTGGTGCTGGGTGCACATCCCTGGGTGCTCGTGGAAAGGTTTCTGCATGGTTTTCGCTGAGGAATCGTGTGTGTGCACATGGACAAAGAGAAGGCGCAGCAACCAGGTTCCAGCGCCGAAGAAGGCAAAAGGCGAGGTTTCCGGCGCTATCTCCTTCTCTCCCCAGAGCTAGTCGCGCAAAGCAAGCCGCTAAGCCGGCGACCGGCAAGAGAGCTACAACGAAGCATGCCGAACGGAGAAAATAGCAGCAGCTCATCTGTTCACACCTTGTTTCTGCCATGTGCTTGAACGCCAAGACGTTCGCGCTTCTGTGAGATGAAAGACGTCCTTCTGCATATGTGGTTGCTCACACCGGTGCACTTGTTAGTGTATCCATTCAGTCCTGGGCTGCGGGGCATTCAGAAGTGGCTCTGTGGAGACGTCTGCATAGAGGCAGCTGTCAGAACACGCACACTCGATTGTTCACCAAAACATATGCAGACGCGTCCTTAGCCTGTAGATTTGGATGCACAGAGTTCCCTGTGTTCGCAAGAGACAAGGGAATCGCGTCTGTGCGCACAGAAGCAATAGCGGACCGTTTCCCTCGGAGTGAACGCGAAAGAGCCGTCTATATACTCGCAGACACGCGAACGTGCCTCAATGCGGTCACAGAGGCAGCAGCTTTTGCACAGATGCTCCTGGTGATTCTGGCACTTTCCAGGCACACTCCTGAAAGTCGCGCACACTGCTGTTCACTCGCTAAACGACCTCTTGGGAAACACGTCTCCGGTCGACGGACCGCTCAGATTGCTTCTCGTGTAACTGTGAACTGTGTCAGCGCAGGGAATCCGTCTCTGTTGAGCAGATGTCAATCCTGCCTCGCTTTTGCTTTGTTGCCTCTACCAAGATGATTTCCCGTTTCTCTCTTCACTGGAGCAGGCAGACACAGCCAACGCACATCAAGTGTCAAGAGACACGCTCTGCTGAGCTCAACGCTTGTGCAGATGCACATGTGCGACGAAGTCAACACACGTGCTTGTGGAGAGAAAGAAAGGGACTCCCAGGCGTGTGGAGCGACGGGGAGAAAGAGCGGGCGCTGAGGAACACAGTTTCAAACAGACTGTCTCCACACAAACAGGCACCTGTCTGCAGGTATCCTAGATCTTGATTCTTGAACTTGAGGAAACACGCGTCTGAGCAAAACTCCCAAACGCTTCCAGGAAAGACACAGGCTCTCCCACAAGCACACAAGTGTTTGCCCTCAGCTATAGATCAGGGACAAGCCTGTGAAGAGCAACCAAAGAGCTCGTCCGTCTTTCCCTCAATAGATGGGAGTAGGCGCGCTTGCGGATGTGTGCGTGTGTGTGGCCACGCGTTTGCTTAGGCATCAGTGTGTGAAAAGGTAGGTGCTTTTCTCTAGCTGCGTGTGCGTGCACGTGGTGCTGGGTGCACATCCCTGGGTGCTCGTGGAAAGGTTTCTGCATGGTTTTCGCTGAGGAATCGTGTGTGTGCACATGGACAAAGAGAAGGCGCAGCAACCAGGTTCCAGCGCCGAAGAAGGCAAAAGGCGAGGTTTCCGGCGCTATCTCCTTCTCTCCCCAGAGCTAGTCGCGCAAAGCAAGCCGCTAAGCCGGCGACCGGCAAGAGAGCTACAACGAAGCATGCCGAACGGAGAAAATAGCAGCAGCTCATCTGTTCACACCTTGTTTCTGCCATGTGCTTGAACGCCAAGACGTTCGCGCTTCTGTGAGATGAAAGACGTCCTTCTGCATATGTGGTTGCTCACACCGGTGCACTTGTTAGTGTATCCATTCAGTCCTGGGCTGCGGGGCATTCAGAAGTGGCTCTGTGGAGACGTCTGCATAGAGGCAGCTGTCAGAACACGCACACTCGATTGTTCACCAAAACATATGCAGACGCGTCCTTAGCCTGTAGATTTGGATGCACAGAGTTCCCTGTGTTCGCAAGAGACAAGGGAATCGCGTCTGTGCGCACAGAAGCAATAGCGGACCGTTTCCCTCGGAGTGAACGCGAAAGAGCCGTCTATATACTCGCAGACACGCGAACGTGCCTCAATGCGGTCACAGAGGCAGCAGCTTTTGCACAGATGCTCCTGGTGATTCTGGCACTTTCCAGGCACACTCCTGAAAGTCGCGCACACTGCTGTTCACTCGCTAAACGACCTCTTGGGAAACACGTCTCCGGTCGACGGACCGCTCAGATTGCTTCTCGTGTAACTGTGAACTGTGTCAGCGCAGGGAATCCGTCTCTGTTGAGCAGATGTCAATCCTGCCTCGCCTTTGCTTTGTTGCCTCTACCAAGATGATTTCCCGTTTCTCTCTTCACTGGAGCAGGCAGACACAGCCAACGCACATCAAGTGTCAAGAGACACGCTCTGCTGAGCTCAACGCTTGTGCAGATGCACATGTGCGACGAAGTCAACACACGTGCTTGTGGAGAGAAAGAAAGGGACTCCCAGGCGTGTGGAGCGACGGGGAGAAAGAGCGGGCGCTGAGGAACACAGTTTCAAACAGACTGTCTCCACACAAACAGGCACCTGTCTGCAGGTATCCTAGATCTTGATTCTTGAACTTGAGGAAACACGCGTCTGAGCAAAACTCCCAAACGCTTCCAGGAAAGACACAGGCTCTCCCACAAGCACACAAGTGTTTGCCCTCAGCTATAGATCAGGGACAAGCCTGTGAAGAGCAACCAAAGAGCTCGTCCGTCTTTCCCTCAATAGATGGGAGTAGGCGCGCTTGCGGATGTGTGCGTGTGTGTGGCCACGCGTTTGCTTAGGCATCAGTGTGTGAAAAGGTAGGTGCTTTTCTCTAGCTGCGTGTGCGTGCACGTGGTGCTGGGTGCACATCCCTGGGTGCTCGTGGAAAGGTTTCTGCATGGTTTTCGCTGAGGAATCGTGTGTGTGCACATGGACAAAGAGAAGGCGCAGCAACCAGGTTCCAGCGCCGAAGAAGGCAAAAGGCGAGGTTTCCGGCGCTATCTCCTTCTCTCCCCAGAGCTAGTCGCGCAAAGCAAGCCGCTAAGCCGGCGACCGGCAAGAGAGCTACAACGAAGCATGCCGAACGGAGAAAATAGCAGCAGCTCATCTGTTCACACCTTGTTTCTGCCATGTGCTTGAACGCCAAGACGTTCGCGCTTCTGTGAGATGAAAGACGTCCTTCTGCATATGTGGTTGCTCACACCGGTGCACTTGTTAGTGTATCCATTCAGTCCTGGGCTGCGGGGCATTCAGAAGTGGCTCTGTGGAGACGTCTGCATAGAGGCAGCTGTCAGAACACGCACACTCGATTGTTCACCAAAACATATGCAGACGCGTCCTTAGCCTGTAGATTTGGATGCACAGAGTTCCCTGTGTTCGCAAGAGACAAGGGAATCGCGTCTGTGCGCACAGAAGCAATAGCGGACCGTTTCCCTCGGAGTGAACGCGAAAGAGCCGTCTATATACTCGCAGACACGCGAACGTGCCTCAATGCGGTCACAGAGGCAGCAGCTTTTGCACAGATGCTCCTGGTGATTCTGGCACTTTCCAGGCACACTCCTGAAAGTCGAGCACACTGCTGTTCACTCGCTAAACGACCTCTTGGGAAACACGTCTCCGGTCGACGGACCGCTCAGATTGCTTCTCGTGTAACTGTGAACTGTGTCAGCGCAGGGAATCCGTCTCTGTTGAGCAGATGTCAATCCTGCCTCGCTTTTGCTTTGTTGCCTCTACCAAGATGATTTCCCGTTTCTCTCTTCACTGGAGCAGGCAGACACAGCCAACGCACATCAAGTGTCAAGAGACACGCTCTGCTGAGCTCAACGCTTGTGCAGATGCACATGTGCGACGAAGTCAACACACGTGCTTGTGGAGAGAAAGAAAGGGACTCCCAGGCGTGTGGAGCGACGGGGAGAAAGAGCGGGCGCTGAGGAACACAGTTTCAAACAGACTGTCTCCACACAAACAGGCACCTGTCTGCAGGTATCCTAGATCTTGATTCTTGAACTTGAGGAAACACGCGTCTGAGCAAAACTCCCAAACGCTTCCAGGAAAGACACAGGCTCTCCCACAAGCACACAAGTGTTTGCCCTCAGCTATAGATCAGGGACAAGCCTGTGAAGAGATGCCCTGCTATTCTTTCGCCTTATGGCATCATGTGTTTCGTTCCTCTTGGAGATCGATTGTTAAACGTCTTTCCTAGGGCGACTGTGAAGCATTTGCCAGCGGAGGAGAAGTAGCACGGAGCAGCATTCAGTACTGCCTACGAGTGTCTTTGCTACCCTACTAGCGGAGCTCCAAGAACAGGCACACATCTTCAGGTACCTTCCAAATGTGGATTCCCCTGCAGCCCCGTAGGCGGGCGTGCAGTACGCCAACCGTCAACGGACGTTTTTCCCCTCAAGCCTGTCAGGACGTTGCTCGTCCGTCTTTCCCTCAATAGATGGGAGTAGGCGCGCTTGCGGATGTGTGCGTGTGTGTGGCCACGCGTTTGCTTAGGCTTCAGTGTGTGAAAAGGTAGGTGCTTTTCTCTAGCTGCGTGTGCGTGCACGTGGTGCTGGGTGCACATCCCTGGGTGCTCGTGGAAAGGTTTCTGCATGGTTTTCGCTGAGGAATCGTGTGTGTGCACATGGACAAAGAGAAGGCGCAGCAACCAGGTTCCAGCGCTGAAGAAGGCAAAAGGCGAGGTTTCCGGCGCTATCTCCTTCTCTCCCCAGAGCTAGTCGCGCAAAGCAAGCCGCTAAGCCGGCGACCGGCAAGAGAGCTACAACGAAGCATGCCGAACGGAGAAAATAGCAGCAGCTCATCTGTTCACACCTTGTTTCTGCCATGTGCTTGAACGCCAAGACGTTCGCGCTTCTGTGAGATGAAAGACGTCCTTCTGCATATGTGGTTGCTCACACCGGTGCACTTGTTAGTGTATCCATTCAGTCCTGGGCTGCGGGGCATTCAGAAGTGGCTCTGTGGAGACGTCTGCATAGAGGCAGCTGTCAGAACACGCACACTCGATTGTTCACCAAAACATATGCAGACGCGTCCTTAGCCTGTAGATTTGGATGCACAGAGTTCCCTGTGTTCGCAAGAGACAAGGGAATCGCGTCTGTGCGCACAGAAGCAATAGCGGACCGTTTCCCTCGGAGTGAACGCGAAAGAGCCGTCTATATACTCGCAGACACGCGAACGTGCCTCAATGCGGTCACAGAGGCAGCAGCTTTTGCACAGATGCTCCTGGTGATTCTGGCACTTTCCAGGCACACTCCTGAAAGTCGCGCACACTGCTGTTCACTCGCTAAACGACCTCTTGGGAAACACGTCTCCGGTCGACGGACCGCTCAGATTGCTTCTCGTGTAACTGTGAACTGTGTCAGCGCAGGGAATCCGTCTCTGTTGAGCAGATGTCAATCCTGCCTCGCCTTTGCTTTGTTGCCTCTACCAAGATGATTTCCCGTTTCTCTCTTCACTGGAGCAGGCAGACACAGCCAACGCACATCAAGTGTCAAGAGACACGCTCTGCTGAGCTCAACGCTTGTGCAGATGCACATGTGCGACGAAGTCAACACACGTGCTTGTGGAGAGAAAGAAAGGGACTCCCAGGCGTGTGGAGCGACGGGGAGAAAGAGCGGGCGCTGAGGAACACAGTTTCAAACAGACTGTCTCCACACAAACAGGCACCTGTCTGCAGGTATCCTAGATCTTGATTCTTGAACTTGAGGAAACACGCGTCTGAGCAAAACTCCCAAACGCTTCCAGGAAAGACACAGGCTCTCCCACAAGCACACAAGTGTTTGCCCTCAGCTATAGATCAGGGACAAGCCTGTGAAGAGCAACCAAAGAGCTCGTCCGTCTTTCCCTCAATAGATGGGAGTAGGCGCGCTTGCGGATGTGTGCGTGTGTGTGGCCACGCGTTTGCTTAGGCATCAGTGTGTGAAAAGGTAGGTGCTTTTCTCTAGCTGCGTGTGCGTGCACGTGGTGCTGGGTGCACATCCCTGGGTGCTCGTGGAAAGGTTTCTGCATGGTTTTCGCTGAGGAATCGTGTGTGTGCACATGGACAAAGAGAAGGCGCAGCAACCAGGTTCCAGCGCCGAAGAAGGCAAAAGGCGAGGTTTCCGGCGCTATCTCCTTCTCTCCCCAGAGCTAGTCGCGCAAAGCAAGCCGCTAAGCCGGCGACCGGCAAGAGAGCTACAACGAAGCATGCCGAACGGAGAAAATAGCAGCAGCTCATCTGTTCACACCTTGTTTCTGCCATGTGCTTGAACGCCAAGACGTTCGCGCTTCTGTGAGATGAAAGACGTCCTTCTGCATATGTGGTTGCTCACACCGGTGCACTTGTTAGTGTATCCATTCAGTCCTGGGCTGCGGGGCATTCAGAAGTGGCTCTGTGGAGACGTCTGCATAGAGGCAGCTGTCAGAACACGCACACTCGATTGTTCACCAAAACATATGCAGACGCGTCCTTAGCCTGTAGATTTGGATGCACAGAGTTCCCTGTGTTCGCAAGAGACAAGGGAATCGCGTCTGTGCGCACAGAAGCAATAGCGGACCGTTTCCCTCGGAGTGAACGCGAAAGAGCCGTCTATATACTCGCAGACACGCGAACGTGCCTCAATGCGGTCACAGAGGCAGCAGCTTTTGCACAGATGCTCCTGGTGATTCTGGCACTTTCCAGGCACACTCCTGAAAGTCGCGCACACTGCTGTTCACTCGCTAAACGACCTCTTGGGAAACACGTCTCCGGTCGACGGACCGCTCAGATTGCTTCTCGTGTAACTGTGAACTGTGTCAGCGCAGGGAATCCGTCTCTGTTGAGCAGATGTCAATCCTGCCTCGCCTTTGCTTTGTTGCCTCTACCAAGATGATTTCCCGTTTCTCTCTTCACTGGAGCAGGCAGACACAGCCAACGCACATCAAGTGTCAAGAGACACGCTCTGCTGAGCTCAACGCTTGTGCAGATGCACATGTGCGACGAAGTCAACACACGTGCTTGTGGAGAGAAAGAAAGGGACTCCCAGGCGTGTGGAGCGACGGGGAGAAAGAGCGGGCGCTGAGGAACACAGTTTCAAACAGACTGTCTCCACACAAACAGGCACCTGTCTGCAGGTATCCTAGATCTTGATTCTTGAACTTGAGGAAACACGCGTCTGAGCAAAACTCCCAAACGCTTCCAGGAAAGACACAGGCTCTCCCACAAGCACACAAGTGTTTGCCCTCAGCTATAGATCAGGGACAAGCCTGTGAAGAGCAACCAAAGAGCTCGTCCGTCTTTCCCTCAATAGATGGGAGTAGGCGCGCTTGCGGATGTGTGCGTGTGTGTGGCCACGCGTTTGCTTAGGCATCAGTGTGTGAAAAGGTAGGTGCTTTTCTCTAGCTGCGTGTGCGTGCACGTGGTGCTGGGTGCACATCCCTGGGTGCTCGTGGAAAGGTTTCTGCATGGTTTTCGCTGAGGAATCGTGTGTGTGCACATGGACAAAGAGAAGGCGCAGCAACCAGGTTCCAGCGCCGAAGAAGGCAAAAGGCGAGGTTTCCGGCGCTATCTCCTTCTCTCCCCAGAGCTAGTCGCGCAAAGCAAGCCGCTAAGCCGGCGACCGGCAAGAGAGCTACAACGAAGCATGCCGAACGGAGAAAATAGCAGCAGCTCATCTGTTCACACCTTGTTTCTGCCATGTGCTTGAACGCCAAGACGTTCGCGCTTCTGTGAGATGAAAGACGTCCTTCTGCATATGTGGTTGCTCACACCGGTGCACTTGTTAGTGTATCCATTCAGTCCTGGGCTGCGGGGCATTCAGAAGTGGCTCTGTGGAGACGTCTGCATAGAGGCAGCTGTCAGAACACGCACACTCGATTGTTCACCAAAACATATGCAGACGCGTCCTTAGCCTGTAGATTTGGATGCACAGAGTTCCCTGTGTTCGCAAGAGACAAGGGAATCGCGTCTGTGCGCACAGAAGCAATAGCGGACCGTTTCCCTCGGAGTGAACGCGAAAGAGCCGTCTATATACTCGCAGACACGCGAACGTGCCTCAATGCGGTCACAGAGGCAGCAGCTTTTGCACAGATGCTCCTGGTGATTCTGGCACTTTCCAGGCACACTCCTGAAAGTCGCGCACACTGCTGTTCACTCGCTAAACGACCTCTTGGGAAACACGTCTCCGGTCGACGGACCGCTCAGATTGCTTCTCGTGTAACTGTGAACTGTGTCAGCGCAGGGAATCCGTCTCTGTTGAGCAGATGTCAATCCTGCCTCGCTTTTGCTTTGTTGCCTCTACCAAGATGATTTCCCGTTTCTCTCTTCACTGGAGCAGGCAGACACAGCCAACGCACATCAAGTGTCAAGAGACACGCTCTGCTGAGCTCAACGCTTGTGCAGATGCACATGTGCGACGAAGTCAACACACGTGCTTGTGGAGAGAAAGAAAGGGACTCCCAGGCGTGTGGAGCGACGGGGAGAAAGAGCGGGCGCTGAGGAGCACAGTTTCAAACAGACTGTCTCCACACAAACAGGCACCTGTCTGCAGGTATCCTAGATCTTGATTCTTGAACTTGAGGAAACACGCGTCTGAGCAAAACTCCCAAACGCTTCCAGGAAAGACACAGGCTCTCCCACAAGCACACAAGTGTTTGCCCTCAGCTATAGATCAGGGACAAGCCTGTGAAGAGCAACCAAAGAGCTCGTCCGTCTTTCTCTCAGTAGATGGGAGTAGGCGCGCTTGCGGATGTGTGCGTGTGTGTGGCCACGCGTTTGCTTAGGCATCAGTGTGTGAAAAGGTAGGTGCTTTTCTCTAGCTGCGTGTGCGTGCACGTGGTGCTGGGTGCACATCCCTGGGTGCTCGTGGAAAGGTTTCTGCATGGTTTTCGCTGAGGAATCGTGTGTGTGCACATGGACAAAGAGAAGGCGCAGCAACCAGGTTCCAGCGCCGAAGAAGGCAAAAGGCGAGGTTTCCGGCGCTATCTCCTTCTCTCCCCAGAGCTAGTCGCGCAAAGCAAGCCGCTAAGCCGGCGACCGGCAAGAGAGCTACAACGAAGCATGCCGAACGGAGAAAATAGCAGCAGCTCATCTGTTCACACCTTGTTTCTGCCATGTGCTTGAACGCCAAGACGTTCGCGCTTCTGTGAGATGAAAGACGTCCTTCTGCATATGTGGTTGCTCACACCGGTGCACTTGTTAGTGTATCCATTCAGTCCTGGGCTGCGGGGCATTCAGAAGTGGCTCTGTGGAGACGTCTGCATAGAGGCAGCTGTCAGAACACGCACACTCGATTGTTCACCAAAACATATGCAGACGCGTCCTTAGCCTGTAGATTTGGATGCACAGAGTTCCCTGTGTTCGCAAGAGACAAGGGAATCGCGTCTGTGCGCACAGAAGCAATAGCGGACCGTTTCCCTCGGAGTGAACGCGAAAGAGCCGTCTATATACTCGCAGACACGCGAACGTGCCTCAATGCGGTCACAGAGGCAGCAGCTTTTGCACAGATGCTCCTGGTGATTCTGGCACTTTCCAGGCACACTCCTGAAAGTCGCGCACACTGCTGTTCACTCGCTAAACGACCTCTTGGGAAACACGTCTCCGGTCGACGGACCGCTCAGATTGCTTCTCGTGTAACTGTGAACTGTGTCAGCGCAGGGAATCCGTCTCTGTTGAGCAGATGTCAATCCTGCCTCGCTTTTGCTTTGTTGCCTCTACCAAGATGATTTCCCGTTTCTCTCTTCACTGGAGCACGCAGACACAGCCAACGCACATCAAGTGTCAAGAGACACGCTCTGCTGAGCTCAACGCTTGTGCAGATGCACATGTGCGACGAAGTCAACACACGTGCTTGTGGAGAGAAAGAAAGGGACTCCCAGGCGTGTGGAGCGACGGGGAGAAAGAGCGGGCGCTGAGGAACACAGTTTCAAACAGACTGTCTCCACACAAACAGGCACCTGTCTGCAGGTATCCTAGATCTTGATTCTTGAACTTGAGGAAACACGCGTCTGAGCAAAACTCCCAAACGCTTCCAGGAAAGACACAGGCTCTCCCACAAGCACACAAGTGTTTGCCCTCAGCTATAGATCAGGGACAAGCCTGTGAAGAGCAACCAAAGAGCTCGTCCGTCTTTCCCTCAATAGATGGGAGTAGGCGCGCTTGCGGATGTGTGCGTGTGTGTGGCCACGCGTTTGCTTAGGCATCAGTGTGTGAAAAGGTAGGTGCTTTTCTCTAGCTGCGTGTGCGTGCACGTGGTGCTGGGTGCACATCCCTGGGTGCTCGTGGAAAGGTTTCTGCATGGTTTTCGCTGAGGAATCGTGTGTGTGCACATGGACAAAGAGAAGGCGCAGCAACCAGGTTCCAGCGCCGAAGAAGGCAAAAGGCGAGGTTTCCGGCGCTATCTCCTTCTCTCCCCAGAGCTAGTCGCGCAAAGCAAGCCGCTAAGCCGGCGACCGGCAAGAGAGCTACAACGAAGCATGCCGAACGGAGAAAATAGCAGCAGCTCATCTGTTCACACCTTGTTTCTGCCATGTGCTTGAACGCCAAGACGTTCGCGCTTCTGTGAGATGAAAGACGTCCTTCTGCATATGTGGTTGCTCACACCGGTGCACTTGTTAGTGTATCCATTCAGTCCTGGGCTGCGGGGCATTCAGAAGTGGCTCTGTGGAGACGTCTGCATAGAGGCAGCTGTCAGAACACGCACACTCGATTGTTCACCAAAACATATGCAGACGCGTCCTTAGCCTGTAGATTTGGATGCACAGAGTTCCCTGTGTTCGCAAGAGACAAGGGAATCGCGTCTGTGCGCACAGAAGCAATAGCGGACCGTTTCCCTCGGAGTGAACGCGAAAGAGCCGTCTATATACTCGCAGACACGCGAACGTGCCTCAATGCGGTCACAGAGGCAGCAGCTTTTGCACAGATGCTCCTGGTGATTCTGGCACTTTCCAGGCACACTCCTGAAAGTCGCGCACACTGCTGTTCACTCGCTAAACGACCTCTTGGGAAACACGTCTCCGGTCGACGGACCGCTCAGATTGCTTCTCGTGTAACTGTGAACTGTGTCAGCGCAGGGAATCCGTCTCTGTTGAGCAGATGTCAATCCTGCCTCGCCTTTGCTTTGTTGCCTCTACCAAGATGATTTCCCGTTTCTCTCTTCACTGGAGCAGGCAGACACAGCCAACGCACATCAAGTGTCAAGAGACACGCTCTGCTGAGCTCAACGCTTGTGCAGATGCACATGTGCGACGAAGTCAACACACGTGCTTGTGGAGAGAAAGAAAGGGACTCCCAGGCGTGTGGAGCGACGGGGAGAAAGAGCGGGCGCTGAGGAACACAGTTTCAAACAGACTGTCTCCACACAAACAGGCACCTGTCTGCAGGTATCCTAGATCTTGATTCTTGAACTTGAGGAAACACGCGTCTGAGCAAAACTCCCAAACGCTTCCAGGAAAGACACAGGCTCTCCCACAAGCACACAAGTGTTTGCCCTCAGCTATAGATCAGGGACAAGCCTGTGAAGAGCAACCAAAGAGCTCGTCCGTCTTTCCCTCAATAGATGGGAGTAGGCGCGCTTGCGGATGTGTGCGTGTGTGTGGCCACGCGTTTGCTTAGGCATCAGTGTGTGAAAAGGTAGGTGCTTTTCTCTAGCTGCGTGTGCGTGCACGTGGTGCTGGGTGCACATCCCTGGGTGCTCGTGGAAAGGTTTCTGCATGGTTTTCGCTGAGGAATCGTGTGTGTGCACATGGACAAAGAGAAGGCGCAGCAACCAGGTTCCAGCGCCGAAGAAGGCAAAAGGCGAGGTTTCCGGCGCTATCTCCTTCTCTCCCCAGAGCTAGTCGCGCAAAGCAAGCCGCTAAGCCGGCGACCGGCAAGAGAGCTACAACGAAGCATGCCGAACGGAGAAAATAGCAGCAGCTCATCTGTTCACACCTTGTTTCTGCCATGTGCTTGAACGCCAAGACGTTCGCGCTTCTGTGAGATGAAAGACGTCCTTCTGCATATGTGGTTGCTCACACCGGTGCACTTGTTAGTGTATCCATTCAGTCCTGGGCTGCGGGGCATTCAGAAGCGGCTCTGTGGAGACGTCTGCATAGAGGCAGCTGTCAGAACACGCACACTCGATTGTTCACCAAAACATATGCAGACGCGTCCTTAGCCTGTAGATTTGGATGCACAGAGTTCCCTGTGTTTGCAAGAGACAAGGGAATCGCGTCTGTGCGCACAGAAGCAATAGCGGACCGTTTCCCTCGGAGTGAACGCGAAAGAGCCGTCTATATACTCGCAGACACGCGAACGTGCCTCAATGCGGTCACAGAGGCAGCAGCTTTTGCACAGATGCTCCTGGTGATTCTGGCACTTTCCAGGCACACTCCTGAAAGTCGCGCACACTGCTGTTCACTCGCTAAACGACCTCTTGGGAAACACGTCTCCGGTCGACGGACCGCTCAGATTGCTTCTCGTGTAACTGTGAACTGTGTCAGCGCAGGGAATCCGTCTCTGTTGAGCAGATGTCGATCCTGCCTCGCTTTTGCTTTGTTGCCTCTACCAAGATGATTTCCCGTTTCTCTCTTCACTGGAGCACGCAGACACAGCCAACGCACATCAAGTGTCAAGAGACACGCTCTGCTGAGCTCAACGCTTGTGCAGATGCACATGTGCGACGAAGTCAACACACGTGCTTGTGGAGAGAAAGAAAGGGACTCCCAGGCGTGTGGAGCGACGGGGAGAAAGAGCGGGCGCTGAGGAACACAGTTTCAAACAGACTGTCTCCACACAAACAGGCACCTGTCTGCAGGTATCCTAGATCTTGATTCTTGAACTTGAGGAAACACGCGTCTGAGCAAAACTCCCAAACGCTTCCAGGAAAGACACAGGCTCTCCCACAAGCACACAAGTGTTTGCCCTCAGCTATAGATCAGGGACAAGCCTGTGAAGAGATGCCCTGCTATTCTTTCGCCTTATGGCATCATGTGTTTCGTTCCTCTTGGAGATCGATTGTTAAACGTCTTTCCTAGGGCGACTGTGAAGCATTTGCCAGCGGAGGAGAAGTAGCACGGAGCAGCATTCAGTACTGCCTACGAGTGTCTTTGCTACCCTACTAGCGGAGCTCCAAGAACAGGCACACATCTTCAGGTACCTTCCAAATGTGGATTCCCCTGCAGCCCCGTAGGCGGGCGTGCAGTACGCCAACCGTCAACGGACGTTTTTCCCCTCAAGCCTGTCAGGACGTTGCTCGTCCGTCTTTCCCTCAATAGATGGGAGTAGGCGCGCTTGCGGATGTGTGCGTGTGTGTGGCCACGCGTTTGCTTAGGCATCAGTGTGTGAAAAGGTAGGTGCTTTTCTCTAGCTGCGTGTGCGTGCACGTGGTGCTGGGTGCACATCCCTGGGTGCTCGTGGAAAGGTTTCTGCATGGTTTTCGCTGAGGAATCGTGTGTGTGCACATGGACAAAGAGAAGGCGCAGCAACCAGGTTCCAGCGCCGAAGAAGGCAAAAGGCGAGGTTTCCGGCGCTATCTCCTTCTCTCCCCAGAGCTAGTCGCGCAAAGCAAGCCGCTAAGCCGGCGACCGGCAAGAGAGCTACAACGAAGCATGCCGAACGGAGAAAATAGCAGCAGCTCATCTGTTCACACCTTGTTTCTGCCATGTGCTTGAACGCCAAGACGTTCGCGCTTCTGTGAGATGAAAGACGTCCTTCTGCATATGTGGTTGCTCACACCGGTGCACTTGTTAGTGTATCCATTCAGTCCTGGGCTGCGGGGCATTCAGAAGTGGCTCTGTGGAGACGTCTGCATAGAGGCAGCTGTCAGAACACGCACACTCGATTGTTCACCAAAACATATGCAGACGCGTCCTTAGCCTGTAGATTTGGATGCACAGAGTTCCCTGTGTTCGCAAGAGACAAGGGAATCGCGTCTGTGCGCACAGAAGCAATAGCGGACCGTTTCCCTCGGAGTGAACGCGAAAGAGCCGTCTATATACTCGCAGACACGCGAACGTGCCTCAATGCGGTCACAGAGGCAGCAGCTTTTGCACAGATGCTCCTGGTGATTCTGGCACTTTCCAGGCACACTCCTGAAAGTCGCGCACACTGCTGTTCACTCGCTAAACGACCTCTTGGGAAACACGTCTCCGGTCGACGGACCGCTCAGATTGCTTCTCGTGTAACTGTGAACTGTGTCAGCGCAGGGAATCCGTCTCTGTTGAGCAGATGTCAATCCTGCCTCGCTTTTGCTTTGTTGCCTCTACCAAGATGATTTCCCGTTTCTCTCTTCACTGGAGCAGGCAGACACAGCCAACGCACATCAAGTGTCAAGAGACACGCTCTGCTGAGCTCAACGCTTGTGCAGATGCACATGTGCGACGAAGTCAACACACGTGCTTGTGGAGAGAAAGAAAGGGACTCCCAGGCGTGTGGAGCGACGGGGAGAAAGAGCGGGCGCTGAGGAACACAGTTTCAAACAGACTGTCTCCACACAAACAGGCACCTGTCTGCAGGTATCCTAGATCTTGATTCTTGAACTTGAGGAAACACGCGTCTGAGCAAAACTCCCAAACGCTTCCAGGAAAGACACAGGCTCTCCCACAAGCACACAAGTGTTTGCCCTCAGCTATAGATCAGGGACAAGCCTGTGAAGAGCAACCAAAGAGCTCGTCCGTCTTTCCCTCAATAGATGGGAGTAGGCGCGCTTGCGGATGTGTGCGTGTGTGTGGCCACGCGTTTGCTTAGGCATCAGTGTGTGAAAAGGTAGGTGCTTTTCTCTAGCTGCGTGTGCGTGCACGTGGTGCTGGGTGCACATCCCTGGGTGCTCGTGGAAAGGTTTCTGCATGGTTTTCGCTGAGGAATCGTGTGTGTGCACATGGACAAAGAGAAGGCGCAGCAACCAGGTTCCAGCGCCGAAGAAGGCAAAAGGCGAGGTTTCCGGCGCTATCTCCTTCTCTCCCCAGAGCTAGTCGCGCAAAGCAAGCCGCTAAGCCGGCGACCGGCAAGAGAGCTACAACGAAGCATGCCGAACGGAGAAAATAGCAGCAGCTCATCTGTTCACACCTTGTTTCTGCCATGTGCTTGAACGCCAAGACGTTCGCGCTTCTGTGAGATGAAAGACGTCCTTCTGCATATGTGGTTGCTCACACCGGTGCACTTGTTAGTGTATCCATTCAGTCCTGGGCTGCGGGGCATTCAGAAGTGGCTCTGTGGAGACGTCTGCATAGAGGCAGCTGTCAGAACACGCACACTCGATTGTTCACCAAAACATATGCAGACGCGTCCTTAGCCTGTAGATTTGGATGCACAGAGTTCCCTGTGTTCGCAAGAGACAAGGGAATCGCGTCTGTGCGCACAGAAGCAATAGCGGACCGTTTCCCTCGGAGTGAACGCGAAAGAGCCGTCTATATACTCGCAGACACGCGAACGTGCCTCAATGCGGTCACAGAGGCAGCAGCTTTTGCACAGATGCTCCTGGTGATTCTGGCACTTTCCAGGCACACTCCTGAAAGTCGCGCACACTGCTGTTCACTCGCTAAACGACCTCTTGGGAAACACGTCTCCGGTCGACGGACCGCTCAGATTGCTTCTCGTGTAACTGTGAACTGTGTCAGCGCAGGGAATCCGTCTCTGTTGAGCAGATGTCAATCCTGCCTCGCCTTTGCTTTGTTGCCTCTACCAAGATGATTTCCCGTTTCTCTCTTCACTGGAGCAGGCAGACACAGCCAACGCACATCAAGTGTCAAGAGACACGCTCTGCTGAGCTCAACGCTTGTGCAGATGCACATGTGCGACGAAGTCAACACACGTGCTTGTGGAGAGAAAGAAAGGGACTCCCAGGCGTGTGGAGCGACGGGGAGAAAGAGCGGGCGCTGAGGAACACAGTTTCAAACAGACTGTCTCCACACAAACAGGCACCTGTCTGCAGGTATCCTAGATCTTGATTCTTGAACTTGAGGAAACACGCGTCTGAGCAAAACTCCCAAACGCTTCCAGGAAAGACACAGGCTCTCCCACAAGCACACAAGTGTTTGCCCTCAGCTATAGATCAGGGACAAGCCTGTGAAGAGCAACCAAAGAGCTCGTCCGTCTTTCCCTCAATAGATGGGAGTAGGCGCGCTTGCGGATGTGTGCGTGTGTGTGGCCACGCGTTTGCTTAGGCATCAGTGTGTGAAAAGGTAGGTGCTTTTCTCTAGCTGCGTGTGCGTGCACGTGGTGCTGGGTGCACATCCCTGGGTGCTCGTGGAAAGGTTTCTGCATGGTTTTCGCTGAGGAATCGTGTGTGTGCACATGGACAAAGAGAAGGCGCAGCAACCAGGTTCCAGCGCCGAAGAAGGCAAAAGGCGAGGTTTCCGGCGCTATCTCCTTCTCTCCCCAGAGCTAGTCGCGCAAAGCAAGCCGCTAAGCCGGCGACCGGCAAGAGAGCTACAACGAAGCATGCCGAACGGAGAAAATAGCAGCAGCTCATCTGTTCACACCTTGTTTCTGCCATGTGCTTGAACGCCAAGACGTTCGCGCTTCTGTGAGATGAAAGACGTCCTTCTGCATATGTGGTTGCTCACACCGGTGCACTTGTTAGTGTATCCATTCAGTCCTGGGCTGCGGGGCATTCAGAAGTGGCTCTGTGGAGACGTCTGCATAGAGGCAGCTGTCAGAACACGCACACTCGATTGTTCACCAAAACATATGCAGACGCGTCCTTAGCCTGTAGATTTGGATGCACAGAGTTCCCTGTGTTTGCAAGAGACAAGGGAATCGCGTCTGTGCGCACAGAAGCAATAGCGGACCGTTTCCCTCGGAGTGAACGCGAAAGAGCCGTCTATATACTCGCAGACACGCGAACGTGCCTCAATGCGGTCACAGAGGCAGCAGCTTTTGCACAGATGCTCCTGGTGATTCTGGCACTTTCCAGGCACACTCCTGAAAGTCGCGCACACTGCTGTTCACTCGCTAAACGACCTCTTGGGAAACACGTCTCCGGTCGACGGACCGCTCAGATTGCTTCTCGTGTAACTGTGAACTGTGTCAGCGCAGGGAATCCGTCTCTGTTGAGCAGATGTCGATCCTGCCTCGCTTTTGCTTTGTTGCCTCTACCAAGATGATTTCCCGTTTCTCTCTTCACTGGAGCACGCAGACACAGCCAACGCACATCAAGTGTCAAGAGACACGCTCTGCTGAGCTCAACGCTTGTGCAGATGCACATGTGCGACGAAGTCAACACACGTGCTTGTGGAGAGAAAGAAAGGGACTCCCAGGCGTGTGGAGCGACGGGGAGAAAGAGCGGGCGCTGAGGAACACAGTTTCAAACAGACTGTCTCCACACAAACAGGCACCTGTCTGCAGGTATCCTAGATCTTGATTCTTGAACTTGAGGAAACACGCGTCTGAGCAAAACTCCCAAACGCTTCCAGGAAAGACACAGGCTCTCCCACAAGCACACAAGTGTTTGCCCTCAGCTATAGATCAGGGACAAGCCTGTGAAGAGATGCCCTGCTATTCTTTCGCCTTATGGCATCATGTGTTTCGTTCCTCTTGGAGATCGATTGTTAAACGTCTTTCCTAGGGCGACTGTGAAGCATTTGCCAGCGGAGGAGAAGTAGCACGGAGCAGCATTCAGTACTGCCTACGAGTGTCTTTGCTACCCTACTAGCGGAGCTCCAAGAACAGGCACACATCTTCAGGTACCTTCCAAATGTGGATTCCCCTGCAGCCCCGTAGGCGGGCGTGCAGTACGCCAACCGTCAACGGACGTTTTTCCCGTCAAGCCTGTCAGGACGTTGCTCGTCCGTCTTTCCCTCAATAGATGGGAGTAGGCGCGCTTGCGGATGTGTGCGTGTGTGTGGCCACGCGTTTGCTTAGGCATCAGTGTGTGAAAAGGTAGGTGCTTTTCTCTAGCTGCGTGTGCGTGCACGTGGTGCTGGGTGCACATCCCTGGGTGCTCGTGGAAAGGTTTCTGCATGGTTTTCGCTGAGGAATCGTGTGTGTGCACATGGACAAAGAGAAGGCGCAGCAACCAGGTTCCAGCGCCGAAGAAGGCAAAAGGCGAGGTTTCCGGCGCTATCTCCTTCTCTCCCCAGAGCTAGTCGCGCAAAGCAAGCCGCTAAGCCGGCGACCGGCAAGAGAGCTACAACGAAGCATGCCGAACGGAGAAAATAGCAGCAGCTCATCTGTTCACACCTTGTTTCTGCCATGTGCTTGAACGCCAAGACGTTCGCGCTTCTGTGAGATGAAAGACGTCCTTCTGCATATGTGGTTGCTCACACCGGTGCACTTGTTAGTGTATCCATTCAGTCCTGGGCTGCGGGGCATTCAGAAGTGGCTCTGTGGAGACGTCTGCATAGAGGCAGCTGTCAGAACACGCACACTCGATTGTTCACCAAAACATATGCAGACGCGTCCTTAGCCTGTAGATTTGGATGCACAGAGTTCCCTGTGTTCGCAAGAGACAAGGGAATCGCGTCTGTGCGCACAGAAGCAATAGCGGACCGTTTCCCTCGGAGTGAACGCGAAAGAGCCGTCTATATACTCGCAGACACGCGAACGTGCCTCAATGCGGTCACAGAGGCAGCAGCTTTTGCACAGATGCTCCTGGTGATTCTGGCACTTTCCAGGCACACTCCTGAAAGTCGCGCACACTGCTGTTCACTCGCTAAACGACCTCTTGGGAAACACGTCTCCGGTCGACGGACCGCTCAGATTGCTTCTCGTGTAACTGTGAACTGTGTCAGCGCAGGGAATCCGTCTCTGTTGAGCAGATGTCAATCCTGCCTCGCTTTTGCTTTGTTGCCTCTACCAAGATGATTTCCCGTTTCTCTCTTCACTGGAGCAGGCAGACACAGCCAACGCACATCAAGTGTCAAGAGACACGCTCTGCTGAGCTCAACGCTTGTGCAGATGCACATGTGCGACGAAGTCAACACACGTGCTTGTGGAGAGAAAGAAAGGGACTCCCAGGCGTGTGGAGCGACGGGGAGAAAGAGCGGGCGCTGAGGAACACAGTTTCAAACAGACTGTCTCCACACAAACAGGCACCTGTCTGCAGGTATCCTAGATCTTGATTCTTGAACTTGAGGAAACACGCGTCTGAGCAAAACTCCCAAACGCTTCCAGGAAAGACACAGGCTCTCCCACAAGCACACAAGTGTTTGCCCTCAGCTATAGATCAGGGACAAGCCTGTGAAGAGCAACCAAAGAGCTCGTCCGTCTTTCTCTCAATAGATGGGAGTAGGCGCGCTTGCGGATGTGTGCGTGTGTGTGGCCACGCGTTTGCTTAGGCATCAGTGTGTGAAAAGGTAGGTGCTTTTCTCTAGCTGCGTGTGCGTGCACGTGGTGCTGGGTGCACATCCCTGGGTGCTCGTGGAAAGGTTTCTGCATGGTTTTCGCTGAGGAATCGTGTGTGTGCACATGGACAAAGAGAAGGCGCAGCAACCAGGTTCCAGCGCCGAAGAAGGCAAAAGGCGAGGTTTCCGGCGCTATCTCCTTCTCTCCCCAGAGCTAGTCGCGCAAAGCAAGCCGCTAAGCCGGCGACCGGCAAGAGAGCTACAACGAAGCATGCCGAACGGAGAAAATAGCAGCAGCTCATCTGTTCACACCTTGTTTCTGCCATGTGCTTGAACGCCAAGACGTTCGCGCTTCTGTGAGATGAAAGACGTCCTTCTGCATATGTGGTTGCTCACACCGGTGCACTTGTTAGTGTATCCATTCAGTCCTGGGCTGCGGGGCATTCAGAAGTGGCTCTGTGGAGACGTCTGCATAGAGGCAGCTGTCAGAACACGCACACTCGATTGTTCACCAAAACATATGCAGACGCGTCCTTAGCCTGTAGATTTGGATGCACAGAGTTCCCTGTGTTCGCAAGAGACAAGGGAATCGCGTCTGTGCGCACAGAAGCAATAGCGGACCGTTTCCCTCGGAGTGAACGCGAAAGAGCCGTCTATATACTCGCAGACACGCGAACGTGCCTCAATGCGGTCACAGAGGCAGCAGCTTTTGCACAGATGCTCCTGGTGATTCTGGCACTTTCCAGGCACACTCCTGAAAGTCGCGCACACTGCTGTTCACTCGCTAAACGACCTCTTGGGAAACACGTCTCCGGTCGACGGACCGCTCAGATTGCTTCTCGTGTAACTGTGAACTGTGTCAGCGCAGGGAATCCGTCTCTGTTGAGCAGATGTCAATCCTGCCTCGCTTTTGCTTTGTTGCCTCTACCAAGATGATTTCCCGTTTCTCTCTTCACTGGAGCAGGCAGACACAGCCAACGCACATCAAGTGTCAAGAGACACGCTCTGCTGAGCTCAACGCTTGTGCAGATGCACATGTGCGACGAAGTCAACACACGTGCTTGTGGAGAGAAAGAAAGGGACTCCCAGGCGTGTGGAGCGACGGGGAGAAAGAGCGGGCGCTGAGGAACACAGTTTCAAACAGACTGTCTCCACACAAACAGGCACCTGTCTGCAGGTATCCTAGATCTTGATTCTTGAACTTGAGGAAACACGCGTCTGAGCAAAACTCCCAAACGCTTCCAGGAAAGACACAGGCTCTCCCACAAGCACACAAGTGTTTGCCCTCAGCTATAGATCAGGGACAAGCCTGTGAAGAGCAACCAAAGAGCTCGTCCGTCTTTCCCTCAATAGATGGGAGTAGGCGCGCTTGCGGATGTGTGCGTGTGTGTGGCCACGCGTTTGCTTAGGCATCAGTGTGTGAAAAGGTAGGTGCTTTTCTCTAGCTGCGTGTGCGTGCACGTGGTGCTGGGTGCACATCCCTGGGTGCTCGTGGAAAGGTTTCTGCATGGTTTTCGCTGAGGAATCGTGTGTGTGCACATGGACAAAGAGAAGGCGCAGCAACCAGGTTCCAGCGCCGAAGAAGGCAAAAGGCGAGGTTTCCGGCGCTATCTCCTTCTCTCCCCAGAGCTAGTCGCGCAAAGCAAGCCGCTAAGCCGGCGACCGGCAAGAGAGCTACAACGAAGCATGCCGAACGGAGAAAATAGCAGCAGCTCATCTGTTCACACCTTGTTTCTGCCATGTGCTTGAACGCCAAGACGTTCGCGCTTCTGTGAGATGAAAGACGTCCTTCTGCATATGTGGTTGCTCACACCGGTGCACTTGTTAGTGTATCCATTCAGTCCTGGGCTGCGGGGCATTCAGAAGCGGCTCTGTGGAGACGTCTGCATAGAGGCAGCTGTCAGAACACGCACACTCGATTGTTCACCAAAACATATGCAGACGCGTCCTTAGCCTGTAGATTTGGATGCACAGAGTTCCCTGTGTTCGCAAGAGACAAGGGAATCGCGTCTGTGCGCACAGAAGCAATAGCGGACCGTTTCCCTCGGAGTGAACGCGAAAGAGCCGTCTATATACTCGCAGACACGCGAACGTGCCTCAATGCGGTCACAGAGGCAGCAGCTTTTGCACAGATGCTCCTGGTGATTCTGGCACTTTCCAGGCACACTCCTGAAAGTCGCGCACACTGCTGTTCACTCGCTAAACGACCTCTTGGGAAACACGTCTCCGGTCGACGGACCGCTCAGATTGCTTCTCGTGTAACTGTGAACTGTGTCAGCGCAGGGAATCCGTCTCTGTTGAGCAGATGTCGATCCTGCCTCGCTTTTGCTTTGTTGCCTCTACCAAGATGATTTCCCGTTTCTCTCTTCACTGGAGCACGCAGACACAGCCAACGCACATCAAGTGTCAAGAGACACGCTCTGCTGAGCTCAACGCTTGTGCAGATGCACATGTGCGACGAAGTCAACACACGTGCTTGTGGAGAGAAAGAAAGGGACTCCCAGGCGTGTGGAGCGACGGGGAGAAAGAGCGGGCGCTGAGGAACACAGTTTCAAACAGACTGTCTCCACACAAACAGGCACCTGTCTGCAGGTATCCTAGATCTTGATTCTTGAGCTTGAGGAAACACGCGTCTGAGCAAAACTCCCAAACGCTTCCAGGAAAGACACAGGCTCTCCCACAAGCACACAAGTGTTTGCCCTCAGCTATAGATCAGGGACAAGCCTGTGAAGAGATGCCCTGCTATTCTTTCGCCTTATGGCATCATGTGTTTCGTTCCTCTTGGAGATCGATTGTTAAACGTCTTTCCTAGGGCGACTGTGAAGCATTTGCCAGCGGAGGAGAAGTAGCACGGAGCAGCATTCAGTACTGCCTACGAGTGTCTTTGCTACCCTACTAGCGGAGCTCCAAGAACAGGCACACATCTTCAGGTACCTTCCAAATGTGGATTCCCCTGCAGCCCCGTAGGCGGGCGTGCAGTACGCCAACCGTCAACGGACGTTTTTCCCCTCAAGCCTGTCAGGACGTTGCTCGTCCGTCTTTCCCTCAATAGATGGGAGTAGGCGCGCTTGCGGATGTGTGCGTGTGTGTGGCCACGCGTTTGCTTAGGCATCAGTGTGTGAAAAGGTAGGTGCTTTTCTCTAGCTGCGTGTGCGTGCACGTGGTGCTGGGTGCACATCCCTGGGTGCTCGTGGAAAGGTTTCTGCATGGTTTTCGCTGAGGAATCGTGTGTGTGCACATGGACAAAGAGAAGGCGCAGCAACCAGGTTCCAGCGCCGAAGAAGGCAAAAGGCGAGGTTTCCGGCGCTATCTCCTTCTCTCCCCAGAGCTAGTCGCGCAAAGCAAGCCGCTAAGCCGGCGACCGGCAAGAGAGCTACAACGAAGCATGCCGAACGGAGAAAATAGCAGCAGCTCATCTGTTCACACCTTGTTTCTGCCATGTGCTTGAACGCCAAGACGTTCGCGCTTCTGTGAGATGAAAGACGTCCTTCTGCATATGTGGTTGCTCACACCGGTGCACTTGTTAGTGTATCCATTCAGTCCTGGGCTGCGGGGCATTCAGAAGTGGCTCTGTGGAGACGTCTGCATAGAGGCAGCTGTCAGAACACGCACACTCGATTGTTCACCAAAACATATGCAGACGCGTCCTTAGCCTGTAGATTTGGATGCACAGAGTTCCCTGTGTTCGCAAGAGACAAGGGAATCGCGTCTGTGCGCACAGAAGCAATAGCGGACCGTTTCCCTCGGAGTGAACGCGAAAGAGCCGTCTATATACTCGCAGACACGCGAACGTGCCTCAATGCGGTCACAGAGGCAGCAGCTTTTGCACAGATGGTCCTGGTGATTCTGGCACTTTCCAGGCACACTCCTGAAAGTCGCGCACACTGCTGTTCACTCGCTAAACGACCTCTTGGGAAACACGTCTCCGGTCGACGGACCGCTCAGATTGCTTCTCGTGTAACTGTGAACTGTGTCAGCGCAGGGAATCCGTCTCTGTTGAGCAGATGTCAATCCTGCCTCGCTTTTGCTTTGTTGCCTCTACCAAGATGATTTCCCGTTTCTCTCTTCACTGGAGCAGGCAGACACAGCCAACGCACATCAAGTGTCAAGAGACACGCTCTGCTGAGCTCAACGCTTGTGCAGATGCACATGTGCGACGAAGTCAACACACGTGCTTGTGGAGAGAAAGAAAGGGACTCCCAGGCGTGTGGAGCGACGGGGAGAAAGAGCGGGCGCTGAGGAACACAGTTTCAAACAGACTGTCTCCACACAAACAGGCACCTGTCTGCAGGTATCCTAGATCTTGATTCTTGAACTTGAGGAAACACGCGTCTGAGCAAAACTCCCAAACGCTTCCAGGAAAGACACAGGCTCTCCCACAAGCACACAAGTGTTTGCCCTCAGCTATAGATCAGGGACAAGCCTGTGAAGAGCAACCAAAGAGCTCGTCCGTCTTTCCCTCAATAGATGGGAGTAGGCGCGCTTGCGGATGTGTGCGTGTGTGTGGCCACGCGTTTGCTTAGGCATCAGTGTGTGAAAAGGTAGGTGCTTTTCTCTAGCTGCGTGTGCGTGCACGTGGTGCTGGGTGCACATCCCTGGGTGCTCGTGGAAAGGTTTCTGCATGGTTTTCGCTGAGGAATCGTGTGTGTGCACATGGACAAAGAGAAGGCGCAGCAACCAGGTTCCAGCGCCGAAGAAGGCAAAAGGCGAGGTTTCCGGCGCTATCTCCTTCTCTCCCCAGAGCTAGTCGCGCAAAGCAAGCCGCTAAGCCGGCGACCGGCAAGAGAGCTACAACGAAGCATGCCGAACGGAGAAAATAGCAGCAGCTCATCTGTTCACACCTTGTTTCTGCCATGTGCTTGAACGCCAAGACGTTCGCGCTTCTGTGAGATGAAAGACGTCCTTCTGCATATGTGGTTGCTCACACCGGTGCACTTGTTAGTGTATCCATTCAGTCCTGGGCTGCGGGGCATTCAGAAGTGGCTCTGTGGAGACGTCTGCATAGAGGCAGCTGTCAGAACACGCACACTCGATTGTTCACCAAAACATATGCAGACGCGTCCTTAGCCTGTAGATTTGGATGCACAGAGTTCCCTGTGTTCGCAAGAGACAAGGGAATCGCGTCTGTGCGCACAGAAGCAATAGCGGACCGTTTCCCTCGGAGTGAACGCGAAAGAGCCGTCTATATACTCGCAGACACGCGAACGTGCCTCAATGCGGTCACAGAGGCAGCAGCTTTTGCACAGATGCTCCTGGTGATTCTGGCACTTTCCAGGCACACTCCTGAAAGTCGCGCACACTGCTGTTCACTCGCTAAACGACCTCTTGGGAAACACGTCTCCGGTCGACGGACCGCTCAGATTGCTTCTCGTGTAACTGTGAACTGTGTCAGCGCAGGGAATCCGTCTCTGTTGAGCAGATGTCAATCCTGCCTCGCTTTTGCTTTGTTGCCTCTACCAAGATGATTTCCCGTTTCTCTCTTCACTGGAGCAGGCAGACACAGCCAACGCACATCAAGTGTCAAGAGACACGCTCTGCTGAGCTCAACGCTTGTGCAGATGCACATGTGCGACGAAGTCAACACACGTGCTTGTGGAGAGAAAGAAAGGGACTCCCAGGCGTGTGGAGCGACGGGGAGAAAGAGCGGGCGCTGAGGAACACAGTTTCAAACAGACTGTCTCCACACAAACAGGCACCTGTCTGCAGGTATCCTAGATCTTGATTCTTGAACTTGAGGAAACACGCGTCTGAGCAAAACTCCCAAACGCTTCCAGGAAAGACACAGGCTCTCCCACAAGCACACAAGTGTTTGCCCTCAGCTATAGATCAGGGACAAGCCTGTGAAGAGATGCCCTGCTATTCTTTCGCCTTATGGCATCATGTGTTTCGTTCCTCTTGGAGATCGATTGTTAAACGTCTTTCCTAGGGCGACTGTGAAGCATTTGCCAGCGGAGGAGAAGTAGCACGGAGCAGCATTCAGTACTGCCTACGAGTGTCTTTGCTACCCTACTAGCGGAGCTCCAAGAACAGGCACACATCTTCAGGTACCTTCCAAATGTGGATTCCCCTGCAGCCCCGTAGGCGGGCGTGCAGTACGCCAACCGTCAACGGACGTTTTTCCCCTCAAGCCTGTCAGGACGTTGCTCGTCCGTCTTTCCCTCAATAGATGGGAGTAGGCGCGCTTGCGGATGTGTGCGTGTGTGTGGCCACGCGTTTGCTTAGGCTTCAGTGTGTGAAAAGGTAGGTGCTTTTCTCTAGCTGCGTGTGCGTGCACGTGGTGCTGGGTGCACATCCCTGGGTGCTCGTGGAAAGGTTTCTGCATGGTTTTCGCTGAGGAATCGTGTGTGTGCACATGGACAAAGAGAAGGCGCAGCAACCAGGTTCCAGCGCTGAAGAAGGCAAAAGGCGAGGTTTCCGGCGCTATCTCCTTCTCTCCCCAGAGCTAGTCGCGCAAAGCAAGCCGCTAAGCCGGCGACCGGCAAGAGAGCTACAACGAAGCATGCCGAACGGAGAAAATAGCAGCAGCTCATCTGTTCACACCTTGTTTCTGCCATGTGCTTGAACGCCAAGACGTTCGCGCTTCTGTGAGATGAAAGACGTCCTTCTGCATATGTGGTTGCTCACACCGGTGCACTTGTTAGTGTATCCATTCAGTCCTGGGCTGCGGGGCATTCAGAAGTGGCTCTGTGGAGACGTCTGCATAGAGGCAGCTGTCAGAACACGCACACTCGATTGTTCACCAAAACATATGCAGACGCGTCCTTAGCCTGTAGATTTGGATGCACAGAGTTCCCTGTGTTCGCAAGAGACAAGGGAATCGCGTCTGTGCGCACAGAAGCAATAGCGGACCGTTTCCCTCGGAGTGAACGCGAAAGAGCCGTCTATATACTCGCAGACACGCGAACGTGCCTCAATGCGGTCACAGAGGCAGCAGCTTTTGCACAGATGCTCCTGGTGATTCTGGCACTTTCCAGGCACACTCCTGAAAGTCGCGCACACTGCTGTTCACTCGCTAAACGACCTCTTGGGAAACACGTCTCCGGTCGACGGACCGCTCAGATTGCTTCTCGTGTAACTGTGAACTGTGTCAGCGCAGGGAATCCGTCTCTGTTGAGCAGATGTCAATCCTGCCTCGCTTTTGCTTTGTTGCCTCTACCAAGATGATTTCCCGTTTCTCTCTTCACTGGAGCAGGCAGACACAGCCAACGCACATCAAGTGTCAAGAGACACGCTCTGCTGAGCTCAACGCTTGTGCAGATGCACATGTGCGACGAAGTCAACACACGTGCTTGTGGAGAGAAAGAAAGGGACTCCCAGGCGTGTGGAGCGACGGGGAGAAAGAGCGGGCGCTGAGGAACACAGTTTCAAACAGACTGTCTCCACACAAACAGGCACCTGTCTGCAGGTATCCTAGATCTTGATTCTTGAACTTGAGGAAACACGCGTCTGAGCAAAACTCCCAAACGCTTCCAGGAAAGACACAGGCTCTCCCACAAGCACACAAGTGTTTGCCCTCAGCTATAGATCAGGGACAAGCCTGTGAAGAGCAACCAAAGAGCTCGTCCGTCTTTCCCTCAATAGATGGGAGTAGGCGCGCTTGCGGATGTGTGCGTGTGTGTGGCCACGCGTTTGCTTAGGCATCAGTGTGTGAAAAGGTAGGTGCTTTTCTCTAGCTGCGTGTGCGTGCACGTGGTGCTGGGTGCACATCCCTGGGTGCTCGTGGAAAGGTTTCTGCATGGTTTTCGCTGAGGAATCGTGTGTGTGCACATGGACAAAGAGAAGGCGCAGCAACCAGGTTCCAGCGCCGAAGAAGGCAAAAGGCGAGGTTTCCGGCGCTATCTCCTTCTCTCCCCAGAGCTAGTCGCGCAAAGCAAGCCGCTAAGCCGGCGACCGGCAAGAGAGCTACAACGAAGCATGCCGAACGGAGAAAATAGCAGCAGCTCATCTGTTCACACCTTGTTTCTGCCATGTGCTTGAACGCCAAGACGTTCGCGCTTCTGTGAGATGAAAGACGTCCTTCTGCATATGTGGTTGCTCACACCGGTGCACTTGTTAGTGTATCCATTCAGTCCTGGGCTGCGGGGCATTCAGAAGTGGCTCTGTGGAGACGTCTGCATAGAGGCAGCTGTCAGAACACGCACACTCGATTGTTCACCAAAACATATGCAGACGCGTCCTTAGCCTGTAGATTTGGATGCACAGAGTTCCCTGTGTTCGCAAGAGACAAGGGAATCGCGTCTGTGCGCACAGAAGCAATAGCGGACCGTTTCCCTCGGAGTGAACGCGAAAGAGCCGTCTATATACTCGCAGACACGCGAACGTGCCTCAATGCGGTCACAGAGGCAGCAGCTTTTGCACAGATGCTCCTGGTGATTCTGGCACTTTCCAGGCACACTCCTGAAAGTCGCGCACACTGCTGTTCACTCGCTAAACGACCTCTTGGGAAACACGTCTCCGGTCGACGGACCGCTCAGATTGCTTCTCGTGTAACTGTGAACTGTGTCAGCGCAGGGAATCCGTCTCTGTTGAGCAGATGTCAATCCTGCCTCGCCTTTGCTTTGTTGCCTCTACCAAGATGATTTCCCGTTTCTCTCTTCACTGGAGCAGGCAGACACAGCCAACGCACATCAAGTGTCAAGAGACACGCTCTGCTGAGCTCAACGCTTGTGCAGATGCACATGTGCGACGAAGTCAACACACGTGCTTGTGGAGAGAAAGAAAGGGACTCCCAGGCGTGTGGAGCGACGGGGAGAAAGAGCGGGCGCTGAGGAACACAGTTTCAAACAGACTGTCTCCACACAAACAGGCACCTGTCTGCAGGTATCCTAGATCTTGATTCTTGAACTTGAGGAAACACGCGTCTGAGCAAAACTCCCAAACGCTTCCAGGAAAGACACAGGCTCTCCCACAAGCACACAAGTGTTTGCCCTCAGCTATAGATCAGGGACAAGCCTGTGAAGAGCAACCAAAGAGCTCGTCCGTCTTTCCCTCAATAGATGGGAGTAGGCGCGCTTGCGGATGTGTGCGTGTGTGTGGCCACGCGTTTGCTTAGGCATCAGTGTGTGAAAAGGTAGGTGCTTTTCTCTAGCTGCGTGTGCGTGCACGTGGTGCTGGGTGCACATCCCTGGGTGCTCGTGGAAAGGTTTCTGCATGGTTTTCGCTGAGGAATCGTGTGTGTGCACATGGACAAAGAGAAGGCGCAGCAACCAGGTTCCAGCGCCGAAGAAGGCAAAAGGCGAGGTTTCCGGCGCTATCTCCTTCTCTCCCCAGAGCTAGTCGCGCAAAGCAAGCCGCTAAGCCGGCGACCGGCAAGAGAGCTACAACGAAGCATGCCGAACGGAGAAAATAGCAGCAGCTCATCTGTTCACACCTTGTTTCTGCCATGTGCTTGAACGCCAAGACGTTCGCGCTTCTGTGAGATGAAAGACGTCCTTCTGCATATGTGGTTGCTCACACCGGTGCACTTGTTAGTGTATCCATTCAGTCCTGGGCTGCGGGGCATTCAGAAGTGGCTCTGTGGAGACGTCTGCATAGAGGCAGCTGTCAGAACACGCACACTCGATTGTTCACCAAAACATATGCAGACGCGTCCTTAGCCTGTAGATTTGGATGCACAGAGTTCCCTGTGTTCGCAAGAGACAAGGGAATCGCGTCTGTGCGCACAGAAGCAATAGCGGACCGTTTCCCTCGGAGTGAACGCGAAAGAGCCGTCTATATACTCGCAGACACGCGAACGTGCCTCAATGCGGTCACAGAGGCAGCAGCTTTTGCACAGATGCTCCTGGTGATTCTGGCACTTTCCAGGCACACTCCTGAAAGTCGCGCACACTGCTGTTCACTCGCTAAACGACCTCTTGGGAAACACGTCTCCGGTCGACGGACCGCTCAGATTGCTTCTCGTGTAACTGTGAACTGTGTCAGCGCAGGGAATCCGTCTCTGTTGAGCAGATGTCAATCCTGCCTCGCTTTTGCTTTGTTGCCTCTACCAAGATGATTTCCCGTTTCTCTCTTCACTGGAGCAGGCAGACACAGCCAACGCACATCAAGTGTCAAGAGACACGCTCTGCTGAGCTCAACGCTTGTGCAGATGCACATGTGCGACGAAGTCAACACACGTGCTTGTGGAGAGAAAGAAAGGGACTCCCAGGCGTGTGGAGCGACGGGGAGAAAGAGCGGGCGCTGAGGAACACAGTTTCAAACAGACTGTCTCCACACAAACAGGCACCTGTCTGCAGGTATCCTAGATCTTGATTCTTGAACTTGAGGAAACACGCGTCTGAGCAAAACTCCCAAACGCTTCCAGGAAAGACACAGGCTCTCCCACAAGCACACAAGTGTTTGCCCTCAGCTATAGATCAGGGACAAGCCTGTGAAGAGATGCCCTGCTATTCTTTCGCCTTATGGCATCATGTGTTTCGTTCCTCTTGGAGATCGATTGTTAAACGTCTTTCCTAGGGCGACTGTGAAGCATTTGCCAGCGGAGGAGAAGTAGCACGGAGCAGCATTCAGTACTGCCTACGAGTGTCTTTGCTACCCTACTAGCGGAGCTCCAAGAACAGGCACACATCTTCAGGTACCTTCCAAATGTGGATTCCCCTGCAGCCCCGTAGGCGGGCGTGCAGTACGCCAACCGTCAACGGACGTTTTTCCCCTCAAGCCTGTCAGGACGTTGCTCGTCCGTCTTTCCCTCAATAGATGGGAGTAGGCGCGCTTGCGGATGTGTGCGTGTGTGTGGCCACGCGTTTGCTTAGGCTTCAGTGTGTGAAAAGGTAGGTGCTTTTCTCTAGCTGCGTGTGCGTGCACGTGGTGCTGGGTGCACATCCCTGGGTGCTCGTGGAAAGGTTTCTGCATGGTTTTCGCTGAGGAATCGTGTGTGTGCACATGGACAAAGAGAAGGCGCAGCAACCAGGTTCCAGCGCTGAAGAAGGCAAAAGGCGAGGTTTCCGGCGCTATCTCCTTCTCTCCCCAGAGCTAGTCGCGCAAAGCAAGCCGCTAAGCCGGCGACCGGCAAGAGAGCTACAACGAAGCATGCCGAACGGAGAAAATAGCAGCAGCTCATCTGTTCACACCTTGTTTCTGCCATGTGCTTGAACGCCAAGACGTTCGCGCTTCTGTGAGATGAAAGACGTCCTTCTGCATATGTGGTTGCTCACACCGGTGCACTTGTTAGTGTATCCATTCAGTCCTGGGCTGCGGGGCATTCAGAAGTGGCTCTGTGGAGACGTCTGCATAGAGGCAGCTGTCAGAACACGCACACTCGATTGTTCACCAAAACATATGCAGACGCGTCCTTAGCCTGTAGATTTGGATGCACAGAGTTCCCTGTGTTCGCAAGAGACAAGGGAATCGCGTCTGTGCGCACAGAAGCAATAGCGGACCGTTTCCCTCGGAGTGAACGCGAAAGAGCCGTCTATATACTCGCAGACACGCGAACGTGCCTCAATGCGGTCACAGAGGCAGCAGCTTTTGCACAGATGCTCCTGGTGATTCTGGCACTTTCCAGGCACACTCCTGAAAGTCGCGCACACTGCTGTTCACTCGCTAAACGACCTCTTGGGAAACACGTCTCCGGTCGACGGACCGCTCAGATTGCTTCTCGTGTAACTGTGAACTGTGTCAGCGCAGGGAATCCGTCTCTGTTGAGCAGATGTCAATCCTGCCTCGCTTTTGCTTTGTTGCCTCTACCAAGATGATTTCCCGTTTCTCTCTTCACTGGAGCAGGCAGACACAGCCAACGCACATCAAGTGTCAAGAGACACGCTCTGCTGAGCTCAACGCTTGTGCAGATGCACATGTGCGACGAAGTCAACACACGTGCTTGTGGAGAGAAAGAAAGGGACTCCCAGGCGTGTGGAGCGACGGGGAGAAAGAGCGGGCGCTGAGGAACACAGTTTCAAACAGACTGTCTCCACACAAACAGGCACCTGTCTGCAGGTATCCTAGATCTTGATTCTTGAACTTGAGGAAACACGCGTCTGAGCAAAACTCCCAAACGCTTCCAGGAAAGACACAGGCTCTCCCACAAGCACACAAGTGTTTGCCCTCAGCTATAGATCAGGGACAAGCCTGTGAAGAGCAACCAAAGAGCTCGTCCGTCTTTCCCTCAATAGATGGGAGTAGGCGCGCTTGCGGATGTGTGCGTGTGTGTGGCCACGCGTTTGCTTAGGCATCAGTGTGTGAAAAGGTAGGTGCTTTTCTCTAGCTGCGTGTGCGTGCACGTGGTGCTGGGTGCACATCCCTGGGTGCTCGTGGAAAGGTTTCTGCATGGTTTTCGCTGAGGAATCGTGTGTGTGCACATGGACAAAGAGAAGGCGCAGCAACCAGGTTCCAGCGCCGAAGAAGGCAAAAGGCGAGGTTTCCGGCGCTATCTCCTTCTCTCCCCAGAGCTAGTCGCGCAAAGCAAGCCGCTAAGCCGGCGACCGGCAAGAGAGCTACAACGAAGCATGCCGAACGGAGAAAATAGCAGCAGCTCATCTGTTCACACCTTGTTTCTGCCATGTGCTTGAACGCCAAGACGTTCGCGCTTCTGTGAGATGAAAGACGTCCTTCTGCATATGTGGTTGCTCACACCGGTGCACTTGTTAGTGTATCCATTCAGTCCTGGGCTGCGGGGCATTCAGAAGTGGCTCTGTGGAGACGTCTGCATAGAGGCAGCTGTCAGAACACGCACACTCGATTGTTCACCAAAACATATGCAGACGCGTCCTTAGCCTGTAGATTTGGATGCACAGAGTTCCCTGTGTTCGCAAGAGACAAGGGAATCGCGTCTGTGCGCACAGAAGCAATAGCGGACCGTTTCCCTCGGAGTGAACGCGAAAGAGCCGTCTATATACTCGCAGACACGCGAACGTGCCTCAATGCGGTCACAGAGGCAGCAGCTTTTGCACAGATGCTCCTGGTGATTCTGGCACTTTCCAGGCACACTCCTGAAAGTCGCGCACACTGCTGTTCACTCGCTAAACGACCTCTTGGGAAACACGTCTCCGGTCGACGGACCGCTCAGATTGCTTCTCGTGTAACTGTGAACTGTGTCAGCGCAGGGAATCCGTCTCTGTTGAGCAGATGTCAATCCTGCCTCGCCTTTGCTTTGTTGCCTCTACCAAGATGATTTCCCGTTTCTCTCTTCACTGGAGCAGGCAGACACAGCCAACGCACATCAAGTGTCAAGAGACACGCTCTGCTGAGCTCAACGCTTGTGCAGATGCACATGTGCGACGAAGTCAACACACGTGCTTGTGGAGAGAAAGAAAGGGACTCCCAGGCGTGTGGAGCGACGGGGAGAAAGAGCGGGCGCTGAGGAACACAGTTTCAAACAGACTGTCTCCACACAAACAGGCACCTGTCTGCAGGTATCCTAGATCTTGATTCTTGAACTTGAGGAAACACGCGTCTGAGCAAAACTCCCAAACGCTTCCAGGAAAGACACAGGCTCTCCCACAAGCACACAAGTGTTTGCCCTCAGCTATAGATCAGGGACAAGCCTGTGAAGAGCAACCAAAGAGCTCGTCCGTCTTTCCCTCAGTAGATGGGAGTAGGCGCGCTTGCGGATGTGTGCGTGTGTGTGGCCACGCGTTTGCTTAGGCATCAGTGTGTGAAAAGGTAGGTGCTTTTCTCTAGCTGCGTGTGCGTGCACGTGGTGCTGGGTGCACATCCCTGGGTGCTCGTGGAAAGGTTTCTGCATGGTTTTCGCTGAGGAATCGTGTGTGTGCACATGGACAAAGAGAAGGCGCAGCAACCAGGTTCCAGCGCCGAAGAAGGCAAAAGGCGAGGTTTCCGGCGCTATCTCCTTCTCTCCCCAGAGCTAGTCGCGCAAAGCAAGCCGCTAAGCCGGCGACCGGCAAGAGAGCTACAACGAAGCATGCCGAACGGAGAAAATAGCAGCAGCTCATCTGTTCACACCTTGTTTCTGCCATGTGCTTGAACGCCAAGACGTTCGCGCTTCTGTGAGATGAAAGACGTCCTTCTGCATATGTGGTTGCTCACACCGGTGCACTTGTTAGTGTATCCATTCAGTCCTGGGCTGCGGGGCATTCAGAAGTGGCTCTGTGGAGACGTCTGCATAGAGGCAGCTGTCAGAACACGCACACTCGATTGTTCACCAAAACATATGCAGACGCGTCCTTAGCCTGTAGATTTGGATGCACAGAGTTCCCTGTGTTCGCAAGAGACAAGGGAATCGCGTCTGTGCGCACAGAAGCAATAGCGGACCGTTTCCCTCGGAGTGAACGCGAAAGAGCCGTCTATATACTCGCAGACACGCGAACGTGCCTCAATGCGGTCACAGAGGCAGCAGCTTTTGCACAGATGCTCCTGGTGATTCTGGCACTTTCCAGGCACACTCCTGAAAGTCGCGCACACTGCTGTTCACTCGCTAAACGACCTCTTGGGAAACACGTCTCCGGTCGACGGACCGCTCAGATTGCTTCTCGTGTAACTGTGAACTGTGTCAGCGCAGGGAATCCGTCTCTGTTGAGCAGATGTCAATCCTGCCTCGCTTTTGCTTTGTTGCCTCTACCAAGATGATTTCCCGTTTCTCTCTTCACTGGAGCAGGCAGACACAGCCAACGCACATCAAGTGTCAAGAGACACGCTCTGCTGAGCTCAACGCTTGTGCAGATGCACATGTGCGACGAAGTCAACACACGTGCTTGTGGAGAGAAAGAAAGGGACTCCCAGGCGTGTGGAGCGACGGGGAGAAAGAGCGGGCGCTGAGGAACACAGTTTCAAACAGACTGTCTCCACACAAACAGGCACCTGTCTGCAGGTATCCTAGATCTTGATTCTTGAACTTGAGGAAACACGCGTCTGAGCAAAACTCCCAAACGCTTCCAGGAAAGACACAGGCTCTCCCACAAGCACACAAGTGTTTGCCCTCAGCTATAGATCAGGGACAAGCCTGTGAAGAGATGCCCTGCTATTCTTTCGCCTTATGGCATCATGTGTTTCGTTCCTCTTGGAGATCGATTGTTAAACGTCTTTCCTAGGGCGACTGTGAAGCATTTGCCAGCGGAGGAGAAGTAGCACGGAGCAGCATTCAGTACTGCCTACGAGTGTCTTTGCTACCCTACTAGCGGAGCTCCAAGAACAGGCACACATCTTCAGGTACCTTCCAAATGTGGATTCCCCTGCAGCCCCGTAGGCGGGCGTGCAGTACGCCAACCGTCAACGGACGTTTTTCCCCTCAAGCCTGTCAGGACGTTGCTCGTCCGTCTTTCCCTCAATAGATGGGAGTAGGCGCGCTTGCGGATGTGTGCGTGTGTGTGGCCACGCGTTTGCTTAGGCTTCAGTGTGTGAAAAGGTAGGTGCTTTTCTCTAGCTGCGTGTGCGTGCACGTGGTGCTGGGTGCACATCCCTGGGTGCTCGTGGAAAGGTTTCTGCATGGTTTTCGCTGAGGAATCGTGTGTGTGCACATGGACAAAGAGAAGGCGCAGCAACCAGGTTCCAGCGCCGAAGAAGGCAAAAGGCGAGGTTTCCGGCGCTATCTCCTTCTCTCCCCAGAGCTAGTCGCGCAAAGCAAGCCGCTAAGCCGGCGACCGGCAAGAGAGCTACAACGAAGCATGCCGAACGGAGAAAATAGCAGCAGCGCATCTGTTCACACCTTGTTTCTGCCATGTGCTTGAACGCCAAGACGTTCGCGCTTCTGTGAGATGAAAGACGTCCTTCTGCATATGTGGTTGCTCACACCGGTGCACTTGTTAGTGTATCCATTCAGTCCTGGGCTGCGGGGCATTCAGAAGTGGCTCTGTGGAGACGTCTGCATAGAGGCAGCTGTCAGAACACGCACACTCGATTGTTCACCAAAACATATGCAGACGCGTCCTTAGCCTGTAGATTTGGATGCACAGAGTTCCCTGTGTTCGCAAGAGACAAGGGAATCGCGTCTGTGCGCACAGAAGCAATAGCGGACCGTTTCCCTCGGAGTGAACGCGAAAGAGCCGTCTATATACTCGCAGACACGCGAACGTGCCTCAATGCGGTCACAGAGGCAGCAGCTTTTGCACAGATGCTCCTGGTGATTCTGGCACTTTCCAGGCACACTCCTGAAAGTCGCGCACACTGCTGTTCACTCGCTAAACGACCTCTTGGGAAACACGTCTCCGGTCGACGGACCGCTCAGATTGCTTCTCGTGTAACTGTGAACTGTGTCAGCGCAGGGAATCCGTCTCTGTTGAGCAGATGTCAATCCTGCCTCGCTTTTGCTTTGTTGCCTCTACCAAGATGATTTCCCGTTTCTCTCTTCACTGGAGCAGGCAGACACAGCCAACGCACATCAAGTGTCAAGAGACACGCTCTGCTGAGCTCAACGCTTGTGCAGATGCACATGTGCGACGAAGTCAACACACGTGCTTGTGGAGAGAAAGAAAGGGACTCCCAGGCGTGTGGAGCGACGGGGAGAAAGAGCGGGCGCTGAGGAACACAGTTTCAAACAGACTGTCTCCACACAAACAGGCACCTGTCTGCAGGTATCCTAGATCTTGATTCTTGAACTTGAGGAAACACGCGTCTGAGCAAAACTCCCAAACGCTTCCAGGAAAGACACAGGCTCTCCCACAAGCACACAAGTGTTTGCCCTCAGCTATAGATCAGGGACAAGCCTGTGAAGAGCAACCAAAGAGCTCGTCCGTCTTTCCCTCAATAGATGGGAGTAGGCGCGCTTGCGGATGTGTGCGTGTGTGTGGCCACGCGTTTGCTTAGGCATCAGTGTGTGAAAAGGTAGGTGCTTTTCTCTAGCTGCGTGTGCGTGCACGTGGTGCTGGGTGCACATCCCTGGGTGCTCGTGGAAAGGTTTCTGCATGGTTTTCGCTGAGGAATCGTGTGTGTGCACATGGACAAAGAGAAGGCGCAGCAACCAGGTTCCAGCGCCGAAGAAGGCAAAAGGCGAGGTTTCCGGCGCTATCTCCTTCTCTCCCCAGAGCTAGTCGCGCAAAGCAAGCCGCTAAGCCGGCGACCGGCAAGAGAGCTACAACGAAGCATGCCGAACGGAGAAAATAGCAGCAGCTCATCTGTTCACACCTTGTTTCTGCCATGTGCTTGAACGCCAAGACGTTCGCGCTTCTGTGAGATGAAAGACGTCCTTCTGCATATGTGGTTGCTCACACCGGTGCACTTGTTAGTGTATCCATTCAGTCCTGGGCTGCGGGGCATTCAGAAGTGGCTCTGTGGAGACGTCTGCATAGAGGCAGCTGTCAGAACACGCACACTCGATTGTTCACCAAAACATATGCAGACGCGTCCTTAGCCTGTAGATTTGGATGCACAGAGTTCCCTGTGTTCGCAAGAGACAAGGGAATCGCGTCTGTGCGCACAGAAGCAATAGCGGACCGTTTCCCTCGGAGTGAACGCGAAAGAGCCGTCTATATACTCGCAGACACGCGAACGTGCCTCAATGCGGTCACAGAGGCAGCAGCTTTTGCACAGATGCTCCTGGTGATTCTGGCACTTTCCAGGCACACTCCTGAAAGTCGAGCACACTGCTGTTCACTCGCTAAACGACCTCTTGGGAAACACGTCTCCGGTCGACGGACCGCTCAGATTGCTTCTCGTGTAACTGTGAACTGTGTCAGCGCAGGGAATCCGTCTCTGTTGAGCAGATGTCAATCCTGCCTCGCTTTTGCTTTGTTGCCTCTACCAAGATGATTTCCCGTTTCTCTCTTCACTGGAGCAGGCAGACACAGCCAACGCACATCAAGTGTCAAGAGACACGCTCTGCTGAGCTCAACGCTTGTGCAGATGCACATGTGCGACGAAGTCAACACACGTGCTTGTGGAGAGAAAGAAAGGGACTCCCAGGCGTGTGGAGCGACGGGGAGAAAGAGCGGGCGCTGAGGAGCACAGTTTCAAACAGACTGTCTCCACACAAACAGGCACCTGTCTGCAGGTATCCTAGATCTTGATTCTTGAACTTGAGGAAACACGCGTCTGAGCAAAACTCCCAAACGCTTCCAGGAAAGACACAGGCTCTCCCACAAGCACACAAGTGTTTGCCCTCAGCTATAGATCAGGGACAAGCCTGTGAAGAGCAACCAAAGAGCTCGTCCGTCTTTCTCTCAGTAGATGGGAGTAGGCGCGCTTGCGGATGTGTGCGTGTGTGTGGCCACGCGTTTGCTTAGGCATCAGTGTGTGAAAAGGTAGGTGCTTTTCTCTAGCTGCGTGTGCGTGCACGTGGTGCTGGGTGCACATCCCTGGGTGCTCGTGGAAAGGTTTCTGCATGGTTTTCGCTGAGGAATCGTGTGTGTGCACATGGACAAAGAGAAGGCGCAGCAACCAGGTTCCAGCGCCGAAGAAGGCAAAAGGCGAGGTTTCCGGCGCTATCTCCTTCTCTCCCCAGAGCTAGTCGCGCAAAGCAAGCCGCTAAGCCGGCGACCGGCAAGAGAGCTACAACGAAGCATGCCGAACGGAGAAAATAGCAGCAGCTCATCTGTTCACACCTTGTTTCTGCCATGTGCTTGAACGCCAAGACGTTCGCGCTTCTGTGAGATGAAAGACGTCCTTCTGCATATGTGGTTGCTCACACCGGTGCACTTGTTAGTGTATCCATTCAGTCCTGGGCTGCGGGGCATTCAGAAGTGGCTCTGTGGAGACGTCTGCATAGAGGCAGCTGTCAGAACACGCACACTCGATTGTTCACCAAAACATATGCAGACGCGTCCTTAGCCTGTAGATTTGGATGCACAGAGTTCCCTGTGTTCGCAAGAGACAAGGGAATCGCGTCTGTGCGCACAGAAGCAATAGCGGACCGTTTCCCTCGGAGTGAACGCGAAAGAGCCGTCTATATACTCGCAGACACGCGAACGTGCCTCAATGCGGTCACAGAGGCAGCAGCTTTTGCACAGATGCTCCTGGTGATTCTGGCACTTTCCAGGCACACTCCTGAAAGTCGCGCACACTGCTGTTCACTCGCTAAACGACCTCTTGGGAAACACGTCTCCGGTCGACGGACCGCTCAGATTGCTTCTCGTGTAACTGTGAACTGTGTCAGCGCAGGGAATCCGTCTCTGTTGAGCAGATGTCAATCCTGCCTCGCTTTTGCTTTGTTGCCTCTACCAAGATGATTTCCCGTTTCTCTCTTCACTGGAGCAGGCAGACACAGCCAACGCACATCAAGTGTCAAGAGACACGCTCTGCTGAGCTCAACGCTTGTGCAGATGCACATGTGCGACGAAGTCAACACACGTGCTTGTGGAGAGAAAGAAAGGGACTCCCAGGCGTGTGGAGCGACGGGGAGAAAGAGCGGGCGCTGAGGAACACAGTTTCAAACAGACTGTCTCCACACAAACAGGCACCTGTCTGCAGGTATCCTAGATCTTGATTCTTGAACTTGAGGAAACACGCGTCTGAGCAAAACTCCCAAACGCTTCCAGGAAAGACACAGGCTCTCCCACAAGCACACAAGTGTTTGCCCTCAGCTATAGATCAGGGACAAGCCTGTGAAGAGCAACCAAAGAGCTCGTCCGTCTTTCCCTCAATAGATGGGAGTAGGCGCGCTTGCGGATGTGTGCGTGTGTGTGGCCACGCGTTTGCTTAGGCATCAGTGTGTGAAAAGGTAGGTGCTTTTCTCTAGCTGCGTGTGCGTGCACGTGGTGCTGGGTGCACATCCCTGGGTGCTCGTGGAAAGGTTTCTGCATGGTTTTCGCTGAGGAATCGTGTGTGTGCACATGGACAAAGAGAAGGCGCAGCAACCAGGTTCCAGCGCCGAAGAAGGCAAAAGGCGAGGTTTCCGGCGCTATCTCCTTCTCTCCCCAGAGCTAGTCGCGCAAAGCAAGCCGCTAAGCCGGCGACCGGCAAGAGAGCTACAACGAAGCATGCCGAACGGAGAAAATAGCAGCAGCTCATCTGTTCACACCTTGTTTCTGCCATGTGCTTGAACGCCAAGACGTTCGCGCTTCTGTGAGATGAAAGACGTCCTTCTGCATATGTGGTTGCTCACACCGGTGCACTTGTTAGTGTATCCATTCAGTCCTGGGCTGCGGGGCATTCAGAAGTGGCTCTGTGGAGACGTCTGCATAGAGGCAGCTGTCAGAACACGCACACTCGATTGTTCACCAAAACATATGCAGACGCGTCCTTAGCCTGTAGATTTGGATGCACAGAGTTCCCTGTGTTCGCAAGAGACAAGGGAATCGCGTCTGTGCGCACAGAAGCAATAGCGGACCGTTTCCCTCGGAGTGAACGCGAAAGAGCCGTCTATATACTCGCAGACACGCGAACGTGCCTCAATGCGGTCACAGAGGCAGCAGCTTTTGCACAGATGCTCCTGGTGATTCTGGCACTTTCCAGGCACACTCCTGAAAGTCGCGCACACTGCTGTTCACTCGCTAAACGACCTCTTGGGAAACACGTCTCCGGTCGACGGACCGCTCAGATTGCTTCTCGTGTAACTGTGAACTGTGTCAGCGCAGGGAATCCGTCTCTGTTGAGCAGATGTCAATCCTGCCTCGCTTTTGCTTTGTTGCCTCTACCAAGATGATTTCCCGTTTCTCTCTTCACTGGAGCAGGCAGACACAGCCAACGCACATCAAGTGTCAAGAGACACGCTCTGCTGAGCTCAACGCTTGTGCAGATGCACATGTGCGACGAAGTCAACACACGTGCTTGTGGAGAGAAAGAAAGGGACTCCCAGGCGTGTGGAGCGACGGGGAGAAAGAGCGGGCGCTGAGGAACACAGTTTCAAACAGACTGTCTCCACACAAACAGGCACCTGTCTGCAGGTATCCTAGATCTTGATTCTTGAACTTGAGGAAACACGCGTCTGAGCAAAACTCCCAAACGCTTCCAGGAAAGACACAGGCTCTCCCACAAGCACACAAGTGTTTGCCCTCAGCTATAGATCAGGGACAAGCCTGTGAAGAGATGCCCTGCTATTCTTTCGCCTTATGGCATCATGTGTTTCGTTCCTCTTGGAGATCGATTGTTAAACGTCTTTCCTAGGGCGACTGTGAAGCATTTGCCAGCGGAGGAGAAGTAGCACGGAGCAGCATTCAGTACTGCCTACGAGTGTCTTTGCTACCCTACTAGCGGAGCTCCAAGAACAGGCACACATCTTCAGGTACCTTCCAAATGTGGATTCCCCTGCAGCCCCGTAGGCGGGCGTGCAGTACGCCAACCGTCAACGGACGTTTTTCCCCTCAAGCCTGTCAGGACGTTGCTCGTCCGTCTTTCCCTCAATAGATGGGAGTAGGCGCGCTTGCGGATGTGTGCGTGTGTGTGGCCACGCGTTTGCTTAGGCTTCAGTGTGTGAAAAGGTAGGTGCTTTTCTCTAGCTGCGTGTGCGTGCACGTGGTGCTGGGTGCACATCCCTGGGTGCTCGTGGAAAGGTTTCTGCATGGTTTTCGCTGAGGAATCGTGTGTGTGCACATGGACAAAGAGAAGGCGCAGCAACCAGGTTCCAGCGCCGAAGAAGGCAAAAGGCGAGGTTTCCGGCGCTATCTCCTTCTCTCCCCAGAGCTAGTCGCGCAAAGCAAGCCGCTAAGCCGGCGACCGGCAAGAGAGCTACAACGAAGCATGCCGAACGGAGAAAATAGCAGCAGCTCATCTGTTCACACCTTGTTTCTGCCATGTGCTTGAACGCCAAGACGTTCGCGCTTCTGTGAGATGAAAGACGTCCTTCTGCATATGTGGTTGCTCACACCGGTGCACTTGTTAGTGTATCCATTCAGTCCTGGGCTGCGGGGCATTCAGAAGTGGCTCTGTGGAGACGTCTGCATAGAGGCAGCTGTCAGAACACGCACACTCGATTGTTCACCAAAACATATGCAGACGCGTCCTTAGCCTGTAGATTTGGATGCACAGAGTTCCCTGTGTTCGCAAGAGACAAGGGAATCGCGTCTGTGCGCACAGAAGCAATAGCGGACCGTTTCCCTCGGAGTGAACGCGAAAGAGCCGTCTATATACTCGCAGACACGCGAACGTGCCTCAATGCGGTCACAGAGGCAGCAGCTTTTGCACAGATGCTCCTGGTGATTCTGGCACTTTCCAGGCACACTCCTGAAAGTCGCGCACACTGCTGTTCACTCGCTAAACGACCTCTTGGGAAACACGTCTCCGGTCGACGGACCGCTCAGATTGCTTCTCGTGTAACTGTGAACTGTGTCAGCGCAGGGAATCCGTCTCTGTTGAGCAGATGTCAATCCTGCCTCGCTTTTGCTTTGTTGCCTCTACCAAGATGATTTCCCGTTTCTCTCTTCACTGGAGCAGGCAGACACAGCCAACGCACATCAAGTGTCAAGAGACACGCTCTGCTGAGCTCAACGCTTGTGCAGATGCACATGTGCGACGAAGTCAACACACGTGCTTGTGGAGAGAAAGAAAGGGACTCCCAGGCGTGTGGAGCGACGGGGAGAAAGAGCGGGCGCTGAGGAACACAGTTTCAAACAGACTGTCTCCACACAAACAGGCACCTGTCTGCAGGTATCCTAGATCTTGATTCTTGAACTTGAGGAAACACGCGTCTGAGCAAAACTCCCAAACGCTTCCAGGAAAGACACAGGCTCTCCCACAAGCACACAAGTGTTTGCCCTCAGCTATAGATCAGGGACAAGCCTGTGAAGAGCAACCAAAGAGCTCGTCCGTCTTTCCCTCAATAGATGGGAGTAGGCGCGCTTGCGGATGTGTGCGTGTGTGTGGCCACGCGTTTGCTTAGGCATCAGTGTGTGAAAAGGTAGGTGCTTTTCTCTAGCTGCGTGTGCGTGCACGTGGTGCTGGGTGCACATCCCTGGGTGCTCGTGGAAAGGTTTCTGCATGGTTTTCGCTGAGGAATCGTGTGTGTGCACATGGACAAAGAGAAGGCGCAGCAACCAGGTTCCAGCGCCGAAGAAGGCAAAAGGCGAGGTTTCCGGCGCTATCTCCTTCTCTCCCCAGAGCTAGTCGCGCAAAGCAAGCCGCTAAGCCGGCGACCGGCAAGAGAGCTACAACGAAGCATGCCGAACGGAGAAAATAGCAGCAGCTCATCTGTTCACACCTTGTTTCTGCCATGTGCTTGAACGCCAAGACGTTCGCGCTTCTGTGAGATGAAAGACGTCCTTCTGCATATGTGGTTGCTCACACCGGTGCACTTGTTAGTGTATCCATTCAGTCCTGGGCTGCGGGGCATTCAGAAGTGGCTCTGTGGAGACGTCTGCATAGAGGCAGCTGTCAGAACACGCACACTCGATTGTTCACCAAAACATATGCAGACGCGTCCTTAGCCTGTAGATTTGGATGCACAGAGTTCCCTGTGTTCGCAAGAGACAAGGGAATCGCGTCTGTGCGCACAGAAGCAATAGCGGACCGTTTCCCTCGGAGTGAACGCGAAAGAGCCGTCTATATACTCGCAGACACGCGAACGTGCCTCAATGCGGTCACAGAGGCAGCAGCTTTTGCACAGATGCTCCTGGTGATTCTGGCACTTTCCAGGCACACTCCTGAAAGTCGCGCACACTGCTGTTCACTCGCTAAACGACCTCTTGGGAAACACGTCTCCGGTCGACGGACCGCTCAGATTGCTTCTCGTGTAACTGTGAACTGTGTCAGCGCAGGGAATCCGTCTCTGTTGAGCAGATGTCAATCCTGCCTCGCCTTTGCTTTGTTGCCTCTACCAAGATGATTTCCCGTTTCTCTCTTCACTGGAGCAGGCAGACACAGCCAACGCACATCAAGTGTCAAGAGACACGCTCTGCTGAGCTCAACGCTTGTGCAGATGCACATGTGCGACGAAGTCAACACACGTGCTTGTGGAGAGAAAGAAAGGGACTCCCAGGCGTGTGGAGCGACGGGGAGAAAGAGCGGGCGCTGAGGAACACAGTTTCAAACAGACTGTCTCCACACAAACAGGCACCTGTCTGCAGGTATCCTAGATCTTGATTCTTGAACTTGAGGAAACACGCGTCTGAGCAAAACTCCCAAACGCTTCCAGGAAAGACACAGGCTCTCCCACAAGCACACAAGTGTTTGCCCTCAGCTATAGATCAGGGACAAGCCTGTGAAGAGCAACCAAAGAGCTCGTCCGTCTTTCCCTCAATAGATGGGAGTAGGCGCGCTTGCGGATGTGTGCGTGTGTGTGGCCACGCGTTTGCTTAGGCATCAGTGTGTGAAAAGGTAGGTGCTTTTCTCTAGCTGCGTGTGCGTGCACGTGGTGCTGGGTGCACATCCCTGGGTGCTCGTGGAAAGGTTTCTGCATGGTTTTCGCTGAGGAATCGTGTGTGTGCACATGGACAAAGAGAAGGCGCAGCAACCAGGTTCCAGCGCCGAAGAAGGCAAAAGGCGAGGTTTCCGGCGCTATCTCCTTCTCTCCCCAGAGCTAGTCGCGCAAAGCAAGCCGCTAAGCCGGCGACCGGCAAGAGAGCTACAACGAAGCATGCCGAACGGAGAAAATAGCAGCAGCTCATCTGTTCACACCTTGTTTCTGCCATGTGCTTGAACGCCAAGACGTTCGCGCTTCTGTGAGATGAAAGACGTCCTTCTGCATATGTGGTTGCTCACACCGGTGCACTTGTTAGTGTATCCATTCAGTCCTGGGCTGCGGGGCATTCAGAAGTGGCTCTGTGGAGACGTCTGCATAGAGGCAGCTGTCAGAACACGCACACTCGATTGTTCACCAAAACATATGCAGACGCGTCCTTAGCCTGTAGATTTGGATGCACAGAGTTCCCTGTGTTCGCAAGAGACAAGGGAATCGCGTCTGTGCGCACAGAAGCAATAGCGGACCGTTTCCCTCGGAGTGAACGCGAAAGAGCCGTCTATATACTCGCAGACACGCGAACGTGCCTCAATGCGGTCACAGAGGCAGCAGCTTTTGCACAGATGCTCCTGGTGATTCTGGCACTTTCCAGGCACACTCCTGAAAGTCGCGCACACTGCTGTTCACTCGCTAAACGACCTCTTGGGAAACACGTCTCCGGTCGACGGACCGCTCAGATTGCTTCTCGTGTAACTGTGAACTGTGTCAGCGCAGGGAATCCGTCTCTGTTGAGCAGATGTCAATCCTGCCTCGCCTTTGCTTTGTTGCCTCTACCAAGATGATTTCCCGTTTCTCTCTTCACTGGAGCAGGCAGACACAGCCAACGCACATCAAGTGTCAAGAGACACGCTCTGCTGAGCTCAACGCTTGTGCAGATGCACATGTGCGACGAAGTCAACACACGTGCTTGTGGAGAGAAAGAAAGGGACTCCCAGGCGTGTGGAGCGACGGGGAGAAAGAGCGGGCGCTGAGGAACACAGTTTCAAACAGACTGTCTCCACACAAACAGGCACCTGTCTGCAGGTATCCTAGATCTTGATTCTTGAACTTGAGGAAACACGCGTCTGAGCAAAACTCCCAAACGCTTCCAGGAAAGACACAGGCTCTCCCACAAGCACACAAGTGTTTGCCCTCAGCTATAGATCAGGGACAAGCCTGTGAAGAGCACCCAAAGAGCTCGTCCGTCTTTCCCTCAATAGATGGGAGTAGGCGCGCTTGCGGATGTGTGCGTGTGTGTGGCCACGCGTTTGCTTAGGCATCAGTGTGTGAAAAGGTAGGTGCTTTTCTCTAGCTGCGTGTGCGTGCACGTGGTGCTGGGTGCACATCCCTGGGTGCTCGTGGAAAGGTTTCTGCATGGTTTTCGCTGAGGAATCGTGTGTGTGCACATGGACAAAGAGAAGGCGCAGCAACCAGGTTCCAGCGCCGAAGAAGGCAAAAGGCGAGGTTTCCGGCGCTATCTCCTTCTCTCCCCAGAGCTAGTCGCGCAAAGCAAGCCGCTAAGCCGGCGACCGGCAAGAGAGCTACAACGAAGCATGCCGAACGGAGAAAATAGCAGCAGCTCATCTGTTCACACCTTGTTTCTGCCATGTGCTTGAACGCCAAGACGTTCGCGCTTCTGTGAGATGAAAGACGTCCTTCTGCATATGTGGTTGCTCACACCGGTGCACTTGTTAGTGTATCCATTCAGTCCTGGGCTGCGGGGCATTCAGAAGTGGCTCTGTGGAGACGTCTGCATAGAGGCAGCTGTCAGAACACGCACACTCGATTGTTCACCAAAACATATGCAGACGCGTCCTTAGCCTGTAGATTTGGATGCACAGAGTTCCCTGTGTTCGCAAGAGACAAGGGAATCGCGTCTGTGCGCACAGAAGCAATAGCGGACCGTTTCCCTCGGAGTGAACGCGAAAGAGCCGTCTATATACTCGCAGACACGCGAACGTGCCTCAATGCGGTCACAGAGGCAGCAGCTTTTGCACAGATGCTCCTGGTGATTCTGGCACTTTCCAGGCACACTCCTGAAAGTCGCGCACACTGCTGTTCACTCGCTAAACGACCTCTTGGGAAACACGTCTCCGGTCGACGGACCGCTCAGATTGCTTCTCGTGTAACTGTGAACTGTGTCAGCGCAGGGAATCCGTCTCTGTTGAGCAGATGTCAATCCTGCCTCGCTTTTGCTTTGTTGCCTCTACCAAGATGATTTCCCGTTTCTCTCTTCACTGGAGCAGGCAGACACAGCCAACGCACATCAAGTGTCAAGAGACACGCTCTGCTGAGCTCAACGCTTGTGCAGATGCACATGTGCGACGAAGTCAACACACGTGCTTGTGGAGAGAAAGAAAGGGACTCCCAGGCGTGTGGAGCGACGGGGAGAAAGAGCGGGCGCTGAGGAACACAGTTTCAAACAGACTGTCTCCACACAAACAGGCACCTGTCTGCAGGTATCCTAGATCTTGATTCTTGAACTTGAGGAAACACGCGTCTGAGCAAAACTCCCAAACGCTTCCAGGAAAGACACAGGCTCTCCCACAAGCACACAAGTGTTTGCCCTCAGCTATAGATCAGGGACAAGCCTGTGAAGAGATGCCCTGCTATTCTTTCGCCTTATGGCATCATGTGTTTCGTTCCTCTTGGAGATCGATTGTTAAACGTCTTTCCTAGGGCGACTGTGAAGCATTTGCCAGCGGAGGAGAAGTAGCACGGAGCAGCATTCAGTACTGCCTACGAGTGTCTTTGCTACCCTACTAGCGGAGCTCCAAGAACAGGCACACATCTTCAGGTACCTTCCAAATGTGGATTCCCCTGCAGCCCCGTAGGCGGGCGTGCAGTACGCCAACCGTCAACGGACGTTTTTCCCCTCAAGCCTGTCAGGACGTTGCTCGTCCGTCTTTCCCTCAATAGATGGGAGTAGGCGCGCTTGCGGATGTGTGCGTGTGTGTGGCCACGCGTTTGCTTAGGCTTCAGTGTGTGAAAAGGTAGGTGCTTTTCTCTAGCTGCGTGTGCGTGCACGTGGTGCTGGGTGCACATCCCTGGGTGCTCGTGGAAAGGTTTCTGCATGGTTTTCGCTGAGGAATCGTGTGTGTGCACATGGACAAAGAGAAGGCGCAGCAACCAGGTTCCAGCGCCGAAGAAGGCAAAAGGCGAGGTTTCCGGCGCTATCTCCTTCTCTCCCCAGAGCTAGTCGCGCAAAGCAAGCCGCTAAGCCGGCGACCGGCAAGAGAGCTACAACGAAGCATGCCGAACGGAGAAAATAGCAGCAGCTCATCTGTTCACACCTTGTTTCTGCCATGTGCTTGAACGCCAAGACGTTCGCGCTTCTGTGAGATGAAAGACGTCCTTCTGCATATGTGGTTGCTCACACCGGTGCACTTGTTAGTGTATCCATTCAGTCCTGGGCTGCGGGGCATTCAGAAGTGGCTCTGTGGAGACGTCTGCATAGAGGCAGCTGTCAGAACACGCACACTCGATTGTTCACCAAAACATATGCAGACGCGTCCTTAGCCTGTAGATTTGGATGCACAGAGTTCCCTGTGTTCGCAAGAGACAAGGGAATCGCGTCTGTGCGCACAGAAGCAATAGCGGACCGTTTCCCTCGGAGTGAACGCGAAAGAGCCGTCTATATACTCGCAGACACGCGAACGTGCCTCAATGCGGTCACAGAGGCAGCAGCTTTTGCACAGATGCTCCTGGTGATTCTGGCACTTTCCAGGCACACTCCTGAAAGTCGCGCACACTGCTGTTCACTCGCTAAACGACCTCTTGGGAAACACGTCTCCGGTCGACGGACCGCTCAGATTGCTTCTCGTGTAACTGTGAACTGTGTCAGCGCAGGGAATCCGTCTCTGTTGAGCAGATGTCAATCCTGCCTCGCTTTTGCTTTGTTGCCTCTACCAAGATGATTTCCCGTTTCTCTCTTCACTGGAGCAGGCAGACACAGCCAACGCACATCAAGTGTCAAGAGACACGCTCTGCTGAGCTCAACGCTTGTGCAGATGCACATGTGCGACGAAGTCAACACACGTGCTTGTGGAGAGAAAGAAAGGGACTCCCAGGCGTGTGGAGCGACGGGGAGAAAGAGCGGGCGCTGAGGAACACAGTTTCAAACAGACTGTCTCCACACAAACAGGCACCTGTCTGCAGGTATCCTAGATCTTGATTCTTGAACTTGAGGAAACACGCGTCTGAGCAAAACTCCCAAACGCTTCCAGGAAAGACACAGGCTCTCCCACAAGCACACAAGTGTTTGCCCTCAGCTATAGATCAGGGACAAGCCTGTGAAGAGCAACCAAAGAGCTCGTCCGTCTTTCCCTCAATAGATGGGAGTAGGCGCGCTTGCGGATGTGTGCGTGTGTGTGGCCACGCGTTTGCTTAGGCATCAGTGTGTGAAAAGGTAGGTGCTTTTCTCTAGCTGCGTGTGCGTGCACGTGGTGCTGGGTGCACATCCCTGGGTGCTCGTGGAAAGGTTTCTGCATGGTTTTCGCTGAGGAATCGTGTGTGTGCACATGGACAAAGAGAAGGCGCAGCAACCAGGTTCCAGCGCCGAAGAAGGCAAAAGGCGAGGTTTCCGGCGCTATCTCCTTCTCTCCCCAGAGCTAGTCGCGCAAAGCAAGCCGCTAAGCCGGCGACCGGCAAGAGAGCTACAACGAAGCATGCCGAACGGAGAAAATAGCAGCAGCTCATCTGTTCACACCTTGTTTCTGCCATGTGCTTGAACGCCAAGACGTTCGCGCTTCTGTGAGATGAAAGACGTCCTTCTGCATATGTGGTTGCTCACACCGGTGCACTTGTTAGTGTATCCATTCAGTCCTGGGCTGCGGGGCATTCAGAAGTGGCTCTGTGGAGACGTCTGCATAGAGGCAGCTGTCAGAACACGCACACTCGATTGTTCACCAAAACATATGCAGACGCGTCCTTAGCCTGTAGATTTGGATGCACAGAGTTCCCTGTGTTCGCAAGAGACAAGGGAATCGCGTCTGTGCGCACAGAAGCAATAGCGGACCGTTTCCCTCGGAGTGAACGCGAAAGAGCCGTCTATATACTCGCAGACACGCGAACGTGCCTCAATGCGGTCACAGAGGCAGCAGCTTTTGCACAGATGCTCCTGGTGATTCTGGCACTTTCCAGGCACACTCCTGAAAGTCGCGCACACTGCTGTTCACTCGCTAAACGACCTCTTGGGAAACACGTCTCCGGTCGACGGACCGCTCAGATTGCTTCTCGTGTAACTGTGAACTGTGTCAGCGCAGGGAATCCGTCTCTGTTGAGCAGATGTCAATCCTGCCTCGCTTTTGCTTTGTTGCCTCTACCAAGATGATTTCCCGTTTCTCTCTTCACTGGAGCAGGCAGACACAGCCAACGCACATCAAGTGTCAAGAGACACGCTCTGCTGAGCTCAACGCTTGTGCAGATGCACATGTGCGACGAAGTCAACACACGTGCTTGTGGAGAGAAAGAAAGGGACTCCCAGGCGTGTGGAGCGACGGGGAGAAAGAGCGGGCGCTGAGGAACACAGTTTCAAACAGACTGTCTCCACACAAACAGGCACCTGTCTGCAGGTATCCTAGATCTTGATTCTTGAACTTGAGGAAACACGCGTCTGAGCAAAACTCCCAAACGCTTCCAGGAAAGACACAGGCTCTCCCACAAGCACACAAGTGTTTGCCCTCAGCTATAGATCAGGGACAAGCCTGTGAAGAGATGCCCTGCTATTCTTTCGCCTTATGGCATCATGTGTTTCGTTCCTCTTGGAGATCGATTGTTAAACGTCTTTCCTAGGGCGACTGTGAAGCATTTGCCAGCGGAGGAGAAGTAGCACGGAGCAGCATTCAGTACTGCCTACGAGTGTCTTTGCTACCCTACTAGCGGAGCTCCAAGAACAGGCACACATCTTCAGGTACCTTCCAAATGTGGATTCCCCTGCAGCCCCGTAGGCGGGCGTGCAGTACGCCAACCGTCAACGGACGTTTTTCCCCTCAAGCCTGTCAGGACGTTGCTCGTCCGTCTTTCCCTCAATAGATGGGAGTAGGCGCGCTTGCGGATGTGTGCGTGTGTGTGGCCACGCGTTTGCTTAGGCTTCAGTGTGTGAAAAGGTAGGTGCTTTTCTCTAGCTGCGTGTGCGTGCACGTGGTGCTGGGTGCACATCCCTGGGTGCTCGTGGAAAGGTTTCTGCATGGTTTTCGCTGAGGAATCGTGTGTGTGCACATGGACAAAGAGAAGGCGCAGCAACCAGGTTCCAGCGCCGAAGAAGGCAAAAGGCGAGGTTTCCGGCGCTATCTCCTTCTCTCCCCAGAGCTAGTCGCGCAAAGCAAGCCGCTAAGCCGGCGACCGGCAAGAGAGCTACAACGAAGCATGCCGAACGGAGAAAATAGCAGCAGCTCATCTGTTCACACCTTGTTTCTGCCATGTGCTTGAACGCCAAGACGTTCGCGCTTCTGTGAGATGAAAGACGTCCTTCTGCATATGTGGTTGCTCACACCGGTGCACTTGTTAGTGTATCCATTCAGTCCTGGGCTGCGGGGCATTCAGAAGTGGCTCTGTGGAGACGTCTGCATAGAGGCAGCTGTCAGAACACGCACACTCGATTGTTCACCAAAACATATGCAGACGCGTCCTTAGCCTGTAGATTTGGATGCACAGAGTTCCCTGTGTTCGCAAGAGACAAGGGAATCGCGTCTGTGCGCACAGAAGCAATAGCGGACCGTTTCCCTCGGAGTGAACGCGAAAGAGCCGTCTATATACTCGCAGACACGCGAACGTGCCTCAATGCGGTCACAGAGGCAGCAGCTTTTGCACAGATGCTCCTGGTGATTCTGGCACTTTCCAGGCACACTCCTGAAAGTCGCGCACACTGCTGTTCACTCGCTAAACGACCTCTTGGGAAACACGTCTCCGGTCGACGGACCGCTCAGATTGCTTCTCGTGTAACTGTGAACTGTGTCAGCGCAGGGAATCCGTCTCTGTTGAGCAGATGTCAATCCTGCCTCGCTTTTGCTTTGTTGCCTCTACCAAGATGATTTCCCGTTTCTCTCTTCACTGGAGCAGGCAGACACAGCCAACGCACATCAAGTGTCAAGAGACACGCTCTGCTGAGCTCAACGCTTGTGCAGATGCACATGTGCGACGAAGTCAACACACGTGCTTGTGGAGAGAAAGAAAGGGACTCCCAGGCGTGTGGAGCGACGGGGAGAAAGAGCGGGCGCTGAGGAACACAGTTTCAAACAGACTGTCTCCACACAAACAGGCACCTGTCTGCAGGTATCCTAGATCTTGATTCTTGAACTTGAGGAAACACGCGTCTGAGCAAAACTCCCAAACGCTTCCAGGAAAGACACAGGCTCTCCCACAAGCACACAAGTGTTTGCCCTCAGCTATAGATCAGGGACAAGCCTGTGAAGAGCAACCAAAGAGCTCGTCCGTCTTTCCCTCAATAGATGGGAGTAGGCGCGCTTGCGGATGTGTGCGTGTGTGTGGCCACGCGTTTGCTTAGGCATCAGTGTGTGAAAAGGTAGGTGCTTTTCTCTAGCTGCGTGTGCGTGCACGTGGTGCTGGGTGCACATCCCTGGGTGCTCGTGGAAAGGTTTCTGCATGGTTTTCGCTGAGGAATCGTGTGTGTGCACATGGACAAAGAGAAGGCGCAGCAACCAGGTTCCAGCGCCGAAGAAGGCAAAAGGCGAGGTTTCCGGCGCTATCTCCTTCTCTCCCCAGAGCTAGTCGCGCAAAGCAAGCCGCTAAGCCGGCGACCGGCAAGAGAGCTACAACGAAGCATGCCGAACGGAGAAAATAGCAGCAGCTCATCTGTTCACACCTTGTTTCTGCCATGTGCTTGAACGCCAAGACGTTCGCGCTTCTGTGAGATGAAAGACGTCCTTCTGCATATGTGGTTGCTCACACCGGTGCACTTGTTAGTGTATCCATTCAGTCCTGGGCTGCGGGGCATTCAGAAGTGGCTCTGTGGAGACGTCTGCATAGAGGCAGCTGTCAGAACACGCACACTCGATTGTTCACCAAAACATATGCAGACGCGTCCTTAGCCTGTAGATTTGGATGCACAGAGTTCCCTGTGTTCGCAAGAGACAAGGGAATCGCGTCTGTGCGCACAGAAGCAATAGCGGACCGTTTCCCTCGGAGTGAACGCGAAAGAGCCGTCTATATACTCGCAGACACGCGAACGTGCCTCAATGCGGTCACAGAGGCAGCAGCTTTTGCACAGATGCTCCTGGTGATTCTGGCACTTTCCAGGCACACTCCTGAAAGTCGCGCACACTGCTGTTCACTCGCTAAACGACCTCTTGGGAAACACGTCTCCGGTCGACGGACCGCTCAGATTGCTTCTCGTGTAACTGTGAACTGTGTCAGCGCAGGGAATCCGTCTCTGTTGAGCAGATGTCAATCCTGCCTCGCTTTTGCTTTGTTGCCTCTACCAAGATGATTTCCCGTTTCTCTCTTCACTGGAGCAGGCAGACACAGCCAACGCACATCAAGTGTCAAGAGACACGCTCTGCTGAGCTCAACGCTTGTGCAGATGCACATGTGCGACGAAGTCAACACACGTGCTTGTGGAGAGAAAGAAAGGGACTCCCAGGCGTGTGGAGCGACGGGGAGAAAGAGCGGGCGCTGAGGAACACAGTTTCAAACAGACTGTCTCCACACAAACAGGCACCTGTCTGCAGGTATCCTAGATCTTGATTCTTGAACTTGAGGAAACACGCGTCTGAGCAAAACTCCCAAACGCTTCCAGGAAAGACACAGGCTCTCCCACAAGCACACAAGTGTTTGCCCTCAGCTATAGATCAGGGACAAGCCTGTGAAGAGATGCCCTGCTATTCTTTCGCCTTATGGCATCATGTGTTTCGTTCCTCTTGGAGATCGATTGTTAAACGTCTTTCCTAGGGCGACTGTGAAGCATTTGCCAGCGGAGGAGAAGTAGCACGGAGCAGCATTCAGTACTGCCTACGAGTGTCTTTGCTACCCTACTAGCGGAGCTCCAAGAACAGGCACACATCTTCAGGTACCTTCCAAATGTGGATTCCCCTGCAGCCCCGTAGGCGGGCGTGCAGTACGCCAACCGTCAACGGACGTTTTTCCCCTCAAGCCTGTCAGGACGTTGCTCGTCCGTCTTTCCCTCAATAGATGGGAGTAGGCGCGCTTGCGGATGTGTGCGTGTGTGTGGCCACGCGTTTGCTTAGGCTTCAGTGTGTGAAAAGGTAGGTGCTTTTCTCTAGCTGCGTGTGCGTGCACGTGGTGCTGGGTGCACATCCCTGGGTGCTCGTGGAAAGGTTTCTGCATGGTTTTCGCTGAGGAATCGTGTGTGTGCACATGGACAAAGAGAAGGCGCAGCAACCAGGTTCCAGCGCCGAAGAAGGCAAAAGGCGAGGTTTCCGGCGCTATCTCCTTCTCTCCCCAGAGCTAGTCGCGCAAAGCAAGCCGCTAAGCCGGCGACCGGCAAGAGAGCTACAACGAAGCATGCCGAACGGAGAAAATAGCAGCAGCTCATCTGTTCACACCTTGTTTCTGCCATGTGCTTGAACGCCAAGACGTTCGCGCTTCTGTGAGATGAAAGACGTCCTTCTGCATATGTGGTTGCTCACACCGGTGCACTTGTTAGTGTATCCATTCAGTCCTGGGCTGCGGGGCATTCAGAAGTGGCTCTGTGGAGACGTCTGCATAGAGGCAGCTGTCAGAACACGCACACTCGATTGTTCACCAAAACATATGCAGACGCGTCCTTAGCCTGTAGATTTGGATGCACAGAGTTCCCTGTGTTCGCAAGAGACAAGGGAATCGCGTCTGTGCGCACAGAAGCAATAGCGGACCGTTTCCCTCGGAGTGAACGCGAAAGAGCCGTCTATATACTCGCAGACACGCGAACGTGCCTCAATGCGGTCACAGAGGCAGCAGCTTTTGCACAGATGCTCCTGGTGATTCTGGCACTTTCCAGGCACACTCCTGAAAGTCGCGCACACTGCTGTTCACTCGCTAAACGACCTCTTGGGAAACACGTCTCCGGTCGACGGACCGCTCAGATTGCTTCTCGTGTAACTGTGAACTGTGTCAGCGCAGGGAATCCGTCTCTGTTGAGCAGATGTCAATCCTGCCTCGCTTTTGCTTTGTTGCCTCTACCAAGATGATTTCCCGTTTCTCTCTTCACTGGAGCAGGCAGACACAGCCAACGCACATCAAGTGTCAAGAGACACGCTCTGCTGAGCTCAACGCTTGTGCAGATGCACATGTGCGACGAAGTCAACACACGTGCTTGTGGAGAGAAAGAAAGGGACTCCCAGGCGTGTGGAGCGACGGGGAGAAAGAGCGGGCGCTGAGGAACACAGTTTCAAACAGACTGTCTCCACACAAACAGGCACCTGTCTGCAGGTATCCTAGATCTTGATTCTTGAACTTGAGGAAACACGCGTCTGAGCAAAACTCCCAAACGCTTCCAGGAAAGACACAGGCTCTCCCACAAGCACACAAGTGTTTGCCCTCAGCTATAGATCAGGGACAAGCCTGTGAAGAGCAACCAAAGAGCTCGTCCGTCTTTCCCTCAATAGATGGGAGTAGGCGCGCTTGCGGATGTGTGCGTGTGTGTGGCCACGCGTTTGCTTAGGCATCAGTGTGTGAAAAGGTAGGTGCTTTTCTCTAGCTGCGTGTGCGTGCACGTGGTGCTGGGTGCACATCCCTGGGTGCTCGTGGAAAGGTTTCTGCATGGTTTTCGCTGAGGAATCCTGTGTGTGCACATGGACAAAGAGAAGGCGCAGCAACCAGGTTCCAGCGCCGAAGAAGGCAAAAGGCGAGGTTTCCGGCGCTATCTCCTTCTCTCCCCAGAGCTAGTCGCGCAAAGCAAGCCGCTAAGCCGGCGACCGGCAAGAGAGCTACAACGAAGCATGCCGAACGGAGAAAATAGCAGCAGCTCATCTGTTCACACCTTGTTTCTGCCATGTGCTTGAACGCCAAGACGTTCGCGCTTCTGTGAGATGAAAGACGTCCTTCTGCATATGTGGTTGCTCACACCGGTGCACTTGTTAGTGTATCCATTCAGTCCTGGGCTGCGGGGCATTCAGAAGTGGCTCTGTGGAGACGTCTGCATAGAGGCAGCTGTCAGAACACGCACACTCGATTGTTCACCAAAACATATGCAGACGCGTCCTTAGCCTGTAGATTTGGATGCACAGAGTTCCCTGTGTTCGCAAGAGACAAGGGAATCGCGTCTGTGCGCACAGAAGCAATAGCGGACCGTTTCCCTCGGAGTGAACGCGAAAGAGCCCTCTATATACTCGCAGACACGCGAACGTGCCTCAATGCAGTCACAGAGGCAGCAGCTTTTGCACAGATGCTCCTGGTGATTCTGGCACTTTCCAGGCACACTCCTGAAAGTCGCGCACACTGCTGTTCACTCGCTAAACGACCTCTTGGGAAACACGTCTCCGGTCGACGGACCGCTCAGATTGCTTCTCGTGTAACTGTGAACTGTGTCAGCGCAGGGAATCCGTCTCTGTTGAGCAGATGTGGATCCTGCCTCGCTTTTGCTTTGTTGCCTCTACCAAGATGATTTCCCGTTTCTCTCTTCACTGGAGCAGGCAGACACAGCCAACGCACATCAAGTGTCAAGAGACACGCTCTGCTGAGCTCAACGCTTGTGCAGATGCACATGTGCGACGAAGTCAACACACGTGCTTGTGGAGAGAAAGAAAGGGACTCCCAGGCGTGTGGAGCGACGGGGAGAAAGAGCGGGCGCTGAGGAACACAGTTTCAAACAGACTGTCTCCACACAAACAGGCACCTGTCTGCAGGTATCCTAGATCTTGATTCTTGAACTTGAGGAAACACGCGTCTGAGCAAAACTCCCAAACGCTTCCAGGAAAGACACAGGCTCTCCCACAAGCACACAAGTGTTTGCCCTCAGCTATAGATCAGGGACAAGCCTGTGAAGAGCAACCAAAGAGCTCGTCCGTCTTTCCCTCAATAGATGGGAGTAGGCGCGCTTGCGGATGTGTGCGTGTGTGTGGCCACGCGTTTGCTTAGGCATCAGTGTGTGAAAAGGTAGGTGCTTTTCTCTAGCTGCGTGTGCGTGCACGTGGTGCTGGGTGCACATCCCTGGGTGCTCGTGGAAAGGTTTCTGCATGGTTTTCGCTGAGGAATCGTGTGTGTGCACATGGACAAAGAGAAGGCGCAGCAACCAGGTTCCAGCGCCGAAGAAGGCAAAAGGCGAGGTTTCCGGCGCTATCTCCTTCTCTCCCCAGAGCTAGTCGCGCAAAGCAAGCCGCTAAGCCGGCGACCGGCAAGAGAGCTACAACGAAGCATGCCGAACGGAGAAAATAGCAGCAGCTCATCTGTTCACACCTTGTTTCTGCCATGTGCTTGAACGCCAAGACGTTCGCGCTTCTGTGAGATGAAAGACGTCCTTCTGCATATGTGGTTGCTCACACCGGTGCACTTGTTAGTGTATCCATTCAGTCCTGGGCTGCGGGGCATTCAGAAGTGGCTCTGTGGAGACGTCTGCATAGAGGCAGCTGTCAGAACACGCACACTCGATTGTTCACCAAAACATATGCAGACGCGTCCTTAGCCTGTAGATTTGGATGCACAGAGTTCCCTGTGTTCGCAAGAGACAAGGGAATCGCGTCTGTGCGCACAGAAGCAATAGCGGACCGTTTCCCTCGGAGTGAACGCGAAAGAGCCGTCTATATACTCGCAGACACGCGAACGTGCCTCAATGCGGTCACAGAGGCAGCAGCTTTTGCACAGATGCTCCTGGTGATTCTGGCACTTTCCAGGCACACTCCTGAAAGTCGCGCACACTGCTGTTCACTCGCTAAACGACCTCTTGGGAAACACGTCTCCGGTCGACGGACCGCTCAGATTGCTTCTCGTGTAACTGTGAACTGTGTCAGCGCAGGGAATCCGTCTCTGTTGAGCAGATGTGGATCCTGCCTCGCTTTTGCTTTGTTGCCTCTACCAAGATGATTTCCCGTTTCTCTCTTCACTGGAGCAGGCAGACACAGCCAACGCACATCAAGTGTCAAGAGACACGCTCTGCTGAGCTCAACGCTTGTGCAGATGCACATGTGCGACGAAGTCAACACACGTGCTTGTGGAGAGAAAGAAAGGGACTCCCAGGCGTGTGGAGCGACGGGGAGAAAGAGCGGGCGCTGAGGAACACAGTTTCAAACAGACTGTCTCCACACAAACAGGCACCTGTCTGCAGGTATCCTAGATCTTGATTCTTGAACTTGAGGAAACACGCGTCTGAGCAAAACTCCCAAACGCTTCCAGGAAAGACACAGGCTCTCCCACAAGCACACAAGTGTTTGCCCTCAGCTATAGATCAGGGACAAGCCTGTGAAGAGCAACCAAAGAGCTCGTCCGTCTTTCCCTCAATAGATGGGAGTAGGCGCGCTTGCGGATGTGTGCGTGTGTGTGGCCACGCGTTTGCTTAGGCATCAGTGTGTGAAAAGGTAGGTGCTTTTCTCTAGCTGCGTGTGCGTGCACGTGGTGCTGGGTGCACATCCCTGGGTGCTCGTGGAAAGGTTTCTGCATGGTTTTCGCTGAGGAATCGTGTGTGTGCACATGGACAAAGAGAAGGCGCAGCAACCAGGTTCCAGCGCCGAAGAAGGCAAAAGGCGAGGTTTCCGGCGCTATCTCCTTCTCTCCCCAGAGCTAGTCGCGCAAAGCAAGCCGCTAAGCCGGCGACCGGCAAGAGAGCTACAACGAAGCATGCCGAACGGAGAAAATAGCAGCAGCTCATCTGTTCACACCTTGTTTCTGCCATGTGCTTGAACGCCAAGACGTTCGCGCTTCTGTGAGATGAAAGACGTCCTTCTGCATATGTGGTTGCTCACACCGGTGCACTTGTTAGTGTATCCATTCAGTCCTGGGCTGCGGGGCATTCAGAAGTGGCTCTGTGGAGACGTCTGCATAGAGGCAGCTGTCAGAACACGCACACTCGATTGTTCACCAAAACATATGCAGACGCGTCCTTAGCCTGTAGATTTGGATGCACAGAGTTCCCTGTGTTCGCAAGAGACAAGGGAATCGCGTCTGTGCGCACAGAAGCAATAGCGGACCGTTTCCCTCGGAGTGAACGCGAAAGAGCCGTCTATATACTCGCAGACACGCGAACGTGCCTCAATGCGGTCACAGAGGCAGCAGCTTTTGCACAGATGCTCCTGGTGATTCTGGCACTTTCCAGGCACACTCCTGAAAGTCGCGCACACTGCTGTTCACTCGCTAAACGACCTCTTGGGAAACACGTCTCCGGTCGACGGACCGCTCAGATTGCTTCTCGTGTAACTGTGAACTGTGTCAGCGCAGGGAATCCGTCTCTGTTGAGCAGATGTCAATCCTGCCTCGCTTTTGCTTTGTTGCCTCTACCAAGATGATTTCCCGTTTCTCTCTTCACTGGAGCAGGCAGACACAGCCAACGCACATCAAGTGTCAAGAGACACGCTCTGCTGAGCTCAACGCTTGTGCAGATGCACATGTGCGACGAAGTCAACACACGTGCTTGTGGAGAGAAAGAAAGGGACTCCCAGGCGTGTGGAGCGACGGGGAGAAAGAGCGGGCGCTGAGGAACACAGTTTCAAACAGACTGTCTCCACACAAACAGGCACCTGTCTGCAGGTATCCTAGATCTTGATTCTTGAACTTGAGGAAACACGCGTCTGAGCAAAACTCCCAAACGCTTCCAGGAAAGACACAGGCTCTCCCACAAGCACACAAGTGTTTGCCCTCAGCTATAGATCAGGGACAAGCCTGTGAAGAGCAACCAAAGAGCTCGTCCGTCTTTCCCTCAATAGATGGGAGTAGGCGCGCTTGCGGATGTGTGCGTGTGTGTGGCCACGCGTTTGCTTAGGCATCAGTGTGTGAAAAGGTAGGTGCTTTTCTCTAGCTGCGTGTGCGTGCACGTGGTGCTGGGTGCACATCCCTGGGTGCTCGTGGAAAGGTTTCTGCATGGTTTTCGCTGAGGAATCGTGTGTGTGCACATGGACAAAGAGAAGGCGCAGCAACCAGGTTCCAGCGCCGAAGAAGGCAAAAGGCGAGGTTTCCGGCGCTATCTCCTTCTCTCCCCAGAGCTAGTCGCGCAAAGCAAGCCGCTAAGCCGGCGACCGGCAAGAGAGCTACAACGAAGCATGCCGAACGGAGAAAATAGCAGCAGCTCATCTGTTCACACCTTGTTTCTGCCATGTGCTTGAACGCCAAGATGTTCGCGCTTCTGTGAGATGAAAGACGTCCTTCTGCATATGTGGTTGCTCACACCGGTGCACTTGTTAGTGTATCCATTCAGTCCTGGGCTGCGGGGCATTCAGAAGTGGCTCTGTGGAGACGTCTGCATAGAGGCAGCTGTCAGAACACGCACACTCGATTGTTCACCAAAACATATGCAGACGCGTCCTTAGCCTGTAGATTTGGATGCACAGAGTTCCCTGTGTTCGCAAGAGACAAGGGAATCGCGTCTGTGCGCACAGAAGCAATAGCGGACCGTTTCCCTCGGAGTGAACGCGAAAGAGCCGTCTATATACTCGCAGACACGCGAACGTGCCTCAATGCGGTCACAGAGGCAGCAGCTTTTGCACAGATGCTCCTGGTGATTCTGGCACTTTCCAGGCACACTCCTGAAAGTCGCGCACACTGCTGTTCACTCGCTAAACGACCTCTTGGGAAACACGTCTCCGGTCGACGGACCGCTCAGATTGCTTCTCGTGTAACTGTGAACTGTGTCAGCGCAGGGAATCCGTCTCTGTTGAGCAGATGTGGATCCTGCCTCGCTTTTGCTTTGTTGCCTCTACCAAGATGATTTCCCGTTTCTCTCTTCACTGGAGCAGGCAGACACAGCCAACGCACATCAAGTGTCAAGAGACACGCTCTGCTGAGCTCAACGCTTGTGCAGATGCACATGTGCGACGAAGTCAACACACGTGCTTGTGGAGAGAAAGAAAGGGACTCCCAGGCGTGTGGAGCGACGGGGAGAAAGAGCGGGCGCTGAGGAACACAGTTTCAAACAGACTGTCTCCACACAAACAGGCACCTGTCTGCAGGTATCCTAGATCTTGATTCTTGAACTTGAGGAAACACGCGTCTGAGCAAAACTCCCAAACGCTTCCAGGAAAGACACAGGCTCTCCCACAAGCACACAAGTGTTTGCCCTCAGCTATAGATCAGGGACAAGCCTGTGAAGAGATGCCCTGCTATTCTTTCGCCTTATGGCATCATGTGTTTCGTTCCTCTTGGAGATCGATTGTTAAACGTCTTTCCTAGGGCGACTGTGAAGCATTTGCCAGCGGAGGAGAAGTAGCACGGAGCAGCATTCAGTACTGCCTACGAGTGTCTTTGCTACCCTACTAGCGGAGCTCCAAGAACAGGCACACATCTTCAGGTACCTTCCAAATGTGGATTCCCCTGCAGCCCCGTAGGCGGGCGTGCAGTACGCCAACCGTCAACGGACGTTTTTCCCCTCAAGCCTGTCAGGACGTTGCTCGTCCGTCTTTCCCTCAATAGATGGGAGTAGGCGCGCTTGCGGATGTGTGCGTGTGTGTGGCCACGCGTTTGCTTAGGCTTCAGTGTGTGAAAAGGTAGGTGCTTTTCTCTAGCTGCGTGTGCGTGCACGTGGTGCTGGGTGCACATCCCTGGGTGCTCGTGGAAAGGTTTCTGCATGGTTTTCGCTGAGGAATCGTGTGTGTGCACATGGACAAAGAGAAGGCGCAGCAACCAGGTTCCAGCGCCGAAGAAGGCAAAAGGCGAGGTTTCCGGCGCTATCTCCTTCTCTCCCCAGAGCTAGTCGCGCAAAGCAAGCCGCTAAGCCGGCGACCGGCAAGAGAGCTACAACGAAGCATGCCGAACGGAGAAAATAGCAGCAGCTCATCTGTTCACACCTTGTTTCTGCCATGTGCTTGAACGCCAAGACGTTCGCGCTTCTGTGAGATGAAAGACGTCCTTCTGCATATGTGGTTGCTCACACCGGTGCACTTGTTAGTGTATCCATTCAGTCCTGGGCTGCGGGGCATTCAGAAGTGGCTCTGTGGAGACGTCTGCATAGAGGCAGCTGTCAGAACACGCACACTCGATTGTTCACCAAAACATATGCAGACGCGTCCTTAGCCTGTAGATTTGGATGCACAGAGTTCCCTGTGTTCGCAAGAGACAAGGGAATCGCGTCTGTGCGCACAGAAGCAATAGCGGACCGTTTCCCTCGGAGTGAACGCGAAAGAGCCGTCTATATACTCGCAGACACGCGAACGTGCCTCAATGCGGTCACAGAGGCAGCAGCTTTTGCACAGATGCTCCTGGTGATTCTGGCACTTTCCAGGCACACTCCTGAAAGTCGCGCACACTGCTGTTCACTCGCTAAACGACCTCTTGGGAAACACGTCTCCGGTCGACGGACCGCTCAGATTGCTTCTCGTGTAACTGTGAACTGTGTCAGCGCAGGGAATCCGTCTCTGTTGAGCAGATGTCAATCCTGCCTCGCTTTTGCTTTGTTGCCTCTACCAAGATGATTTCCCGTTTCTCTCTTCACTGGAGCAGGCAGACACAGCCAACGCACATCAAGTGTCAAGAGACACGCTCTGCTGAGCTCAACGCTTGTGCAGATGCACATGTGCGACGAAGTCAACACACGTGCTTGTGGAGAGAAAGAAAGGGACTCCCAGGCGTGTGGAGCGACGGGGAGAAAGAGCGGGCGCTGAGGAACACAGTTTCAAACAGACTGTCTCCACACAAACAGGCACCTGTCTGCAGGTATCCTAGATCTTGATTCTTGAACTTGAGGAAACACGCGTCTGAGCAAAACTCCCAAACGCTTCCAGGAAAGACACAGGCTCTCCCACAAGCACACAAGTGTTTGCCCTCAGCTATAGATCAGGGACAAGCCTGTGAAGAGATGCCCTGCTATTCTTTCGCCTTATGGCATCATGTGTTTCGTTCCTCTTGGAGATCGATTGTTAAACGTATTTCCTAGGGCGACTGTGAAGCATTTGCCAGCGGAGGAGAAGTAGCACGGAGCAGCATTCAGTACTGCCTACGAGTGTCTTTGCTACCCTAATAGCGGAGCTCCAAGAACAGGCACACATCTTCAGGTACCTTCCAAATGTGGATTCCCCTGCAGCCCCGTAGGCGGGCGTGCAGTACGCCAACCGTCAACGGACGTTTTTCCCCTCAAGCCTGTCAGGACGTTGCTCGTCCGTCTTTCCCTCAATAGATGGGAGTAGGCGCGCTTGCGGATGTGTGCGTGTGTGTGGCCACGCGTTTGCTTAGGCTTCAGTGTGTGAAAAGGTAGGTGCTTTTCTCTAGCTGCGTGTGCGTGCACGTGGTGCTGGGTGCACATCCCTGGGTGCTCGTGGAAAGGTTTCTGCATGGTTTTCGCTGAGGAATCGTGTGTGTGCACATGGACAAAGAGAAGGCGCAGCAACCAGGTTCCAGCGCCGAAGAAGGCAAAAGGCGAGGTTTCCGGCGCTATCTCCTTCTCTCCCCAGAGCTAGTCGCGCAAAGCAAGCCGCTAAGCCGGCGACCGGCAAGAGAGCTACAACGAAGCATGCCGAATGGAGAAAATAGCAGCAGCTCATCTGTTCACACCTTGTTTCTGCCATGTGCTTGAACGCCAAGACGTTCGCGCTTCTGTGAGATGAAAGACGTCCTTCTGCATATGTGGTTGCTCACACCGGTGCACTTGTTAGTGTATCCATTCAGTCCTGGGCTGCGGGGCATTCAGAAGTGGCTCTGTGGAGACGTCTGCATAGAGGCAGCTGTCAGAACACGCACACTCGATTGTTCACCAAAACATATGCAGACGCGTCCTTAGCCTGTAGATTTGGATGCACAGAGTTCCCTGTGTTCGCAAGAGACAAGGGAATCGCGTCTGTGCGCACAGAAGCAATAGCGGACCGTTTCCCTCGGAGTGAACGCGAAAGAGCCGTCTATATACTCGCAGACACGCGAACGTGCCTCAATGCGGTCACAGAGGCAGCAGCTTTTGCACAGATGCTCCTGGTGATTCTGGCACTTTCCAGGCACACTCCTGAAAGTCGCGCACACTGCTGTTCACTCGCTAAACGACCTCTTGAGAAACACGTCTCCGGTCGACGGACCGCTCAGATTGCTTCTCGTGTAACTGTGAACTGTGTCAGCGCAGGGAATCCGTCTCTGTTGAGCAGATGTCAATCCTGCCTCGCTTTTGCTTTGTTGCCTCTACCAAGATGATTTCCCGTTTCTCTCTTCACTGGAGCAGGCAGACACAGCCAACGCACATCAAGTGTCAAGAGACACGCTCTGCTGAGCTCAACGCTTGTGCAGATGCACATGTGCGACGAAGTCAACACACGTGCTTGTGGAGAGAAAGAAAGGGACTCCCAGGCGTGTGGAGCGACGGGGAGAAAGAGCGGGCGCTGAGGAACACAGTTTCAAACAGACTGTCTCCACACAAACAGGCACCTGTCTGCAGGTATCCTAGATCTTGATTCTTGAACTTGAGGAAACACGCGTCTGAGCAAAACTCCCAAACGCTTCCAGGAAAGACACAGGCTCTCCCACAAGCACACAAGTGTTTGCCCTCAGCTATAGATCAGGGACAAGCCTGTGAAGAGCAACCAAAGAGCTCGTCCGTCTTTCCCTCAATAGATGGGAGTAGGCGCGCTTGCGGATGTGTGCGTGTGTGTGGCCACGCGTTTGCTTAGGCATCAGTGTGTGAAAAGGTAGGTGCTTTTCTCTAGCTGCGTGTGCGTGCACGTGGTGCTGGGTGCACATCCCTGGGTGCTCGTGGAAAGGTTTCTGCATGGTTTTCGCTGAGGAATCGTGTGTGTGCACATGGACAAAGAGAAGGCGCAGCAACCAGGTTCCAGCGCCGAAGAAGGCAAAAGGCGAGGTTTCCGGCGCTATCTCCTTCTCTCCCCAGAGCTAGTCGCGCAAAGCAAGCCGCTAAGCCGGCGACCGGCAAGAGAGCTACAACGAAGCATGCCGAACGGAGAAAATAGCAGCAGCTCATCTGTTCACACCTTGTTTCTGCCATGTGCTTGAACGCCAAGACGTTCGCGCTTCTGTGAGATGAAAGACGTCCTTCTGCATATGTGGTTGCTCACACCGGTGCACTTGTTAGTGTATCCATTCAGTCCTGGGCTGCGGGGCATTCAGAAGTGGCTCTGTGGAGACGTCTGCATAGAGGCAGCTGTCAGAACACGCACACTCGATTGTTCACCAAAACATATGCAGACGCGTCCTTAGCCTGTAGATTTGGATGCACAGAGTTCCCTGTGTTCGCAAGAGACAAGGGAATCGCGTCTGTGCGCACAGAAGCAATAGCGGACCGTTTCCCTCGGAGTGAACGCGAAAGAGCCGTCTATATACTCGCAGACACGCGAACGTGCCTCAATGCGGTCACAGAGGCAGCAGCTTTTGCACAGATGCTCCTGGTGATTCTGGCACTTTCCAGGCACACTCCTGAAAGTCGCGCACACTGCTGTTCACTCGCTAAACGACCTCTTGGGAAACACGTCTCCGGTCGACGGACCGCTCAGATTGCTTCTCGTGTAACTGTGAACTGTGTCAGCGCAGGGAATCCGTCTCTGTTGAGCAGATGTCAATCCTGCCTCGCTTTTGCTTTGTTGCCTCTACCAAGATGATTTCCCGTTTCTCTCTTCACTGGAGCAGGCAGACACAGCCAACGCACATCAAGTGTCAAGAGACACGCTCTGCTGAGCTCAACGCTTGTGCAGATGCACATGTGCGACGAAGTCAACACACGTGCTTGTGGAGAGAAAGAAAGGGACTCCCAGGCGTGTGGAGCGACGGGGAGAAAGAGCGGGCGCTGAGGAACACAGTTTCAAACAGACTGTCTCCACACAAACAGGCACCTGTCTGCAGGTATCCTAGATCTTGATTCTTGAACTTGAGGAAACACGCGTCTGAGCAAAACTCCCAAACGCTTCCAGGAAAGACACAGGCTCTCCCACAAGCACACAAGTGTTTGCCCTCAGCTATAGATCAGGGACAAGCCTGTGAAGAGCAACCAAAGAGCTCGTCCGTCTTTCCCTCAATAGATGGGAGTAGGCGCGCTTGCGGATGTGTGCGTGTGTGTGGCCACGCGTTTGCTTAGGCATCAGTGTGTGAAAAGGTAGGTGCTTTTCTCTAGCTGCGTGTGCGTGCACGTGGTGCTGGGTGCACATCCCTGGGTGCTCGTGGAAAGGTTTCTGCATGGTTTTCGCTGAGGAATCGTGTGTGTGCACATGGACAAAGAGAAGGCGCAGCAACCAGGTTCCAGCGCCGAAGAAGGCAAAAGGCGAGGTTTCCGGCGCTATCTCCTTCTCTCCCCAGAGCTAGTCGCGCAAAGCAAGCCGCTAAGCCGGCGACCGGCAAGAGAGCTACAACGAAGCATGCCGAACGGAGAAAATAGCAGCAGCTCATCTGTTCACACCTTGTTTCTGCCATGTGCTTGAACGCCAAGACGTTCGCGCTTCTGTGAGATGAAAGACGTCCTTCTGCATATGTGGTTGCTCACACCGGTGCACTTGTTAGTGTATCCATTCAGTCCTGGGCTGCGGGGCATTCAGAAGTGGCTCTGTGGAGACGTCTGCATAGAGGCAGCTGTCAGAACACGCACACTCGATTGTTCACCAAAACATATGCAGACGCGTCCTTAGCCTGTAGATTTGGATGCACAGAGTTCCCTGTGTTCGCAAGAGACAAGGGAATCGCGTCTGTGCGCACAGAAGCAATAGCGGACCGTTTCCCTCGGAGTGAACGCGAAAGAGCCGTCTATATACTCGCAGACACGCGAACGTGCCTCAATGCGGTCACAGAGGCAGCAGCTTTTGCACAGATGCTCCTGGTGATTCTGGCACTTTCCAGGCACACTCCTGAAAGTCGCGCACACTGCTGTTCACTCGCTAAACGACCTCTTGGGAAACACGTCTCCGGTCGACGGACCGCTCAGATTGCTTCTCGTGTAACTGTGAACTGTGTCAGCGCAGGGAATCCGTCTCTGTTGAGCAGATGTCAATCCTGCCTCGCTTTTGCTTTGTTGCCTCTACCAAGATGATTTCCCGTTTCTCTCTTCACTGGAGCAGGCAGACACAGCCAACGCACATCAAGTGTCAAGAGACACGCTCTGCTGAGCTCAACGCTTGTGCAGATGCACATGTGCGACGAAGTCAACACACGTGCTTGTGGAGAGAAAGAAAGGGACTCCCAGGCGTGTGGAGCGACGGGGAGAAAGAGCGGGCGCTGAGGAACACAGTTTCAAACAGACTGTCTCCACACAAACAGGCACCTGTCTGCAGGTATCCTAGATCTTGATTCTTGAACTTGAGGAAACACGCGTCTGAGCAAAACTCCCAAACGCTTCCAGGAAAGACACAGGCTCTCCCACAAGCACACAAGTGTTTGCCCTCAGCTATAGATCAGGGACAAGCCTGTGAAGAGCAACCAAAGAGCTCGTCCGTCTTTCCCTCAATAGATGGGAGTAGGCGCGCTTGCGGATGTGTGCGTGTGTGTGGCCACGCGTTTGCTTAGGCATCAGTGTGTGAAAAGGTAGGTGCTTTTCTCTAGCTGCGTGTGCGTGCACGTGGTGCTGGGTGCACATCCCTGGGTGCTCGTGGAAAGGTTTCTGCATGGTTTTCGCTGAGGAATCGTGTGTGTGCACATGGACAAAGAGAAGGCGCAGCAACCAGGTTCCAGCGCCGAAGAAGGCAAAAGGCGAGGTTTCCGGCGCTATCTCCTTCTCTCCCCAGAGCTAGTCGCGCAAAGCAAGCCGCTAAGCCGGCGACCGGCAAGAGAGCTACAACGAAGCATGCCGAACGGAGAAAATAGCAGCAGCTCATCTGTTCACACCTTGTTTCTGCCATGTGCTTGAACGCCAAGACGTTCGCGCTTCTGTGAGATGAAAGACGTCCTTCTGCATATGTGGTTGCTCACACCGGTGCACTTGTTAGTGTATCCATTCAGTCCTGGGCTGCGGGGCATTCAGAAGTGGCTCTGTGGAGACGTCTGCATAGAGGCAGCTGTCAGAACACGCACACTCGATTGTTCACCAAAACATATGCAGACGCGTCCTTAGCCTGTAGATTTGGATGCACAGAGTTCCCTGTGTTCGCAAGAGACAAGGGAATCGCGTCTGTGCGCACAGAAGCAATAGCGGACCGTTTCCCTCGGAGTGAACGCGAAAGAGCCGTCTATATACTCGCAGACACGCGAACGTGCCTCAATGCGGTCACAGAGGCAGCAGCTTTTGCACAGATGCTCCTGGTGATTCTGGCACTTTCCAGGCACACTCCTGAAAGTCGCGCACACTGCTGTTCACTCGCTAAACGACCTCTTGGGAAACACGTCTCCGGTCGACGGACCGCTCAGATTGCTTCTCGTGTAACTGTGAACTGTGTCAGCGCAGGGAATCCGTCTCTGTTGAGCAGATGTCAATCCTGCCTCGCTTTTGCTTTGTTGCCTCTACCAAGATGATTTCCCGTTTCTCTCTTCACTGGAGCAGGCAGACACAGCCAACGCACATCAAGTGTCAAGAGACACGCTCTGCTGAGCTCAACGCTTGTGCAGATGCACATGTGCGACGAAGTCAACACACGTGCTTGTGGAGAGAAAGAAAGGGACTCCCAGGCGTGTGGAGCGACGGGGAGAAAGAGCGGGCGCTGAGGAACACAGTTTCAAACAGACTGTCTCCACACAAACAGGCACCTGTCTGCAGGTATCCTAGATCTTGATTCTTGAACTTGAGGAAACACGCGTCTGAGCAAAACTCCCAAACGCTTCCAGGAAAGACACAGGCTCTCCCACAAGCACACAAGTGTTTGCCCTCAGCTATAGATCAGGGACAAGCCTGTGAAGAGCAACCAAAGAGCTCGTCCGTCATTCCCTCAATAGATGGGAGTAGGCGCGCTTGCGGATGTGTGCGTGTGTGTGGCCACGCGTTTGCTTAGGCATCAGTGTGTGAAAAGGTAGGTGCTTTTCTCTAGCTGCGTGTGCGTGCACGTGGTGCTGGGTGCACATCCCTGGGTGCTCGTGGAAAGGTTTCTGCATGGTTTTCGCTGAGGAATCGTGTGTGTGCACATGGACAAAGAGAAGGCGCAGCAACCAGGTTCCAGCGCCGAAGAAGGCAAAAGGCGAGGTTTCCGGCGCTATCTCCTTCTCTCCCCAGAGCTAGTCGCGCAAAGCAAGCCGCTAAGCCGGCGACCGGCAAGAGAGCTACAACGAAGCATGCCGAACGGAGAAAATAGCAGCAGCTCATCTGTTCACACCTTGTTTCTGCCATGTGCTTGAACGCCAAGACGTTCGCGCTTCTGTGAGATGAAAGACGTCCTTCTGCATATGTGGTTGCTCACACCGGTGCACTTGTTAGTGTATCCATTCAGTCCTGGGCTGCGGGGCATTCAGAAGTGGCTCTGTGGAGACGTCTGCATAGAGGCAGCTGTCAGAACACGCACACTCGATTGTTCACCAAAACATATGCAGACGCGTCCTTAGCCTGTAGATTTGGATGCACAGAGTTCCCTGTGTTCGCAAGAGACAAGGGAATCGCGTCTGTGCGCACAGAAGCAATAGCGGACCGTTTCCCTCGGAGTGAACGCGAAAGAGCCGTCTATATACTCGCAGACAACGCGAACGTGCCTCAATGCGGTCACAGAGGCAGCAGCTTTTGCACAGATGCTCCTGGTGATTCTGGCACTTTCCAGGCACACTCCTGAAAGTCGCGCACACTGCTGTTCACTCGCTAAACGACCTCTTGGGAAACACGTCTCCGGTCGACGGACCGCTCAGATTGCTTCTCGTGTAACTGTGAACTGTGTCAGCGCAGGGAATCCGTCTCTGTTGAGCAGATGTCAATCCTGCCTCGCTTTTGCTTTGTTGCCTCTACCAAGATGATTTCCCGTTTCTCTCTTCACTGGAGCAGGCAGACACAGCCAACGCACATCAAGTGTCAAGAGACACGCTCTGCTGAGCTCAACGCTTGTGCAGATGCACATGTGCGACGAAGTCAACACACGTGCTTGTGGAGAGAAAGAAAGGGACTCCCAGGCGTGTGGAGCGACGGGGAGAAAGAGCGGGCGCTGAGGAACACAGTTTCAAACAGACTGTCTCCACACAAACAGGCACCTGTCTGCAGGTATCCTAGATCTTGATTCTTGAACTTGAGGAAACACGCGTCTGAGCAAAACTCCCAAACGCTTCCAGGAAAGACACAGGCTCTCCCACAAGCACACAAGTGTTTGCCCTCAGCTATAGATCAGGGACAAGCCTGTGAAGAGCAACCAAAGAGCTCGTCCGTCTTTCCCTCAATAGATGGGAGTAGGCGCGCTTGCGGATGTGTGCGTGTGTGTGGCCACGCGTTTGCTTAGGCATCAGTGTGTGAAAAGGTAGGTGCTTTTCTCTAGCTGCGTGTGCGTGCACGTGGTGCTGGGTGCACATCCCTGGGTGCTCGTGGAAAGGTTTCTGCATGGTTTTCGCTGAGGAATCGTGTGTGTGCACATGGACAAAGAGAAGGCGCAGCAACCAGGTTCCAGCGCCGAAGAAGGCAAAAGGCGAGGTTTCCGGCGCTATCTCCTTCTCTCCCCAGAGCTAGTCGCGCAAAGCAAGCCGCTAAGCCGGCGACCGGCAAGAGAGCTACAACGAAGCATGCCGAACGGAGAAAATAGCAGCAGCTCATCTGTTCACACCTTGTTTCTGCCATGTGCTTGAACGCCAAGACGTTCGCGCTTCTGTGAGATGAAAGACGTCCTTCTGCATATGTGGTTGCTCACACCGGTGCACTTGTTAGTGTATCCATTCAGTCCTGGGCTGCGGGGCATTCAGAAGTGGCTCTGTGGAGACGTCTGCATAGAGGCAGCTGTCAGAACACGCACACTCGATTGTTCACAAAACATATGCAGACGCGTCCTTAGCCTGTAGATTTGGATGCACAGAGTTCCCTGTGTTCGCAAGAGACAAGGGAATCGCGTCTGTGCGCACAGAAGCAATAGCGGACCGTTTCCCTCGGAGTGAACGCGAAAGAGCCGTCTATATACTCGCAGACACGCGAACGTGCCTCAATGCGGTCACAGAGGCAGCAGCTTTTGCACAGATGCTCCTGGTGATTCTGGCACTTTCCAGGCACACTCCTGAAAGTCGCGCACACTGCTGTTCACTCGCTAAACGACCTCTTGGGAAACACGTCTCCGGTCGACGGACCGCTCAGATTGCTTCTCGTGTAACTGTGAACTGTGTCAGCGCAGGGAATCCGTCTCTGTTGAGCAGATGTCAATCCTGCCTCGCTTTTGCTTTGTTGCCTCTACCAAGATGATTTCCCGTTTCTCTCTTCACTGGAGCAGGCAGACACAGCCAACGCACATCAAGTGTCAAGAGACACGCTCTGCTGAGCTCAACGCTTGTGCAGATGCACATGTGCGACGAAGTCAACACACGTGCTTGTGGAGAGAAAGAAAGGGACTCCCAGGCGTGTGGAGCGACGGGGAGAAAGAGCGGGCGCTGAGGAACACAGTTTCAAACAGACTGTCTCCACACAAACAGGCACCTGTCTGCAGGTATCCTAGATCTTGATTCTTGAACTTGAGGAAACACGCGTCTGAGCAAAACTCCCAAACGCTTCCAGGAAAGACACAGGCTCTCCCACAAGCACACAAGTGTTTGCCCTCAGCTATAGATCAGGGACAAGCCTGTGAAGAGCAACCAAAGAGCTCGTCCGTCTTTCCCTCAATAGATGGGAGTAGGCGCGCTTGCGGATGTGTGCGTGTGTGTGGCCACGCGTTTGCTTAGGCATCAGTGTGTGAAAAGGTAGGTGCTTTTCTCTAGCTGCGTGTGCGTGCACGTGGTGCTGGGTGCACATCCCTGGGTGCTCGTGGAAAGGTTTCTGCATGGTTTTCGCTGAGGAATCGTGTGTGTGCACATGGACAAAGAGAAGGCGCAGCAACCAGGTTCCAGCGCCGAAGAAGGCAAAAGGCGAGGTTTCCGGCGCTATCTCCTTCTCTCCCCAGAGCTAGTCGCGCAAAGCAAGCCGCTAAGCCGGCGACCGGCAAGAGAGCTACAACGAAGCATGCCGAACGGAGAAAATAGCAGCAGCTCATCTGTTCACACCTTGTTTCTGCCATGTGCTTGAACGCCAAGACGTTCGCGCTTCTGTGAGATGAAAGACGTCCTTCTGCATATGTGGTTGCTCACACCGGTGCACTTGTTAGTGTATCCATTCAGTCCTGGGCTGCGGGGCATTCAGAAGTGGCTCTGTGGAGACGTCTGCATAGAGGCAGCTGTCAGAACACGCACACTCGATTGTTCACCAAAACATATGCAGACGCGTCCTTAGCCTGTAGATTTGGATGCACAGAGTTCCCTGTGTTCGCAAGAGACAAGGGAATCGCGTCTGTGCGCACAGAAGCAATAGCGGACCGTTTCCCTCGGAGTGAACGCGAAAGAGCCGTCTATATACTCGCAGACACGCGAACGTGCCTCAATGCGGTCACAGAGGCAGCAGCTTTTGCACAGATGCTCCTGGTGATTCTGGCACTTTCCAGGCACACTCCTGAAAGTCGCGCACACTGCTGTTCACTCGCTAAACGACCTCTTGGGAAACACGTCTCCGGTCGACGGACCGCTCAGATTGCTTCTCGTGTAACTGTGAACTGTGTCAGCGCAGGGAATCCGTCTCTGTTGAGCAGATGTCAATCCTGCCTCGCTTTTGCTTTGTTGCCTCTACCAAGATGATTTCCCGTTTCTCTCTTCACTGGAGCAGGCAGACACAGCCAACGCACATCAAGTGTCAAGAGACACGCTCTGCTGAGCTCAACGCTTGTGCAGATGCACATGTGCGACGAAGTCAACACACGTGCTTGTGGAGAGAAAGAAAGGGACTCCCAGGCGTGTGGAGCGACGGGGAGAAAGAGCGGGCGCTGAGGAACACAGTTTCAAACAGACTGTCTCCACACAAACAGGCACCTGTCTGCAGGTATCCTAGATCTTGATTCTTGAACTTGAGGAAACACGCGTCTGAGCAAAACTCCCAAACGCTTCCAGGAAAGACACAGGCTCTCCCACAAGCACACAAGTGTTTGCCCTCAGCTATAGATCAGGGACAAGCCTGTGAAGAGCAACCAAAGAGCTCGTCCGTCTTTCCCTCAATAGATGGGAGTAGGCGCGCTTGCGGATGTGTGCGTGTGTGTGGCCACGCGTTTGCTTAGGCATCAGTGTGTGAAAAGGTAGGTGCTTTTCTCTAGCTGCGTGTGCGTGCACGTGGTGCTGGGTGCACATCCCTGGGTGCTCGTGGAAAGGTTTCTGCATGGTTTTCGCTGAGGAATCGTGTGTGTGCACATGGACAAAGAGAAGGCGCAGCAACCAGGTTCCAGCGCCGAAGAAGGCAAAAGGCGAGGTTTCCGGCGCTATCTCCTTCTCTCCCCAGAGCTAGTCGCGCAAAGCAAGCCGCTAAGCCGGCGACCGGCAAGAGAGCTACAACGAAGCATGCCGAACGGAGAAAATAGCAGCAGCTCATCTGTTCACACCTTGTTTCTGCCATGTGCTTGAACGCCAAGACGTTCGCGCTTCTGTGAGATGAAAGACGTCCTTCTGCATATGTGGTTGCTCACACCGGTGCACTTGTTAGTGTATCCATTCAGTCCTGGGCTGCGGGGCATTCAGAAGTGGCTCTGTGGAGACGTCTGCATAGAGGCAGCTGTCAGAACACGCACACTCGATTGTTCACCAAAACATATGCAGACGCGTCCTTAGCCTGTAGATTTGGATGCACAGAGTTCCCTGTGTTCGCAAGAGACAAGGGAATCGCGTCTGTGCGCACAGAAGCAATAGCGGACCGTTTCCCTCGGAGTGAACGCGAAAGAGCCGTCTATATACTCGCAGACACGCGAACGTGCCTCAATGCGGTCACAGAGGCAGCAGCTTTTGCACAGATGCTCCTGGTGATTCTGGCACTTTCCAGGCACACTCCTGAAAGTCGCGCACACTGCTGTTCACTCGCTAAACGACCTCTTGGGAAACACGTCTCCGGTCGACGGACCGCTCAGATTGCTTCTCGTGTAACTGTGAACTGTGTCAGCGCAGGGAATCCGTCTCTGTTGAGCAGATGTCAATCCTGCCTCGCTTTTGCTTTGTTGCCTCTACCAAGATGATTTCCCGTTTCTCTCTTCACTGGAGCAGGCAGACACAGCCAACGCACATCAAGTGTCAAGAGACACGCTCTGCTGAGCTCAACGCTTGTGCAGATGCACATGTGCGACGAAGTCAACACACGTGCTTGTGGAGAGAAAGAAAGGGACTCCCAGGCGTGTGGAGCGACGGGGAGAAAGAGCGGGCGCTGAGGAACACAGTTTCAAACAGACTGTCTCCACACAAACAGGCACCTGTCTGCAGGTATCCTAGATCTTGATTCTTGAACTTGAGGAAACACGCGTCTGAGCAAAACTCCCAAACGCTTCCAGGAAAGACACAGGCTCTCCCACAAGCACACAAGTGTTTGCCCTCAGCTATAGATCAGGGACAAGCCTGTGAAGAGCAACCAAAGAGCTCGTCCGTCTTTCCCTCAATAGATGGGAGTAGGCGCGCTTGCGGATGTGTGCGTGTGTGTGGCCACGCGTTTGCTTAGGCATCAGTGTGTGAAAAGGTAGGTGCTTTTCTCTAGCTGCGTGTGCGTGCACGTGGTGCTGGGTGCACATCCCTGGGTGCTCGTGGAAAGGTTTCTGCATGGTTTTCGCTGAGGAATCGTGTGTGTGCACATGGACAAAGAGAAGGCGCAGCAACCAGGTTCCAGCGCCGAAGAAGGCAAAAGGCGAGGTTTCCGGCGCTATCTCCTTCTCTCCCCAGAGCTAGTCGCGCAAAGCAAGCCGCTAAGCCGGCGACCGGCAAGAGAGCTACAACGAAGCATGCCGAACGGAGAAAATAGCAGCAGCTCATCTGTTCACACCTTGTTTCTGCCATGTGCTTGAACGCCAAGACGTTCGCGCTTCTGTGAGATGAAAGACGTCCTTCTGCATATGTGGTTGCTCACACCGGTGCACTTGTTAGTGTATCCATTCAGTCCTGGGCTGCGGGGCATTCAGAAGTGGCTCTGTGGAGACGTCTGCATAGAGGCAGCTGTCAGAACACGCACACTCGATTGTTCACCAAAACATATGCAGACGCGTCCTTAGCCTGTAGATTTGGATGCACAGAGTTCCCTGTGTTCGCAAGAGACAAGGGAATCGCGTCTGTGCGCACAGAAGCAATAGCGGACCGTTTCCCTCGGAGTGAACGCGAAAGAGCCGTCTATATACTCGCAGACACGCGAACGTGCCTCAATGCGGTCACAGAGGCAGCAGCTTTTGCACAGATGCTCCTGGTGATTCTGGCACTTTCCAGGCACACTCCTGAAAGTCGCGCACACTGCTGTTCACTCGCTAAACGACCTCTTGGGAAACACGTCTCCGGTCGACGGACCGCTCAGATTGCTTCTCGTGTAACTGTGAACTGTGTCAGCGCAGGGAATCCGTCTCTGTTGAGCAGATGTCAATCCTGCCTCGCTTTTGCTTTGTTGCCTCTACCAAGATGATTTCCCGTTTCTCTCTTCACTGGAGCAGGCAGACACAGCCAACGCACATCAAGTGTCAAGAGACACGCTCTGCTGAGCTCAACGCTTGTGCAGATGCACATGTGCGACGAAGTCAACACACGTGCTTGTGGAGAGAAAGAAAGGGACTCCCAGGCGTGTGGAGCGACGGGGAGAAAGAGCGGGCGCTGAGGAACACAGTTTCAAACAGACTGTCTCCACACAAACAGGCACCTGTCTGCAGGTATCCTAGATCTTGATTCTTGAACTTGAGGAAACACGCGTCTGAGCAAAACTCCCAAACGCTTCCAGGAAAGACACAGGCTCTCCCACAAGCACACAAGTGTTTGCCCTCAGCTATAGATCAGGGACAAGCCTGTGAAGAGCAACCAAAGAGCTCGTCCGTCTTTCCCTCAATAGATGGGAGTAGGCGCGCTTGCGGATGTGTGCGTGTGTGTGGCTACGCGTTTGCTTAGGCATCAGTGTGTGAAAAGGTAGGTGCTTTTCTCTAGCTGCGTGTGCGTGCACGTGGTGCTGGGTGCACATCCCTGGGTGCTCGTGGAAAGGTTTCTGCATGGTTTTCGCTGAGGAATCGTGTGTGTGCACATGGACAAAGAGAAGGCGCAGCAACCAGGTTCCAGCGCCGAAGAAGGCAAAACGCGAGGTTTCCGGCGCTATCTCCTTCTCTCCCCAGAGCTAGTCGCGCAAAGCAAGCCGCTAAGCCGGCGACCGGCAAGAGAGCTACAACGAAGCATGCCGAACGGAGAAAATAGCAGCAGCTCATCTGTTCACACCTTGTTTCTGCCATGTGCTTGAACGCCAAGACGTTCGCGCTTCTGTGAGATGAAAGACGTCCTTCTGCATATGTGGTTGCTCACACCGGTGCACTTGTTAGTGTATCCATTCAGTCCTGGGCTGCGGGGCATTCAGAAGTGGCTCTGTGGAGACGTCTGCATAGAGGCAGCTGTCAGAACACGCACACTCGATTGTTCACCAAAACATATGCAGACGCGTCCTTAGCCTGTAGATTTGGATGCACAGAGTTCCCTGTGTTCGCAAGAGACAAGGGAATCGCGTCTGTGCGCACAGAAGCAATAGCGGACCGTTTCCCTCGGAGTGAACGCGAAAGAGCCGTCTATATACTCGCAGACACGCGAACGTGCCTCAATGCGGTCACAGAGGCAGCAGCTTTTGCACAGATGCTCCTGGTGATTCTGGCACTTTCCAGGCACACTCCTGAAAGTCGCGCACACTGCTGTTCACTCGCTAAACGACCTCTTGGGAAACACGTCTCCGGTCGACGGACCGCTCAGATTGCTTCTCGTGTAACTGTGAACTGTGTCAGCGCAGGGAATCCGTCTCTGTTGAGCAGATGTCAATCCTGCCTCGCTTTTGCTTTGTTGCCTCTACCAAGATGATTTCCCGTTTCTCTCTTCACTGGAGCAGGCAGACACAGCCAACGCACATCAAGTGTCAAGAGACACGCTCTGCTGAGCTCAACGCTTGTGCAGATGCACATGTGCGACGAAGTCAACACACGTGCTTGTGGAGAGAAAGAAAGGGACTCCCAGGCGTGTGGAGCGACGGGGAGAAAGAGCGGGCGCTGAGGAACACAGTTTCAAACAGACTGTCTCCACACAAACAGGCACCTGTCTGCAGGTATCCTAGATCTTGATTCTTGAACTTGAGGAAACACGCGTCTGAGCAAAACTCCCAAACGCTTCCAGGAAAGACACAGGCTCTCCCACAAGCACACAAGTGTTTGCCCTCAGCTATAGATCAGGGACAAGCCTGTGAAGAGCAACCAAAGAGCTCGTCCGTCTTTCCCTCAATAGATGGGAGTAGGCGCGCTTGCGGATGTGTGCGTGTGTGTGGCCACGCGTTTGCTTAGGCATCAGTGTGTGAAAAGGTAGGTGCTTTTCTCTAGCTGCGTGTGCGTGCACGTGGTGCTGGGTGCACATCCCTGGGTGCTCGTGGAAAGGTTTCTGCATGGTTTTCGCTGAGGAATCGTGTGTGTGCACATGGACAAAGAGAAGGCGCAGCAACCAGGTTCCAGCGCCGAAGAAGGCAAAAGGCGAGGTTTCCGGCGCTATCTCCTTCTCTCCCCAGAGCTAGTCGCGCAAAGCAAGCCGCTAAGCCGGCGACCGGCAAGAGAGCTACAACGAAGCATGCCGAACGGAGAAAATAGCAGCAGCTCATCTGTTCACACCTTGTTTCTGCCATGTGCTTGAACGCCAAGACGTTCGCGCTTCTGTGAGATGAAAGACGTCCTTCTGCATATGTGGTTGCTCACACCGGTGCACTTGTTAGTGTATCCATTCAGTCCTGGGCTGCGGGGCATTCAGAAGTGGCTCTGTGGAGACGTCTGCATAGAGGCAGCTGTCAGAACACGCACACTCGATTGTTCACCAAAACATATGCAGACGCGTCCTTAGCCTGTAGATTTGGATGCACAGAGTTCCCTGTGTTCGCAAGAGACAAGGGAATCGCGTCTGTGCGCACAGAAGCAATAGCGGACCGTTTCCCTCGGAGTGAACGCGAAAGAGCCGTCTATATACTCGCAGACACGCGAACGTGCCTCAATGCGGTCACAGAGGCAGCAGCTTTTGCACAGATGCTCCTGGTGATTCTGGCACTTTCCAGGCACACTCCTGAAAGTCGCGCACACTGCTGTTCACTCGCTAAACGACCTCTTGGGAAACACGTCTCCGGTCGACGGACCGCTCAGATTGCTTCTCGTGTAACTGTGAACTGTGTCAGCGCAGGGAATCCGTCTCTGTTGAGCAGATGTCAATCCTGCCTCGCTTTTGCTTTGTTGCCTCTACCAAGATGATTTCCCGTTTCTCTCTTCACTGGAGCAGGCAGACACAGCCAACGCACATCAAGTGTCAAGAGACACGCTCTGCTGAGCTCAACGCTTGTGCAGATGCACATGTGCGACGAAGTCAACACACGTGCTTGTGGAGAGAAAGAAAGGGACTCCCAGGCGTGTGGAGCGACGGGGAGAAAGAGCGGGCGCTGAGGAACACAGTTTCAAACAGACTGTCTCCACACAAACAGGCACCTGTCTGCAGGTATCCTAGATCTTGATTCTTGAACTTGAGGAAACACGCGTCTGAGCAAAACTCCCAAACGCTTCCAGGAAAGACACAGGCTCTCCCACAAGCACACAAGTGTTTGCCCTCAGCTATAGATCAGGGACAAGCCTGTGAAGAGCAACCAAAGAGCTCGTCCGTCTTTCCCTCAATAGATGGGAGTAGGCGCGCTTGCGGATGTGTGCGTGTGTGTGGCCACGCGTTTGCTTAGGCATCAGTGTGTGAAAAGGTAGGTGCTTTTCTCTAGCTGCGTGTGCGTGCACGTGGTGCTGGGTGCACATCCCTGGGTGCTCGTGGAAAGGTTTCTGCATGGTTTTCGCTGAGGAATCGTGTGTGTGCACATGGACAAAGAGAAGGCGCAGCAACCAGGTTCCAGCGCCGAAGAAGGCAAAAGGCGAGGTTTCCGGCGCTATCTCCTTCTCTCCCCAGAGCTAGTCGCGCAAAGCAAGCCGCTAAGCCGGCGACCGGCAAGAGAGCTACAACGAAGCATGCCGAACGGAGAAAATAGCAGCAGCTCATCTGTTCACACCTTGTTTCTGCCATGTGCTTGAACGCCAAGACGTTCGCGCTTCTGTGAGATGAAAGACGTCCTTCTGCATATGTGGTTGCTCACACCGGTGCACTTGTTAGTGTATCCATTCAGTCCTGGGCTGCGGGGCATTCAGAAGTGGCTCTGTGGAGACGTCTGCATAGAGGCAGCTGTCAGAACACGCACACTCGATTGTTCACCAAAACATATGCAGACGCGTCCTTAGCCTGTAGATTTGGATGCACAGAGTTCCCTGTGTTCGCAAGAGACAAGGGAATCGCGTCTGTGCGCACAGAAGCAATAGCGGACCGTTTCCCTCGGAGTGAACGCGAAAGAGCCGTCTATATACTCGCAGACACGCGAACGTGCCTCAATGCGGTCACAGAGGCAGCAGCTTTTGCACAGATGCTCCTGGTGATTCTGGCACTTTCCAGGCACACTCCTGAAAGTCGCGCACACTGCTGTTCACTCGCTAAACGACCTCTTGGGAAACACGTCTCCGGTCGACGGACCGCTCAGATTGCTTCTCGTGTAACTGTGAACTGTGTCAGCGCAGGGAATCCGTCTCTGTTGAGCAGATGTCAATCCTGCCTCGCTTTTGCTTTGTTGCCTCTACCAAGATGATTTCCCGTTTCTCTCTTCACTGGAGCAGGCAGACACAGCCAACGCACATCAAGTGTCAAGAGACACGCTCTGCTGAGCTCAACGCTTGTGCAGATGCACATGTGCGACGAAGTCAACACACGTGCTTGTGGAGAGAAAGAAAGGGACTCCCAGGCGTGTGGAGCGACGGGGAGAAAGAGCGGGCGCTGAGGAACACAGTTTCAAACAGACTGTCTCCACACAAACAGGCACCTGTCTGCAGGTATCCTAGATCTTGATTCTTGAACTTGAGGAAACACGCGTCTGAGCAAAACTCCCAAACGCTTCCAGGAAAGACACAGGCTCTCCCACAAGCACACAAGTGTTTGCCCTCAGCTATAGATCAGGGACAAGCCTGTGAAGAGCAACCAAAGAGCTCGTCCGTCTTTCTCTCAATAGATGGGAGTAGGCGCGCTTGCGGATGTGTGCGTGTGTGTGGCCACGCGTTTGCTTAGGCATCAGTGTGTGAAAAGGTAGGTGCTTTTCTCTAGCTGCGTGTGCGTGCACGTGGTGCTGGGTGCACATCCCTGGGTGCTCGTGGAAAGGTTTCTGCATGGTTTTCGCTGAGGAATCGTGTGTGTGCACATGGACAAAGAGAAGGCGCAGCAACCAGGTTCCAGCGCCGAAGAAGGCAAAAGGCGAGGTTTCCGGCGCTATCTCCTTCTCTCCCCAGAGCTAGTCGCGCAAAGCAAGCCGCTAAGCCGGCGACCGGCAAGAGAGCTACAACGAAGCATGCCGAACGGAGAAAATAGCAGCAGCTCATCTGTTCACACCTTGTTTCTGCCATGTGCTTGAACGCCAAGACGTTCGCGCTTCTGTGAGATGAAAGACGTCCTTCTGCATATGTGGTTGCTCACACCGGTGCACTTGTTAGTGTATCCATTCAGTCCTGGGCTGCGGGGCATTCAGAAGTGGCTCTGTGGAGACGTCTGCATAGAGGCAGCTGTCAGAACACGCACACTCGATTGTTCACCAAAACATATGCAGACGCGTCCTTAGCCTGTAGATTTGGATGCACAGAGTTCCCTGTGTTCGCAAGAGACAAGGGAATCGCGTCTGTGCGCACAGAAGCAATAGCGGACCGTTTCCCTCGGAGTGAACGCGAAAGAGCCGTCTATATACTCGCAGACACGCGAACGTGCCTCAATGCGGTCACAGAGGCAGCAGCTTTTGCACAGATGCTCCTGGTGATTCTGGCACTTTCCAGGCACACTCCTGAAAGTCGCGCACACTGCTGTTCACTCGCTAAACGACCTCTTGGGAAACACGTCTCCGGTCGACGGACCGCTCAGATTGCTTCTCGTGTAACTGTGAACTGTGTCAGCGCAGGGAATCCGTCTCTGTTGAGCAGATGTCAATCCTGCCTCGCTTTTGCTTTGTTGCCTCTACCAAGATGATTTCCCGTTTCTCTCTTCACTGGAGCAGGCAGACACAGCCAACGCACATCAAGTGTCAAGAGACACGCTCTGCTGAGCTCAACGCTTGTGCAGATGCACATGTGCGACGAAGTCAACACACGTGCTTGTGGAGAGAAAGAAAGGGACTCCCAGGCGTGTGGAGCGACGGGGAGAAAGAGCGGGCGCTGAGGAACACAGTTTCAAACAGACTGTCTCCACACAAACAGGCACCTGTCTGCAGGTATCCTAGATCTTGATTCTTGAACTTGAGGAAACACGCGTCTGAGCAAAACTCCCAAACGCTTCCAGGAAAGACACAGGCTCTCCCACAAGCACACAAGTGTTTGCCCTCAGCTATAGATCAGGGACAAGCCTGTGAAGAGCAACCAAAGAGCTCGTCCGTCTTTCCCTCAATAGATGGGAGTAGGCGCGCTTGCGGATGTGTGCGTGTGTGTGGCCACGCGTTTGCTTAGGCATCAGTGTGTGAAAAGGTAGGTGCTTTTCTCTAGCTGCGTGTGCGTGCACGTGGTGCTGGGTGCACATCCCTGGGTGCTCGTGGAAAGGTTTCTGCATGGTTTTCGCTGAGGAATCGTGTGTGTGCACATGGACAAAGAGAAGGCGCAGCAACCAGGTTCCAGCGCCGAAGAAGGCAAAAGGCGAGGTTTCCGGCGCTATCTCCTTCTCTCCCCAGAGCTAGTCGCGCAAAGCAAGCCGCTAAGCCGGCGACCGGCAAGAGAGCTACAACGAAGCATGCCGAACGGAGAAAATAGCAGCAGCTCATCTGTTCACACCTTGTTTCTGCCATGTGCTTGAACGCCAAGACGTTCGCGCTTCTGTGAGATGAAAGACGTCCTTCTGCATATGTGGTTGCTCACACCGGTGCACTTGTTAGTGTATCCATTCAGTCCTGGGCTGCGGGGCATTCAGAAGTGGCTCTGTGGAGACGTCTGCATAGAGGCAGCTGTCAGAACACGCACACTCGATTGTTCACCAAAACATATGCAGACGCGTCCTTAGCCTGTAGATTTGGATGCACAGAGTTCCCTGTGTTCGCAAGAGACAAGGGAATCGCGTCTGTGCGCACAGAAGCAATAGCGGACCGTTTCCCTCGGAGTGAACGCGAAAGAGCCGTCTATATACTCGCAGACACGCGAACGTGCCTCAATGCGGTCACAGAGGCAGCAGCTTTTGCACAGATGCTCCTGGTGATTCTGGCACTTTCCAGGCACACTCCTGAAAGTCGCGCACACTGCTGTTCACTCGCTAAACGACCTCTTGGGAAACACGTCTCCGGTCGACGGACCGCTCAGATTGCTTCTCGTGTAACTGTGAACTGTGTCAGCGCAGGGAATCCGTCTCTGTTGAGCAGATGTCAATCCTGCCTCGCTTTTGCTTTGTTGCCTCTACCAAGATGATTTCCCGTTTCTCTCTTCACTGGAGCAGGCAGACACAGCCAACGCACATCAAGTGTCAAGAGACACGCTCTGCTGAGCTCAACGCTTGTGCAGATGCACATGTGCGACGAAGTCAACACACGTGCTTGTGGAGAGAAAGAAAGGGACTCCCAGGCGTGTGGAGCGACGGGGAGAAAGAGCGGGCGCTGAGGAACACAGTTTCAAACAGACTGTCTCCACACAAACAGGCACCTGTCTGCAGGTATCCTAGATCTTGATTCTTGAACTTGAGGAAACACGCGTCTGAGCAAAACTCCCAAACGCTTCCAGGAAAGACACAGGCTCTCCCACAAGCACACAAGTGTTTGCCCTCAGCTATAGATCAGGGACAAGCCTGTGAAGAGCAACCAAAGAGCTCGTCCGTCTTTCTCTCAATAGATGGGAGTAGGCGCGCTTGCGGATGTGTGCGTGTGTGTGGCCACGCGTTTGCTTAGGCATCAGTGTGTGAAAAGGTAGGTGCTTTTCTCTAGCTGCGTGTGCGTGCACGTGGTGCTGGGTGCACATCCCTGGGTGCTCGTGGAAAGGTTTCTGCATGGTTTTCGCTGAGGAATCGTGTGTGTGCACATGGACAAAGAGAAGGCGCAGCAACCAGGTTCCAGCGCCGAAGAAGGCAAAAGGCGAGGTTTCCGGCGCTATCTCCTTCTCTCCCCAGAGCTAGTCGCGCAAAGCAAGCCGCTAAGCCGGCGACCGGCAAGAGAGCTACAACGAAGCATGCCGAACGGAGAAAATAGCAGCAGCTCATCTGTTCACACCTTGTTTCTGCCATGTGCTTGAACGCCAAGACGTTCGCGCTTCTGTGAGATGAAAGACGTCCTTCTGCATATGTGGTTGCTCACACCGGTGCACTTGTTAGTGTATCCATTCAGTCCTGGGCTGCGGGGCATTCAGAAGTGGCTCTGTGGAGACGTCTGCATAGAGGCAGCTGTCAGAACACGCACACTCGATTGTTCACCAAAACATATGCAGACGCGTCCTTAGCCTGTAGATTTGGATGCACAGAGTTCCCTGTGTTCGCAAGAGACAAGGGAATCGCGTCTGTGCGCACAGAAGCAATAGCGGACCGTTTCCCTCGGAGTGAACGCGAAAGAGCCGTCTATATACTCGCAGACACGCGAACGTGCCTCAATGCGGTCACAGAGGCAGCAGCTTTTGCACAGATGCTCCTGGTGATTCTGGCACTTTCCAGGCACACTCCTGAAAGTCGCGCACACTGCTGTTCACTCGCTAAACGACCTCTTGGGAAACACGTCTCCGGTCGACGGACCGCTCAGATTGCTTCTCGTGTAACTGTGAACTGTGTCAGCGCAGGGAATCCGTCTCTGTTGAGCAGATGTCAATCCTGCCTCGCTTTTGCTTTGTTGCCTCTACCAAGATGATTTCCCGTTTCTCTCTTCACTGGAGCAGGCAGACACAGCCAACGCACATCAAGTGTCAAGAGACACGCTCTGCTGAGCTCAACGCTTGTGCAGATGCACATGTGCGACGAAGTCAACACACGTGCTTGTGGAGAGAAAGAAAGGGACTCCCAGGCGTGTGGAGCGACGGGGAGAAAGAGCGGGCGCTGAGGAACACAGTTTCAAACAGACTGTCTCCACACAAACAGGCACCTGTCTGCAGGTATCCTAGATCTTGATTCTTGAACTTGAGGAAACACGCGTCTGAGCAAAACTCCCAAACGCTTCCAGGAAAGACACAGGCTCTCCCACAAGCACACAAGTGTTTGCCCTCAGCTATAGATCAGGGACAAGCCTGTGAAGAGCAACCAAAGAGCTCGTCCGTCTTTCCCTCAATAGATGGGAGTAGGCGCGCTTGCGGATGTGTGCGTGTGTGTGGCCACGCGTTTGCTTAGGCATCAGTGTGTGAAAAGGTAGGTGCTTTTCTCTAGCTGCGTGTGCGTGCACGTGGTGCTGGGTGCACATCCCTGGGTGCTCGTGGAAAGGTTTCTGCATGGTTTTCGCTGAGGAATCGTGTGTGTGCACATGGACAAAGAGAAGGCGCAGCAACCAGGTTCCAGCGCCGAAGAAGGCAAAAGGCGAGGTTTCCGGCGCTATCTCCTTCTCTCCCCAGAGCTAGTCGCGCAAAGCAAGCCGCTAAGCCGGCGACCGGCAAGAGAGCTACAACGAAGCATGCCGAACGGAGAAAATAGCAGCAGCTCATCTGTTCACACCTTGTTTCTGCCATGTGCTTGAACGCCAAGACGTTCGCGCTTCTGTGAGATGAAAGACGTCCTTCTGCATATGTGGTTGCTCACACCGGTGCACTTGTTAGTGTATCCATTCAGTCCTGGGCTGCGGGGCATTCAGAAGTGGCTCTGTGGAGACGTCTGCATAGAGGCAGCTGTCAGAACACGCACACTCGATTGTTCACCAAAACATATGCAGACGCGTCCTTAGCCTGTAGATTTGGATGCACAGAGTTCCCTGTGTTCGCAAGAGACAAGGGAATCGCGTCTGTGCGCACAGAAGCAATAGCGGACCGTTTCCCTCGGAGTGAACGCGAAAGAGCCGTCTATATACTCGCAGACACGCGAACGTGCCTCAATGCGGTCACAGAGGCAGCAGCTTTTGCACAGATGCTCCTGGTGATTCTGGCACTTTCCAGGCACACTCCTGAAAGTCGCGCACACTGCTGTTCACTCGCTAAACGACCTCTTGGGAAACACGTCTCCGGTCGACGGACCGCTCAGATTGCTTCTCGTGTAACTGTGAACTGTGTCAGCGCAGGGAATCCGTCTCTGTTGAGCAGATGTCAATCCTGCCTCGCTTTTGCTTTGTTGCCTCTACCAAGATGATTTCCCGTTTCTCTCTTCACTGGAGCAGGCAGACACAGCCAACGCACATCAAGTGTCAAGAGACACGCTCTGCTGAGCTCAACGCTTGTGCAGATGCACATGTGCGACGAAGTCAACACACGTGCTTGTGGAGAGAAAGAAAGGGACTCCCAGGCGTGTGGAGCGACGGGGAGAAAGAGCGGGCGCTGAGGAACACAGTTTCAAACAGACTGTCTCCACACAAACAGGCACCTGTCTGCAGGTATCCTAGATCTTGATTCTTGAACTTGAGGAAACACGCGTCTGAGCAAAACTCCCAAACGCTTCCAGGAAAGACACAGGCTCTCCCACAAGCACACAAGTGTTTGCCCTCAGCTATAGATCAGGGACAAGCCTGTGAAGAGCAACCAAAGAGCTCGTCCGTCTTTCCCTCAATAGATGGGAGTAGGCGCGCTTGCGGATGTGTGCGTGTGTGTGGCCACGCGTTTGCTTAGGCATCAGTGTGTGAAAAGGTAGGTGCTTTTCTCTAGCTGCGTGTGCGTGCACGTGGTGCTGGGTGCACATCCCTGGGTGCTCGTGGAAAGGTTTCTGCATGGTTTTCGCTGAGGAATCGTGTGTGTGCACATGGACAAAGAGAAGGCGCAGCAACCAGGTTCCAGCGCCGAAGAAGGCAAAAGGCGAGGTTTCCGGCGCTATCTCCTTCTCTCCCCAGAGCTAGTCGTGCAAAGCAAGCCGCTAAGCCGGCGACCGGCAAGAGAGCTACAACGAAGCATGCCGAACGGAGAAAATAGCAGCAGCTCATCTGTTCACACCTTGTTTCTGCCATGTGCTTGAACGCCAAGACGTTCGCGCTTCTGTGAGATGAAAGACGTCCTTCTGCATATGTGGTTGCTCACACCGGTGCACTTGTTAGTGTATCCATTCAGTCCTGGGCTGCGGGGCATTCAGAAGTGGCTCTGTGGAGACGTCTGCATAGAGGCAGCTGTCAGAACACGCACACTCGATTGTTCACCAAAACATATGCAGACGCGTCCTTAGCCTGTAGATTTGGATGCACAGAGTTCCCTGTGTTCGCAAGAGACAAGGGAATCGCGTCTGTGCGCACAGAAGCAATAGCGGACCGTTTCCCTCGGAGTGAACGCGAAAGAGCCGTCTATATACTCGCAGACACGCGAACGTGCCTCAATGCGGTCACAGAGGCAGCAGCTTTTGCACAGATGCTCCTGGTGATTCTGGCACTTTCCAGGCACACTCCTGAAAGTCGCGCACACTGCTGTTCACTCGCTAAACGACCTCTTGGGAAACACGTCTCCGGTCGACGGACCGCTCAGATTGCTTCTCGTGTAACTGTGAACTGTGTCAGCGCAGGGAATCCGTCTCTGTTGAGCAGATGTCAATCCTGCCTCGCTTTTGCTTTGTTGCCTCTACCAAGATGATTTCCCGTTTCTCTCTTCACTGGAGCAGGCAGACACAGCCAACGCACATCAAGTGTCAAGAGACACGCTCTGCTGAGCTCAACGCTTGTGCAGATGCACATGTGCGACGAAGTCAACACACGTGCTTGTGGAGAGAAAGAAAGGGACTCCCAGGCGTGTGGAGCGACGGGGAGAAAGAGCGGGCGCTGAGGAACACAGTTTCAAACAGACTGTCTCCACACAAACAGGCACCTGTCTGCAGGTATCCTAGATCTTGATTCTTGAACTTGAGGAAACACGCGTCTGAGCAAAACTCCCAAACGCTTCCAGGAAAGACACAGGCTCTCCCACAAGCACACAAGTGTTTGCCCTCAGCTATAGATCAGGGACAAGCCTGTGAAGAGCAACCAAAGAGCTCGTCCGTCTTTCTCTCAATAGATGGGAGTAGGCGCGCTTGCGGATGTGTGCGTGTGTGTGGCCACGCGTTTGCTTAGGCATCAGTGTGTGAAAAGGTAGGTGCTTTTCTCTAGCTGCGTGTGCGTGCACGTGGTGCTGGGTGCACATCCCTGGGTGCTCGTGGAAAGGTTTCTGCATGGTTTTCGCTGAGGAATCGTGTGTGTGCACATGGACAAAGAGAAGGCGCAGCAACCAGGTTCCAGCGCCGAAGAAGGCAAAAGGCGAGGTTTCCGGCGCTATCTCCTTCTCTCCCCAGAGCTAGTCGCGCAAAGCAAGCCGCTAAGCCGGCGACCGGCAAGAGAGCTACAACGAAGCATGCCGAACGGAGAAAATAGCAGCAGCTCATCTGTTCACACCTTGTTTCTGCCATGTGCTTGAACGCCAAGACGTTCGCGCTTCTGTGAGATGAAAGACGTCCTTCTGCATATGTGGTTGCTCACACCGGTGCACTTGTTAGTGTATCCATTCAGTCCTGGGCTGCGGGGCATTCAGAAGTGGCTCTGTGGAGACGTCTGCATAGAGGCAGCTGTCAGAACACGCACACTCGATTGTTCACCAAAACATATGCAGACGCGTCCTTAGCCTGTAGATTTGGATGCACAGAGTTCCCTGTGTTCGCAAGAGACAAGGGAATCGCGTCTGTGCGCACAGAAGCAATAGCGGACCGTTTCCCTCGGAGTGAACGCGAAAGAGCCGTCTATATACTCGCAGACACGCGAACGTGCCTCAATGCGGTCACAGAGGCAGCAGCTTTTGCACAGATGCTCCTGGTGATTCTGGCACTTTCCAGGCACACTCCTGAAAGTCGCGCACACTGCTGTTCACTCGCTAAACGACCTCTTGGGAAACACGTCTCCGGTCGACGGACCGCTCAGATTGCTTCTCGTGTAACTGTGAACTGTGTCAGCGCAGGGAATCCGTCTCTGTTGAGCAGATGTCAATCCTGCCTCGCTTTTGCTTTGTTGCCTCTACCAAGATGATTTCCCGTTTCTCTCTTCACTGGAGCAGGCAGACACAGCCAACGCACATCAAGTGTCAAGAGACACGCTCTGCTGAGCTCAACGCTTGTGCAGATGCACATGTGCGACGAAGTCAACACACGTGCTTGTGGAGAGAAAGAAAGGGACTCCCAGGCGTGTGGAGCGACGGGGAGAAAGAGCGGGCGCTGAGGAACACAGTTTCAAACAGACTGTCTCCACACAAACAGGCACCTGTCTGCAGGTATCCTAGATCTTGATTCTTGAACTTGAGGAAACACGCGTCTGAGCAAAACTCCCAAACGCTTCCAGGAAAGACACAGGCTCTCCCACAAGCACACAAGTGTTTGCCCTCAGCTATAGATCAGGGACAAGCCTGTGAAGAGCAACCAAAGAGCTCGTCCGTCTTTCCCTCAATAGATGGGAGTAGGCGCGCTTGCGGATGTGTGCGTGTGTGTGGCCACGCGTTTGCTTAGGCATCAGTGTGTGAAAAGGTAGGTGCTTTTCTCTAGCTGCGTGTGCGTGCACGTGGTGCTGGGTGCACATCCCTGGGTGCTCGTGGAAAGGTTTCTGCATGGTTTTCGCTGAGGAATCGTGTGTGTGCACATGGACAAAGAGAAGGCGCAGCAACCAGGTTCCAGCGCCGAAGAAGGCAAAAGGCGAGGTTTCCGGCGCTATCTCCTTCTCTCCCCAGAGCTAGTCGCGCAAAGCAAGCCGCTAAGCCGGCGACCGGCAAGAGAGCTACAACGAAGCATGCCGAACGGAGAAAATAGCAGCAGCTCATCTGTTCACACCTTGTTTCTGCCATGTGCTTGAACGCCAAGACGTTCGCGCTTCTGTGAGATGAAAGACGTCCTTCTGCATATGTGGTTGCTCACACCGGTGCACTTGTTAGTGTATCCATTCAGTCCTGGGCTGCGGGGCATTCAGAAGTGGCTCTGTGGAGACGTCTGCATAGAGGCAGCTGTCAGAACACGCACACTCGATTGTTCACCAAAACATATGCAGACGCGTCCTTAGCCTGTAGATTTGGATGCACAGAGTTCCCTGTGTTCGCAAGAGACAAGGGAATCGCGTCTGTGCGCACAGAAGCAATAGCGGACCGTTTCCCTCGGAGTGAACGCGAAAGAGCCGTCTATATACTCGCAGACACGCGAACGTGCCTCAATGCGGTCACAGAGGCAGCAGCTTTTGCACAGATGCTCCTGGTGATTCTGGCACTTTCCAGGCACACTCCTGAAAGTCGCGCACACTGCTGTTCACTCGCTAAACGACCTCTTGGGAAACACGTCTCCGGTCGACGGACCGCTCAGATTGCTTCTCGTGTAACTGTGAACTGTGTCAGCGCAGGGAATCCGTCTCTGTTGAGCAGATGTCAATCCTGCCTCGCTTTTGCTTTGTTGCCTCTACCAAGATGATTTCCCGTTTCTCTCTTCACTGGAGCAGGCAGACACAGCCAACGCACATCAAGTGTCAAGAGACACGCTCTGCTGAGCTCAACGCTTGTGCAGATGCACATGTGCGACGAAGTCAACACACGTGCTTGTGGAGAGAAAGAAAGGGACTCCCAGGCGTGTGGAGCGACGGGGAGAAAGAGCGGGCGCTGAGGAACACAGTTTCAAACAGACTGTCTCCACACAAACAGGCACCTGTCTGCAGGTATCCTAGATCTTGATTCTTGACTTGAGGAAACACGCGTCTGAGCAAAACTCCCAAACGCTTCCAGGAAAGACACAGGCTCTCCCACAAGCACACAAGTGTTTGCCCTCAGCTATAGATCAGGGACAAGCCTGTGAAGAGCAACCAAAGAGCTCGTCCGTCTTTCCCTCAATAGATGGGAGTAGGCGCGCTTGCGGATGTGTGCGGTGTGGTGGCTACGCGTTTGCTTAGGCATCAGTGTGTGAAAAGGTAGGTGCTTTTCTCTAGCTGCGTGTGCGTGCACGTGGTGCTGGGTGCACATCCCTGGGTGCTCGTGGAAAGGTTTCTGCATGGTTTTCGCTGAGGAATCGTGTGTGTGCACATGGACAAAGAGAAGGCGCAGCAACCAGGTTCCAGCGCCGAAGAAGGCAAAACGCGAGGTTTCCGGCGCTATCTCCTTCTCTCCCCAGAGCTAGTCGCGCAAAGCAAGCCGCTAAGCCGGCGACCGGCAAGAGAGCTACAACGAAGCATGCCGAACGGAGAAAATAGCAGCAGCTCATCTGTTCACACCTTGTTTCTGCCATGTGCTTGAACGCCAAGACGTTCGCGCTTCTGTGAGATGAAAGACGTCCTTCTGCATATGTGGTTGCTCACACCGGTGCACTTGTTAGTGTATCCATTCAGTCCTGGGCTGCGGGGCATTCAGAAGTGGCTCTGTGGAGACGTCTGCATAGAGGCAGCTGTCAGAACACGCACACTCGATTGTTCACCAAAACATATGCAGACGCGTCCTTAGCCTGTAGATTTGGATGCACAGAGTTCCCTGTGTTCGCAAGAGACAAGGGAATCGCGTCTGTGCGCACAGAAGCAATAGCGGACCGTTTCCCTCGGAGTGAACGCGAAAGAGCCGTCTATATACTCGCAGACACGCGAACGTGCCTCAATGCGGTCACAGAGGCAGCAGCTTTTGCACAGATGCTCCTGGTGATTCTGGCACTTTCCAGGCACACTCCTGAAAGTCGCGCACACTGCTGTTCACTCGCTAAACGACCTCTTGGGAAACACGTCTCCGGTCGACGGACCGCTCAGATTGCTTCTCGTGTAACTGTGAACTGTGTCAGCGCAGGGAATCCGTCTCTGTTGAGCAGATGTCAATCCTGCCTCGCTTTTGCTTTGTTGCCTCTACCAAGATGATTTCCCGTTTCTCTCTTCACTGGAGCAGGCAGACACAGCCAACGCACATCAAGTGTCAAGAGACACGCTCTGCTGAGCTCAACGCTTGTGCAGATGCACATGTGCGACGAAGTCAACACACGTGCTTGTGGAGAGAAAGAAAGGGACTCCCAGGCGTGTGGAGCGACGGGGAGAAAGAGCGGGCGCTGAGGAACACAGTTTCAAACAGACTGTCTCCACACAAACAGGCACCTGTCTGCAGGTATCCTAGATCTTGATTCTTGAACTTGAGGAAACACGCGTCTGAGCAAAACTCCCAAACGCTTCCAGGAAAGACACAGGCTCTCCCACAAGCACACAAGTGTTTGCCCTCAGCTATAGATCAGGGACAAGCCTGTGAAGAGCAACCAAAGAGCTCGTCCGTCTTTCCCTCAATAGATGGGAGTAGGCGCGCTTGCGGATGTGTGCGTGTGTGTGGCCACGCGTTTGCTTAGGCATCAGTGTGTGAAAAGGTAGGTGCTTTTCTCTAGCTGCGTGTGCGTGCACGTGGTGCTGGGTGCACATCCCTGGGTGCTCGTGGAAAGGTTTCTGCATGGTTTTCGCTGAGGAATCGTGTGTGTGCACATGGACAAAGAGAAGGCGCAGCAACCAGGTTCCAGCGCCGAAGAAGGCAAAAGGCGAGGTTTCCGGCGCTATCTCCTTCTCTCCCCAGAGCTAGTCGCGCAAAGCAAGCCGCTAAGCCGGCGACCGGCAAGAGAGCTACAACGAAGCATGCCGAACGGAGAAAATAGCAGCAGCTCATCTGTTCACACCTTGTTTCTGCCATGTGCTTGAACGCCAAGACGTTCGCGCTTCTGTGAGATGAAAGACGTCCTTCTGCATATGTGGTTGCTCACACCGGTGCACTTGTTAGTGTATCCATTCAGTCCTGGGCTGCGGGGCATTCAGAAGTGGCTCTGTGGAGACGTCTGCATAGAGGCAGCTGTCAGAACACGCACACTCGATTGTTCACCAAAACATATGCAGACGCGTCCTTAGCCTGTAGATTTGGATGCACAGAGTTCCCTGTGTTCGCAAGAGACAAGGGAATCGCGTCTGTGCGCACAGAAGCAATAGCGGACCGTTTCCCTCGGAGTGAACGCGAAAGAGCCGTCTATATACTCGCAGACACGCGAACGTGCCTCAATGCGGTCACAGAGGCAGCAGCTTTTGCACAGATGCTCCTGGTGATTCTGGCACTTTCCAGGCACACTCCTGAAAGTCGCGCACACTGCTGTTCACTCGCTAAACGACCTCTTGGGAAACACGTCTCCGGTCGACGGACCGCTCAGATTGCTTCTCGTGTAACTGTGAACTGTGTCAGCGCAGGGAATCCGTCTCTGTTGAGCAGATGTCAATCCTGCCTCGCTTTTGCTTTGTTGCCTCTACCAAGATGATTTCCCGTTTCTCTCTTCACTGGAGCAGGCAGACACAGCCAACGCACATCAAGTGTCAAGAGACACGCTCTGCTGAGCTCAACGCTTGTGCAGATGCACATGTGCGACGAAGTCAACACACGTGCTTGTGGAGAGAAAGAAAGGGACTCCCAGGCGTGTGGAGCGACGGGGAGAAAGAGCGGGCGCTGAGGAACACAGTTTCAAACAGACTGTCTCCACACAAACAGGCACCTGTCTGCAGGTATCCTAGATCTTGATTCTTGAACTTGAGGAAACACGCGTCTGAGCAAAACTCCCAAACGCTTCCAGGAAAGACACAGGCTCTCCCACAAGCACACAAGTGTTTGCCCTCAGCTATAGATCAGGGACAAGCCTGTGAAGAGCAACCAAAGAGCTCGTCCGTCTTTCCCTCAATAGATGGGAGTAGGCGCGCTTGCGGATGTGTGCGTGTGTGTGGCCACGCGTTTGCTTAGGCATCAGTGTGTGAAAAGGTAGGTGCTTTTCTCTAGCTGCGTGTGCGTGCACGTGGTGCTGGGTGCACATCCCTGGGTGCTCGTGGAAAGGTTTCTGCATGGTTTTCGCTGAGGAATCGTGTGTGTGCACATGGACAAAGAGAAGGCGCAGCAACCAGGTTCCAGCGCCGAAGAAGGCAAAAGGCGAGGTTTCCGGCGCTATCTCCTTCTCTCCCCAGAGCTAGTCGCGCAAAGCAAGCCGCTAAGCCGGCGACCGGCAAGAGAGCTACAACGAAGCATGCCGAACGGAGAAAATAGCAGCAGCTCATCTGTTCACACACCTTGTTTCTGCCATGTGCTTGAACGCCAAGACGTTCGCGCTTCTGTGAGATGAAAGACGTCCTTCTGCATATGTGGTTGCTCACACCGGTGCACTTGTTAGTGTATCCATTCAGTCCTGGGCTGCGGGGCATTCAGAAGTGGCTCTGTGGAGACGTCTGCATAGAGGCAGCTGTCAGAACACGCACACTCGATTGTTCACCAAAACATATGCAGACGCGTCCTTAGCCTAGATTTGGATGCACAGAGTTCCCTGTGTTCGCAAGAGACAAGGGAATCGCGTCTGTGCGCACAGAAGCAATAGCGGACCGTTTCCCTCGGAGTGAACGCGAAAGAGCCGTCTATATACTCGCAGACACGCGAACGTGCCTCAATGCGGTCACAGAGGCAGCAGCTTTTGCACAGATGCTCCTGGTGATTCTGGCACTTTCCAGGCACACTCCTGAAAGTCGCGCACACTGCTGTTCACTCGCTAAACGACCTCTTGGGAAACACGTCTCCGGTCGACGGACCGCTCAGATTGCTTCTCGTGTAACTGTGAACTGTGTCAGCGCAGGGAATCCGTCTCTGTTGAGCAGATGTCAATCCTGCCTCGCTTTTGCTTTGTTGCCTCTACCAAGATGATTTCCCGTTTCTCTCTTCACTGGAGCAGGCAGACACAGCCAACGCACATCAAGTGTCAAGAGACACGCTCTGCTGAGCTCAACGCTTGTGCAGATGCACATGTGCGACGAAGTCAACACACGTGCTTGTGGAGAGAAAGAAAGGGACTCCCAGGCGTGTGGAGCGACGGGGAGAAAGAGCGGGCGCTGAGGAACACAGTTTCAAACAGACTGTCTCCACACAAACAGGCACCTGTCTGCAGGTATCCTAGATCTTGATTCTTGAACTTGAGGAAACACGCGTCTGAGCAAAACTCCCAAACGCTTCCAGGAAAGACACAGGCTCTCCCACAAGCACACAAGTGTTTGCCCTCAGCTATAGATCAGGGACAAGCCTGTGAAGAGCAACCAAAGAGCTCGTCCGTCTTTCTCTCAATAGATGGGAGTAGGCGCGCTTGCGGATGTGTGCGTGTGTGTGGCCACGCGTTTGCTTAGGCATCAGTGTGTGAAAAGGTAGGTGCTTTTCTCTAGCTGCGTGTGCGTGCACGTGGTGCTGGGTGCACATCCCTGGGTGCTCGTGGAAAGGTTTCTGCATGGTTTTCGCTGAGGAATCGTGTGTGTGCACATGGACAAAGAGAAGGCGCAGCAACCAGGTTCCAGCGCCGAAGAAGGCAAAAGGCGAGGTTTCCGGCGCTATCTCCTTCTCTCCCCAGAGCTAGTCGCGCAAAGCAAGCCGCTAAGCCGGCGACCGGCAAGAGAGCTACAACGAAGCATGCCGAACGGAGAAAATAGCAGCAGCTCATCTGTTCACACCTTGTTTCTGCCATGTGCTTGAACGCCAAGACGTTCGCGCTTCTGTGAGATGAAAGACGTCCTTCTGCATATGTGGTTGCTCACACCGGTGCACTTGTTAGTGTATCCATTCAGTCCTGGGCTGCGGGGCATTCAGAAGTGGCTCTGTGGAGACGTCTGCATAGAGGCAGCTGTCAGAACACGCACACTCGATTGTTCACCAAAACATATGCAGACGCGTCCTTAGCCTGTAGATTTGGATGCACAGAGTTCCCTGTGTTCGCAAGAGACAAGGGAATCGCGTCTGTGCGCACAGAAGCAATAGCGGACCGTTTCCCTCGGAGTGAACGCGAAAGAGCCGTCTATATACTCGCAGACACGCGAACGTGCCTCAATGCGGTCACAGAGGCAGCAGCTTTTGCACAGATGCTCCTGGTGATTCTGGCACTTTCCAGGCACACTCCTGAAAGTCGCGCACACTGCTGTTCACTCGCTAAACGACCTCTTGGGAAACACGTCTCCGGTCGACGGACCGCTCAGATTGCTTCTCGTGTAACTGTGAACTGTGTCAGCGCAGGGAATCCGTCTCTGTTGAGCAGATGTCAATCCTGCCTCGCTTTTGCTTTGTTGCCTCTACCAAGATGATTTCCCGTTTCTCTCTTCACTGGAGCAGGCAGACACAGCCAACGCACATCAAGTGTCAAGAGACACGCTCTGCTGAGCTCAACGCTTGTGCAGATGCACATGTGCGACGAAGTCAACACACGTGCTTGTGGAGAGAAAGAAAGGGACTCCCAGGCGTGTGGAGCGACGGGGAGAAAGAGCGGGCGCTGAGGAACACAGTTTCAAACAGACTGTCTCCACACAAACAGGCACCTGTCTGCAGGTATCCTAGATCTTGATTCTTGAACTTGAGGAAACACGCGTCTGAGCAAAACTCCCAAACGCTTCCAGGAAAGACACAGGCTCTCCCACAAGCACACAAGTGTTTGCCCTCAGCTATAGATCAGGGACAAGCCTGTGAAGAGCAACCAAAGAGCTCGTCCGTCTTTCCCTCAATAGATGGGAGTAGGCGCGCTTGCGGATGTGTGCGTGTGTGTGGCCACGCGTTTGCTTAGGCATCAGTGTGTGAAAAGGTAGGTGCTTTTCTCTAGCTGCGTGTGCGTGCACGTGGTGCTGGGTGCACATCCCTGGGTGCTCGTGGAAAGGTTTCTGCATGGTTTTCGCTGAGGAATCGTGTGTGTGCACATGGACAAAGAGAAGGCGCAGCAACCAGGTTCCAGCGCCGAAGAAGGCAAAAGGCGAGGTTTCCGGCGCTATCTCCTTCTCTCCCCAGAGCTAGTCGCGCAAAGCAAGCCGCTAAGCCGGCGACCGGCAAGAGAGCTACAACGAAGCATGCCGAACGGAGAAAATAGCAGCAGCTCATCTGTTCACACCTTGTTTCTGCCATGTGCTTGAACGCCAAGACGTTCGCGCTTCTGTGAGATGAAAGACGTCCTTCTGCATATGTGGTTGCTCACACCGGTGCACTTGTTAGTGTATCCATTCAGTCCTGGGCTGCGGGGCATTCAGAAGTGGCTCTGTGGAGACGTCTGCATAGAGGCAGCTGTCAGAACACGCACACTCGATTGTTCACCAAAACATATGCAGACGCGTCCTTAGCCTGTAGATTTGGATGCACAGAGTTCCCTGTGTTCGCAAGAGACAAGGGAATCGCGTCTGTGCGCACAGAAGCAATAGCGGACCGTTTCCCTCGGAGTGAACGCGAAAGAGCCGTCTATATACTCGCAGACACGCGAACGTGCCTCAATGCGGTCACAGAGGCAGCAGCTTTTGCACAGATGCTCCTGGTGATTCTGGCACTTTCCAGGCACACTCCTGAAAGTCGCGCACACTGCTGTTCACTCGCTAAACGACCTCTTGGGAAACACGTCTCCGGTCGACGGACCGCTCAGATTGCTTCTCGTGTAACTGTGAACTGTGTCAGCGCAGGGAATCCGTCTCTGTTGAGCAGATGTCAATCCTGCCTCGCTTTTGCTTTGTTGCCTCTACCAAGATGATTTCCCGTTTCTCTCTTCACTGGAGCAGGCAGACACAGCCAACGCACATCAAGTGTCAAGAGACACGCTCTGCTGAGCTCAACGCTTGTGCAGATGCACATGTGCGACGAAGTCAACACACGTGCTTGTGGAGAGAAAGAAAGGGACTCCCAGGCGTGTGGAGCGACGGGGAGAAAGAGCGGGCGCTGAGGAACACAGTTTCAAACAGACTGTCTCCACACAAACAGGCACCTGTCTGCAGGTATCCTAGATCTTGATTCTTGAACTTGAGGAAACACGCGTCTGAGCAAAACTCCCAAACGCTTCCAGGAAAGACACAGGCTCTCCCACAAGCACACAAGTGTTTGCCCTCAGCTATAGATCAGGGACAAGCCTGTGAAGAGCAACCAAAGAGCTCGTCCGTCTTTCTCTCAATAGATGGGAGTAGGCGCGCTTGCGGATGTGTGCGTGTGTGTGGCCACGCGTTTGCTTAGGCATCAGTGTGTGAAAAGGTAGGTGCTTTTCTCTAGCTGCGTGTGCGTGCACGTGGTGCTGGGTGCACATCCCTGGGTGCTCGTGGAAAGGTTTCTGCATGGTTTTCGCTGAGGAATCGTGTGTGTGCACATGGACAAAGAGAAGGCGCAGCAACCAGGTTCCAGCGCCGAAGAAGGCAAAAGGCGAGGTTTCCGGCGCTATCTCCTTCTCTCCCCAGAGCTAGTCGCGCAAAGCAAGCCGCTAAGCCGGCGACCGGCAAGAGAGCTACAACGAAGCATGCCGAACGGAGAAAATAGCAGCAGCTCATCTGTTCACACCTTGTTTCTGCCATGTGCTTGAACGCCAAGACGTTCGCGCTTCTGTGAGATGAAAGACGTCCTTCTGCATATGTGGTTGCTCACACCGGTGCACTTGTTAGTGTATCCATTCAGTCCTGGGCTGCGGGGCATTCAGAAGTGGCTCTGTGGAGACGTCTGCATAGAGGCAGCTGTCAGAACACGCACACTCGATTGTTCACCAAAACATATGCAGACGCGTCCTTAGCCTGTAGATTTGGATGCACAGAGTTCCCTGTGTTCGCAAGAGACAAGGGAATCGCGTCTGTGCGCACAGAAGCAATAGCGGACCGTTTCCCTCGGAGTGAACGCGAAAGAGCCGTCTATATACTCGCAGACACGCGAACGTGCCTCAATGCGGTCACAGAGGCAGCAGCTTTTGCACAGATGCTCCTGGTGATTCTGGCACTTTCCAGGCACACTCCTGAAAGTCGCGCACACTGCTGTTCACTCGCTAAACGACCTCTTGGGAAACACGTCTCCGGTCGACGGACCGCTCAGATTGCTTCTCGTGTAACTGTGAACTGTGTCAGCGCAGGGAATCCGTCTCTGTTGAGCAGATGTCAATCCTGCCTCGCTTTTGCTTTGTTGCCTCTACCAAGATGATTTCCCGTTTCTCTCTTCACTGGAGCAGGCAGACACAGCCAACGCACATCAAGTGTCAAGAGACACGCTCTGCTGAGCTCAACGCTTGTGCAGATGCACATGTGCGACGAAGTCAACACACGTGCTTGTGGAGAGAAAGAAAGGGACTCCCAGGCGTGTGGAGCGACGGGGAGAAAGAGCGGGCGCTGAGGAACACAGTTTCAAACAGACTGTCTCCACACAAACAGGCACCTGTCTGCAGGTATCCTAGATCTTGATTCTTGAACTTGAGGAAACACGCGTCTGAGCAAAACTCCCAAACGCTTCCAGGAAAGACACAGGCTCTCCCACAAGCACACAAGTGTTTGCCCTCAGCTATAGATCAGGGACAAGCCTGTGAAGAGCAACCAAAGAGCTCGTCCGTCTTTCCCTCAATAGATGGGAGTAGGCGCGCTTGCGGATGTGTGCGTGTGTGTGGCCACGCGTTTGCTTAGGCATCAGTGTGTGAAAAGGTAGGTGCTTTTCTCTAGCTGCGTGTGCGTGCACGTGGTGCTGGGTGCACATCCCTGGGTGCTCGTGGAAAGGTTTCTGCATGGTTTTCGCTGAGGAATCGTGTGTGTGCACATGGACAAAGAGAAGGCGCAGCAACCAGGTTCCAGCGCCGAAGAAGGCAAAAGGCGAGGTTTCCGGCGCTATCTCCTTCTCTCCCCAGAGCTAGTCGCGCAAAGCAAGCCGCTAAGCCGGCGACCGGCAAGAGAGCTACAACGAAGCATGCCGAACGGAGAAAATAGCAGCAGCTCATCTGTTCACACCTTGTTTCTGCCATGTGCTTGAACGCCAAGACGTTCGCGCTTCTGTGAGATGAAAGACGTCCTTCTGCATATGTGGTTGCTCACACCGGTGCACTTGTTAGTGTATCCATTCAGTCCTGGGCTGCGGGGCATTCAGAAGTGGCTCTGTGGAGACGTCTGCATAGAGGCAGCTGTCAGAACACGCACACTCGATTGTTCACCAAAACATATGCAGACGCGTCCTTAGCCTGTAGATTTGGATGCACAGAGTTCCCTGTGTTCGCAAGAGACAAGGGAATCGCGTCTGTGCGCACAGAAGCAATAGCGGACCGTTTCCCTCGGAGTGAACGCGAAAGAGCCGTCTATATACTCGCAGACACGCGAACGTGCCTCAATGCGGTCACAGAGGCAGCAGCTTTTGCACAGATGCTCCTGGTGATTCTGGCACTTTCCAGGCACACTCCTGAAAGTCGCGCACACTGCTGTTCACTCGCTAAACGACCTCTTGGGAAACACGTCTCCGGTCGACGGACCGCTCAGATTGCTTCTCGTGTAACTGTGAACTGTGTCAGCGCAGGGAATCCGTCTCTGTTGAGCAGATGTCAATCCTGCCTCGCTTTTGCTTTGTTGCCTCTACCAAGATGATTTCCCGTTTCTCTCTTCACTGGAGCAGGCAGACACAGCCAACGCACATCAAGTGTCAAGAGACACGCTCTGCTGAGCTCAACGCTTGTGCAGATGCACATGTGCGACGAAGTCAACACACGTGCTTGTGGAGAGAAAGAAAGGGACTCCCAGGCGTGTGGAGCGACGGGGAGAAAGAGCGGGCGCTGAGGAACACAGTTTCAAACAGACTGTCTCCACACAAACAGGCACCTGTCTGCAGGTATCCTAGATCTTGATTCTTGAACTTGAGGAAACACGCGTCTGAGCAAAACTCCCAAACGCTTCCAGGAAAGACACAGGCTCTCCCACAAGCACACAAGTGTTTGCCCTCAGCTATAGATCAGGGACAAGCCTGTGAAGAGCAACCAAAGAGCTCGTCCGTCTTTCCCTCAATAGATGGGAGTAGGCGCGCTTGCGGATGTGTGCGTGTGTGTGGCCACGCGTTTGCTTAGGCATCAGTGTGTGAAAAGGTAGGTGCTTTTCTCTAGCTGCGTGTGCGTGCACGTGGTGCTGGGTGCACATCCCTGGGTGCTCGTGGAAAGGTTTCTGCATGGTTTTCGCTGAGGAATCGTGTGTGTGCACATGGACAAAGAGAAGGCGCAGCAACCAGGTTCCAGCGCCGAAGAAGGCAAAAGGCGAGGTTTCCGGCGCTATCTCCTTCTCTCCCCAGAGCTAGTCGTGCAAAGCAAGCCGCTAAGCCGGCGACCGGCAAGAGAGCTACAACGAAGCATGCCGAACGGAGAAAATAGCAGCAGCTCATCTGTTCACACCTTGTTTCTGCCATGTGCTTGAACGCCAAGACGTTCGCGCTTCTGTGAGATGAAAGACGTCCTTCTGCATATGTGGTTGCTCACACCGGTGCACTTGTTAGTGTATCCATTCAGTCCTGGGCTGCGGGGCATTCAGAAGTGGCTCTGTGGAGACGTCTGCATAGAGGCAGCTGTCAGAACACGCACACTCGATTGTTCACCAAAACATATGCAGACGCGTCCTTAGCCTGTAGATTTGGATGCACAGAGTTCCCTGTGTTCGCAAGAGACAAGGGAATCGCGTCTGTGCGCACAGAAGCAATAGCGGACCGTTTCCCTCGGAGTGAACGCGAAAGAGCCGTCTATATACTCGCAGACACGCGAACGTGCCTCAATGCGGTCACAGAGGCAGCAGCTTTTGCACAGATGCTCCTGGTGATTCTGGCACTTTCCAGGCACACTCCTGAAAGTCGCGCACACTGCTGTTCACTCGCTAAACGACCTCTTGGGAAACACGTCTCCGGTCGACGGACCGCTCAGATTGCTTCTCGTGTAACTGTGAACTGTGTCAGCGCAGGGAATCCGTCTCTGTTGAGCAGATGTCAATCCTGCCTCGCTTTTGCTTTGTTGCCTCTACCAAGATGATTTCCCGTTTCTCTCTTCACTGGAGCAGGCAGACACAGCCAACGCACATCAAGTGTCAAGAGACACGCTCTGCTGAGCTCAACGCTTGTGCAGATGCACATGTGCGACGAAGTCAACACACGTGCTTGTGGAGAGAAAGAAAGGGACTCCCAGGCGTGTGGAGCGACGGGGAGAAAGAGCGGGCGCTGAGGAACACAGTTTCAAACAGACTGTCTCCACACAAACAGGCACCTGTCTGCAGGTATCCTAGATCTTGATTCTTGAACTTGAGGAAACACGCGTCTGAGCAAAACTCCCAAACGCTTCCAGGAAAGACACAGGCTCTCCCACAAGCACACAAGTGTTTGCCCTCAGCTATAGATCAGGGACAAGCCTGTGAAGAGCAACCAAAGAGCTCGTCCGTCTTTCTCTCAATAGATGGGAGTAGGCGCGCTTGCGGATGTGTGCGTGTGTGTGGCCACGCGTTTGCTTAGGCATCAGTGTGTGAAAAGGTAGGTGCTTTTCTCTAGCTGCGTGTGCGTGCACGTGGTGCTGGGTGCACATCCCTGGGTGCTCGTGGAAAGGTTTCTGCATGGTTTTCGCTGAGGAATCGTGTGTGTGCACATGGACAAAGAGAAGGCGCAGCAACCAGGTTCCAGCGCCGAAGAAGGCAAAAGGCGAGGTTTCCGGCGCTATCTCCTTCTCTCCCCAGAGCTAGTCGCGCAAAGCAAGCCGCTAAGCCGGCGACCGGCAAGAGAGCTACAACGAAGCATGCCGAACGGAGAAAATAGCAGCAGCTCATCTGTTCACACCTTGTTTCTGCCATGTGCTTGAACGCCAAGACGTTCGCGCTTCTGTGAGATGAAAGACGTCCTTCTGCATATGTGGTTGCTCACACCGGTGCACTTGTTAGTGTATCCATTCAGTCCTGGGCTGCGGGGCATTCAGAAGTGGCTCTGTGGAGACGTCTGCATAGAGGCAGCTGTCAGAACACGCACACTCGATTGTTCACCAAAACATATGCAGACGCGTCCTTAGCCTGTAGATTTGGATGCACAGAGTTCCCTGTGTTCGCAAGAGACAAGGGAATCGCGTCTGTGCGCACAGAAGCAATAGCGGACCGTTTCCCTCGGAGTGAACGCGAAAGAGCCGTCTATATACTCGCAGACACGCGAACGTGCCTCAATGCGGTCACAGAGGCAGCAGCTTTTGCACAGATGCTCCTGGTGATTCTGGCACTTTCCAGGCACACTCCTGAAAGTCGCGCACACTGCTGTTCACTCGCTAAACGACCTCTTGGGAAACACGTCTCCGGTCGACGGACCGCTCAGATTGCTTCTCGTGTAACTGTGAACTGTGTCAGCGCAGGGAATCCGTCTCTGTTGAGCAGATGTCAATCCTGCCTCGCTTTTGCTTTGTTGCCTCTACCAAGATGATTTCCCGTTTCTCTCTTCACTGGAGCAGGCAGACACAGCCAACGCACATCAAGTGTCAAGAGACACGCTCTGCTGAGCTCAACGCTTGTGCAGATGCACATGTGCGACGAAGTCAACACACGTGCTTGTGGAGAGAAAGAAAGGGACTCCCAGGCGTGTGGAGCGACGGGGAGAAAGAGCGGGCGCTGAGGAACACAGTTTCAAACAGACTGTCTCCACACAAACAGGCACCTGTCTGCAGGTATCCTAGATCTTGATTCTTGAACTTGAGGAAACACGCGTCTGAGCAAAACTCCCAAACGCTTCCAGGAAAGACACAGGCTCTCCCACAAGCACACAAGTGTTTGCCCTCAGCTATAGATCAGGGACAAGCCTGTGAAGAGATGCCCTGCTATTCTTTCGCCTTATGGCATCATGTGTTTCGTTCCTCTTGGAGATCGATTGTTAAACGTCTTTCCTCGGGCGACTGTGAAGCATTTGCCAGCGGAGGAGAAGTAGCACGGAGCAGCATTCAGTACTGCCTACGAGTGTCTTTGCTACCCTACTAGCCGAGCTCCAAGAACAGGCACACATATTCAGGTACCTTCCAAATGTGGATTCCCCTGCAGCCCCGTAGGCGGGCGTGCAGTACGCCAACCGTCAACGGACGTTTTTCCCCTCAAGCCTGTCAGGACGTTGCTCGTCCGTCTTTCCCTCAATAGATGGGAGTAGGCGCGCTTGCGGATGTGTGCGTGTGTGTGGCCACGCGTTTGCTTAGGCTTCAGTGTGTGAAAAGGTAGGTGCTTTTCTCTAGCTGCGTGTGCGTGCACGTGGTGCTGGGTGCACATCCCTGGGTGCTCGTGGAAAGGTTTCTGCATGGTTTTCGCTGAGGAATCGTGTGTGTGCACATGGACAAAGAGAAGGCGCAGCAACCAGGTTCCAGCGCCGAAGAAGGCAAAAGGCGAGGTTTCCGGCGCTATCTCCTTCTCTCCCCAGAGCTAGTCGCGCAAAGCAAGCCGCTAAGCCGGCGACCGGCAAGAGAGCTACAACGAAGCATGCCGAACGGAGAAAATAGCAGCAGCTCATCTGTTCACACCTTGTTTCTGCCATGTGCTTGAACGCCAAGACGTTCGCGCTTCTGTGAGATGAAAGACGTCCTTCTGCATATGTGGTTGCTCACACCGGTGCACTTGTTAGTGTATCCATTCAGTCCTGGGCTGCGGGGCATTCAGAAGTGGCTCTGTGGAGACGTCTGCATAGAGGCAGCTGTCAGAACACGCACACTCGATTGTTCACCAAAACATATGCAGACGCGTCCTTAGCCTGTAGATTTGGATGCACAGAGTTCCCTGTGTTCGCAAGAGACAAGGGAATCGCGTCTGTGCGCACAGAAGCAATAGCGGACCGTTTCCCTCGGAGTGAACGCGAAAGAGCCGTCTATATACTCGCAGACACGCGAACGTGCCTCAATGCGGTCACAGAGGCAGCAGCTTTTGCACAGATGCTCCTGGTGATTCTGGCACTTTCCAGGCACACTCCTGAAAGTCGCGCACACTGCTGTTCACTCGCTAAACGACCTCTTGGGAAACACGTCTCCGGTCGACGGACCGCTCAGATTGCTTCTCGTGTAACTGTGAACTGTGTCAGCGCAGGGAATCCGTCTCTGTTGAGCAGATGTCAATCCTGCCTCGCTTTTGCTTTGTTGCCTCTACCAAGATGATTTCCCGTTTCTCTCTTCACTGGAGCAGGCAGACACAGCCAACGCACATCAAGTGTCAAGAGACACGCTCTGCTGAGCTCAACGCTTGTGCAGATGCACATGTGCGACGAAGTCAACACACGTGCTTGTGGAGAGAAAGAAAGGGACTCCCAGGCGTGTGGAGCGACGGGGAGAAAGAGCGGGCGCTGAGGAACACAGTTTCAAACAGACTGTCTCCACACAAACAGGCACCTGTCTGCAGGTATCCTAGATCTTGATTCTTGAACTTGAGGAAACACGCGTCTGAGCAAAACTCCCAAACGCTTCCAGGAAAGACACAGGCTCTCCCACAAGCACACAAGTGTTTGCCCTCAGCTATAGATCAGGGACAAGCCTGTGAAGAGCAACCAAAGAGCTCGTCCGTCTTTCCCTCAATAGATGGGAGTAGGCGCGCTTGCGGATGTGTGCGTGTGTGTGGCCACGCGTTTGCTTAGGCATCAGTGTGTGAAAAGGTAGGTGCTTTTCTCTAGCTGCGTGTGCGTGCACGTGGTGCTGGGTGCACATCCCTGGGTGCTCGTGGAAAGGTTTCTGCATGGTTTTCGCTGAGGAATCGTGTGTGTGCACATGGACAAAGAGAAGGCGCAGCAACCAGGTTCCAGCGCCGAAGAAGGCAAAAGGCGAGGTTTCCGGCGCTATCTCCTTCTCTCCCCAGAGCTAGTCGCGCAAAGCAAGCCGCTAAGCCGGCGACCGGCAAGAGAGCTACAACGAAGCATGCCGAACGGAGAAAATAGCAGCAGCTCATCTGTTCACACCTTGTTTCTGCCATGTGCTTGAACGCCAAGACGTTCGCGCTTCTGTGAGATGAAAGACGTCCTTCTGCATATGTGGTTGCTCACACCGGTGCACTTGTTAGTGTATCCATTCAGTCCTGGGCTGCGGGGCATTCAGAAGTGGCTCTGTGGAGACGTCTGCATAGAGGCAGCTGTCAGAACACGCACACTCGATTGTTCACCAAAACATATGCAGACGCGTCCTTAGCCTGTAGATTTGGATGCACAGAGTTCCCTGTGTTCGCAAGAGACAAGGGAATCGCGTCTGTGCGCACAGAAGCAATAGCGGACCGTTTCCCTCGGAGTGAACGCGAAAGAGCCGTCTATATACTCGCAGACACGCGAACGTGCCTCAATGCGGTCACAGAGGCAGCAGCTTTTGCACAGATGCTCCTGGTGATTCTGGCACTTTCCAGGCACACTCCTGAAAGTCGCGCACACTGCTGTTCACTCGCTAAACGACCTCTTGGGAAACACGTCTCCGGTCGACGGACCGCTCAGATTGCTTCTCGTGTAACTGTGAACTGTGTCAGCGCAGGGAATCCGTCTCTGTTGAGCAGATGTCAATCCTGCCTCGCTTTTGCTTTGTTGCCTCTACCAAGATGATTTCCCGTTTCTCTCTTCACTGGAGCAGGCAGACACAGCCAACGCACATCAAGTGTCAAGAGACACGCTCTGCTGAGCTCAACGCTTGTGCAGATGCACATGTGCGACGAAGTCAACACACGTGCTTGTGGAGAGAAAGAAAGGGACTCCCAGGCGTGTGGAGCGACGGGGAGAAAGAGCGGGCGCTGAGGAACACAGTTTCAAACAGACTGTCTCCACACAAACAGGCACCTGTCTGCAGGTATCCTAGATCTTGATTCTTGAACTTGAGGAAACACGCGTCTGAGCAAAACTCCCAAACGCTTCCAGGAAAGACACAGGCTCTCCCACAAGCACACAAGTGTTTGCCCTCAGCTATAGATCAGGGACAAGCCTGTGAAGAGCAACCAAAGAGCTCGTCCGTCTTTCTCTCAATAGATGGGAGTAGGCGCGCTTGCGGATGTGTGCGTGTGTGTGGCCACGCGTTTGCTTAGGCATCAGTGTGTGAAAAGGTAGGTGCTTTTCTCTAGCTGCGTGTGCGTGCACGTGGTGCTGGGTGCACATCCCTGGGTGCTCGTGGAAAGGTTTCTGCATGGTTTTCGCTGAGGAATCGTGTGTGTGCACATGGACAAAGAGAAGGCGCAGCAACCAGGTTCCAGCGCCGAAGAAGGCAAAAGGCGAGGTTTCCGGCGCTATCTCCTTCTCTCCCCAGAGCTAGTCGCGCAAAGCAAGCCGCTAAGCCGGCGACCGGCAAGAGAGCTACAACGAAGCATGCCGAACGGAGAAAATAGCAGCAGCTCATCTGTTCACACCTTGTTTCTGCCATGTGCTTGAACGCCAAGACGTTCGCGCTTCTGTGAGATGAAAGACGTCCTTCTGCATATGTGGTTGCTCACACCGGTGCACTTGTTAGTGTATCCATTCAGTCCTGGGCTGCGGGGCATTCAGAAGTGGCTCTGTGGAGACGTCTGCATAGAGGCAGCTGTCAGAACACGCACACTCGATTGTTCACCAAAACATATGCAGACGCGTCCTTAGCCTGTAGATTTGGATGCACAGAGTTCCCTGTGTTCGCAAGAGACAAGGGAATCGCGTCTGTGCGCACAGAAGCAATAGCGGACCGTTTCCCTCGGAGTGAACGCGAAAGAGCCGTCTATATACTCGCAGACACGCGAACGTGCCTCAATGCGGTCACAGAGGCAGCAGCTTTTGCACAGATGCTCCTGGTGATTCTGGCACTTTCCAGGCACACTCCTGAAAGTCGCGCACACTGCTGTTCACTCGCTAAACGACCTCTTGGGAAACACGTCTCCGGTCGACGGACCGCTCAGATTGCTTCTCGTGTAACTGTGAACTGTGTCAGCGCAGGGAATCCGTCTCTGTTGAGCAGATGTCAATCCTGCCTCGCTTTTGCTTTGTTGCCTCTACCAAGATGATTTCCCGTTTCTCTCTTCACTGGAGCAGGCAGACACAGCCAACGCACATCAAGTGTCAAGAGACACGCTCTGCTGAGCTCAACGCTTGTGCAGATGCACATGTGCGACGAAGTCAACACACGTGCTTGTGGAGAGAAAGAAAGGGACTCCCAGGCGTGTGGAGCGACGGGGAGAAAGAGCGGGCGCTGAGGAACACAGTTTCAAACAGACTGTCTCCACACAAACAGGCACCTGTCTGCAGGTATCCTAGATCTTGATTCTTGAACTTGAGGAAACACGCGTCTGAGCAAAACTCCCAAACGCTTCCAGGAAAGACACAGGCTCTCCCACAAGCACACAAGTGTTTGCCCTCAGCTATAGATCAGGGACAAGCCTGTGAAGAGCAACCAAAGAGCTCGTCCGTCTTTCTCTCAATAGATGGGAGTAGGCGCGCTTGCGGATGTGTGCGTGTGTGTGGCCACGCGTTTGCTTAGGCATCAGTGTGTGAAAAGGTAGGTGCTTTTCTCTAGCTGCGTGTGCGTGCACGTGGTGCTGGGTGCACATCCCTGGGTGCTCGTGGAAAGGTTTCTGCATGGTTTTCGCTGAGGAATCGTGTGTGTGCACATGGACAAAGAGAAGGCGCAGCAACCAGGTTCCAGCGCCGAAGAAGGCAAAAGGCGAGGTTTCCGGCGCTATCTCCTTCTCTCCCCAGAGCTAGTCGCGCAAAGCAAGCCGCTAAGCCGGCGACCGGCAAGAGAGCTACAACGAAGCATGCCGAACGGAGAAAATAGCAGCAGCTCATCTGTTCACACCTTGTTTCTGCCATGTGCTTGAACGCCAAGACGTTCGCGCTTCTGTGAGATGAAAGACGTCCTTCTGCATATGTGGTTGCTCACACCGGTGCACTTGTTAGTGTATCCATTCAGTCCTGGGCTGCGGGGCATTCAGAAGTGGCTCTGTGGAGACGTCTGCATAGAGGCAGCTGTCAGAACACGCACACTCGATTGTTCACCAAAACATATGCAGACGCGTCCTTAGCCTGTAGATTTGGATGCACAGAGTTCCCTGTGTTCGCAAGAGACAAGGGAATCGCGTCTGTGCGCACAGAAGCAATAGCGGACCGTTTCCCTCGGAGTGAACGCGAAAGAGCCGTCTATATACTCGCAGACACGCGAACGTGCCTCAATGCGGTCACAGAGGCAGCAGCTTTTGCACAGATGCTCCTGGTGATTCTGGCACTTTCCAGGCACACTCCTGAAAGTCGCGCACACTGCTGTTCACTCGCTAAACGACCTCTTGGGAAACACGTCTCCGGTCGACGGACCGCTCAGATTGCTTCTCGTGTAACTGTGAACTGTGTCAGCGCAGGGAATCCGTCTCTGTTGAGCAGATGTCGATCCTGCCTCGCTTTTGCTTTGTTGCCTCTACCAAGATGATTTCCCGTTTCTCTCTTCACTGGAGCAGGCAGACACAGCCAACGCACATCAAGTGTCAAGAGACACGCTCTGCTGAGCTCAACGCTTGTGCAGATGCACATGTGCGACGAAGTCAACACACGTGCTTGTGGAGAGAAAGAAAGGGACTCCCAGGCGTGTGGAGCGACGGGGAGAAAGAGCGGGCGCTGAGGAACACAGTTTCAAACAGACTGTCTCCACACAAACAGGCACCTGTCTGCAGGTATCCTAGATCTTGATTCTTGAACTTGAGGAAACACGCGTCTGAGCAAAACTCCCAAACGCTTCCAGGAAAGACACAGGCTCTCCCACAAGCACACAAGTGTTTGCCCTCAGCTATAGATCAGGGACAAGCCTGTGAAGAGCAACCAAAGAGCTCGTCCGTCTTTCCCTCAATAGATGGGAGTAGGCGCGCTTGCGGATGTGTGCGTGTGTGTGGCCACGCGTTTGCTTAGGCATCAGTGTGTGAAAAGGTAGGTGCTTTTCTCTAGCTGCGTGTGCGTGCACGTGGTGCTGGGTGCACATCCCTGGGTGCTCGTGGAAAGGTTTCTGCATGGTTTTCGCTGAGGAATCGTGTGTGTGCACATGGACAAAGAGAAGGCGCAGCAACCAGGTTCCAGCGCCGAAGAAGGCAAAAGGCGAGGTTTCCGGCGCTATCTCCTTCTCTCCCCAGAGCTAGTCGCGCAAAGCAAGCCGCTAAGCCGGCGACCGGCAAGAGAGCTACAACGAAGCATGCCGAACGGAGAAAATAGCAGCAGCTCATCTGTTCACACCTTGTTTCTGCCATGTGCTTGAACGCCAAGACGTTCGCGCTTCTGTGAGATGAAAGACGTCCTTCTGCATATGTGGTTGCTCACACCGGTGCACTTGTTAGTGTATCCATTCAGTCCTGGGCTGCGGGGCATTCAGAAGTGGCTCTGTGGAGACGTCTGCATAGAGGCAGCTGTCAGAACACGCACACTCGATTGTTCACCAAAACATATGCAGACGCGTCCTTAGCCTGTAGATTTGGATGCACAGAGTTCCCTGTGTTCGCAAGAGACAAGGGAATCGCGTCTGTGCGCACAGAAGCAATAGCGGACCGTTTCCCTCGGAGTGAACGCGAAAGAGCCGTCTATATACTCGCAGACACGCGAACGTGCCTCAATGCGGTCACAGAGGCAGCAGCTTTTGCACAGATGCTCCTGGTGATTCTGGCACTTTCCAGGCACACTCCTGAAAGTCGCGCACACTGCTGTTCACTCGCTAAACGACCTCTTGGGAAACACGTCTCCGGTCGACGGACCGCTCAGATTGCTTCTCGTGTAACTGTGAACTGTGTCAGCGCAGGGAATCCGTCTCTGTTGAGCAGATGTCGATCCTGCCTCGCTTTTGCTTTGTTGCCTCTACCAAGATGATTTCCCGTTTCTCTCTTCACTGGAGCAGGCAGACACAGCCAACGCACATCAAGTGTCAAGAGACACGCTCTGCTGAGCTCAACGCTTGTGCAGATGCACATGTGCGACGAAGTCAACACACGTGCTTGTGGAGAGAAAGAAAGGGACTCCCAGGCGTGTGGAGCGACGGGGAGAAAGAGCGGGCGCTGAGGAACACAGTTTCAAACAGACTGTCTCCACACAAACAGGCACCTGTCTGCAGGTATCCTAGATCTTGATTCTTGAACTTGAGGAAACACGCGTCTGAGCAAAACTCCCAAACGCTTCCAGGAAAGACACAGGCTCTCCCACAAGCACACAAGGGTTTGCCCTCAGCTATAGATCAGGGACAAGCCTGTGAAGAGATGCCCTGCTATTCTTTCGCCTTATGGCATCATGTGTTTCGTTCCTCTTGGAGATCGATTGTTAAACGTCTTTCCTCGGGCGACTGTGAAGCATTTGCCAGCGGAGGAGAAGTAGCGCGGAGCAGCATTCAGTACTGCCTACGAGTGTCTTTGCTACCCTACTAGCCGAGCTCCAAGAACAGGCACACATCTTCAGGTACCATCCAAATGTGGATTCCCCTGCAGCCCCGTAGGCGGGCGTGCAGTACGCCAACCGTCAACGGACGTTTTTCCCCTCAAGCCTGTCAGGACGTTGCTCGTCCGTCTTTCCCTCAATAGATGGGAGTAGGCGCGCTTGCGGATGTGTGCGTGTGTGTGGCCACGCGTTTGCTTAGGCTTCAGTGTGTGAAAAGGTAGGTGCTTTTCTCTAGCTGCGTGTGCGTGCACGTGGTGCTGGGTGCACATCCCTGGGTGCTCGTGGAAAGGTTTCTGCATGGTTTTCGCTGAGGAATCGTGTGTGTGCACATGGACAAAGAGAAGGCGCAGCAACCAGGTTCCAGCGCCGAAGAAGGCAAAAGGCGAGGTTTCCGGCGCTATCTCCTTCTCTCCCCAGAGCTAGTCGCGCAAAGCAAGCCGCTAAGCCGGCGACCGGCAAGAGAGCTACAACGAAGCATGCCGAACGGAGAAAATAGCAGCAGCTCATCTGTTCACACCTTGTTTCTGCCATGTGCTTGAACGCCAAGACGTTCGCGCTTCTGTGAGATGAAAGACGTCCTTCTGCATATGTGGTTGCTCACACCGGTGCACTTGTTAGTGTATCCATTCAGTCCTGGGCTGCGGGGCATTCAGAAGTGGCTCTGTGGAGACGTCTGCATAGAGGCAGCTGTCAGAACACGCACACTCGATTGTTCACCAAAACATATGCAGACGCGTCCTTAGCCTGTAGATTTGGATGCACAGAGTTCCCTGTGTTCGCAAGAGACAAGGGAATCGCGTCTGTGCGCACAGAAGCAATAGCGGACCGTTTCCCTCGGAGTGAACGCGAAAGAGCCGTCTATATACTCGCAGACACGCGAACGTGCCTCAATGCGGTCACAGAGGCAGCAGCTTTTGCACAGATGCTCCTGGTGATTCTGGCACTTTCCAGGCACACTCCTGAAAGTCGCGCACACTGCTGTTCACTCGCTAAACGACCTCTTGGGAAACACGTCTCCGGTCGACGGACCGCTCAGATTGCTTCTCGTGTAACTGTGAACTGTGTCAGCGCAGGGAATCCGTCTCTGTTGAGCAGATGTCGATCCTGCCTCGCTTTTGCTTTGTTGCCTCTACCAAGATGATTTCCCGTTTCTCTCTTCACTGGAGCAGGCAGACACAGCCAACGCACATCAAGTGTCAAGAGACACGCTCTGCTGAGCTCAACGCTTGTGCAGATGCACATGTGCGACGAAGTCAACACACGTGCTTGTGGAGAGAAAGAAAGGGACTCCCAGGCGTGTGGAGCGACGGGGAGAAAGAGCGGGCGCTGAGGAACACAGTTTCAAACAGACTGTCTCCACACAAACAGGCACCTGTCTGCAGGTATCCTAGATCTTGATTCTTGAACTTGAGGAAACACGCGTCTGAGCAAAACTCCCAAACGCTTCCAGGAAAGACACAGGCTCTCCCACAAGCACACAAGTGTTTGCCCTCAGCTATAGATCAGGGACAAGCCTGTGAAGAGCAACCAAAGAGCTCGTCCGTCTTTCCCTCAATAGATGGGAGTAGGCGCGCTTGCGGATGTGTGCGTGTGTGTGGCCACGCGTTTGCTTAGGCTTCAGTGTGTGAAAAGGTAGGTGCTTTTCTCTAGCTGCGTGTGCGTGCACGTGGTGCTGGGTGCACATCCCTGGGTGCTCGTGGAAAGGTTTCTGCATGGTTTTCGCTGAGGAATCGTGTGTGTGCACATGGACAAAGAGAAGGCGCAGCAACCAGGTTCCAGCGCCGAAGAAGGCAAAAGGCGAGGTTTCCGGCGCTATCTCCTTCTCTCCCCAGAGCTAGTCGCGCAAAGCAAGCCGCTAAGCCGGCGACCGGCAAGAGAGCTACAACGAAGCATGCCGAACGGAGAAAATAGCAGCAGCTCATCTGTTCACACCTTGTTTCTGCCATGTGCTTGAACGCCAAGACGTTCGCGCTTCTGTGAGATGAAAGACGTCCTTCTGCATATGTGGTTGCTCACACCGGTGCACTTGTTAGTGTATCCATTCAGTCCTGGGCTGCGGGGCATTCAGAAGTGGCTCTGTGGAGACGTCTGCATAGAGGCAGCTGTCAGAACACGCACACTCGATTGTTCACCAAAACATATGCAGACGCGTCCTTAGCCTGTAGATTTGGATGCACAGAGTTCCCTGTGTTCGCAAGAGACAAGGGAATCGCGTCTGTGCGCACAGAAGCAATAGCGGACCGTTTCCCTCGGAGTGAACGCGAAAGAGCCGTCTATATACTCGCAGACACGCGAACGTGCCTCAATGCGGTCACAGAGGCAGCAGCTTTTGCACAGATGCTCCTGGTGATTCTGGCACTTTCCAGGCACACTCCTGAAAGTCGCGCACACTGCTGTTCACTCGCTAAACGACCTCTTGGGAAACACGTCTCCGGTCGACGGACCGCTCAGATTGCTTCTCGTGTAACTGTGAACTGTGTCAGCGCAGGGAATCCGTCTCTGTTGAGCAGATGTCGATCCTGCCTCGCTTTTGCTTTGTTGCCTCTACCAAGATGATTTCCCGTTTCTCTCTTCACTGGAGCAGGCAGACACAGCCAACGCACATCAAGTGTCAAGAGACACGCTCTGCTGAGCTCAACGCTTGTGCAGATGCACATGTGCGACGAAGTCAACACACGTGCTTGTGGAGAGAAAGAAAGGGACTCCCAGGCGTGTGGAGCGACGGGGAGAAAGAGCGGGCGCTGAGGAACACAGTTTCAAACAGACTGTCTCCACACAAACAGGCACCTGTCTGCAGGTATCCTAGATCTTGATTCTTGAACTTGAGGAAACACGCGTCTGAGCAAAACTCCCAAACGCTTCCAGGAAAGACACAGGCTCTCCCACAAGCACACAAGTGTTTGCCCTCAGCTATAGATCAGGGACAAGCCTGTGAAGAGATGCCCTGCTATTCTTTCGCCTTATGGCATCATGTGTTTCGTTCCTCTTGGAGATCGATTGTTAAACGTCTTTCCTCGGGCGACTGTGAAGCATTTGCCAGCGGAGGAGAAGTAGCGCGGAGCAGCATTCAGTACTGCCTACGAGTGTCTTTGCTACCCTACTAGCCGAGCTCCAAGAACAGGCACACATCTTCAGGTACCATCCAAATGTGGATTCCCCTGCAGCCCCGTAGGCGGGCGTGCAGTACGCCAACCGTCAACGGACGTTTTTCCCCTCAAGCCTGTCAGGACGTTGCTCGTCCGTCTTTCCCTCAATAGATGGGAGTAGGCGCGCTTGCGGATGTGTGCGTGTGTGTGGCCACGCGTTTGCTTAGGCTTCAGTGTGTGAAAAGGTAGGTGCTTTTCTCTAGCTGCGTGTGCGTGCACGTGGTGCTGGGTGCACATCCCTGGGTGCTCGTGGAAAGGTTTCTGCATGGTTTTCGCTGAGGAATCGTGTGTGTGCACATGGACAAAGAGAAGGCGCAGCAACCAGGTTCCAGCGCCGAAGAAGGCAAAAGGCGAGGTTTCCGGCGCTATCTCCTTCTCTCCCCAGAGCTAGTCGCGCAAAGCAAGCCGCTAAGCCGGCGACCGGCAAGAGAGCTACAACGAAGCATGCCGAACGGAGAAAATAGCAGCAGCTCATCTGTTCACACCTTGTTTCTGCCATGTGCTTGAACGCCAAGACGTTCGCGCTTCTGTGAGATGAAAGACGTCCTTCTGCATATGTGGTTGCTCACACCGGTGCACTTGTTAGTGTATCCATTCAGTCCTGGGCTGCGGGGCATTCAGAAGTGGCTCTGTGGAGACGTCTGCATAGAGGCAGCTGTCAGAACACGCACACTCGATTGTTCACCAAAACATATGCAGACGCGTCCTTAGCCTGTAGATTTGGATGCACAGAGTTCCCTGTGTTCGCAAGAGACAAGGGAATCGCGTCTGTCCGCACAGAAGCAATAGCGGACCGTTTCCCTCGGAGTGAACGCGAAAGAGCCGTCTATATACTCGCAGACACGCGAACGTGCCTCAATGCGGTCACAGAGGCAGCAGCTTTTGCACAGATGCTCCTGGTGATTCTGGCACTTTCCAGGCACACTCCTGAAAGTCGCGCACACTGCTGTTCACTCGCTAAACGACCTCTTGGGAAACACGTCTCCGGTCGACGGACCGCTCAGATTGCTTCTCGTGTAACTGTGAACTGTGTCAGCGCAGGGAATCCGTCTCTGTTGAGCAGATGTCAATCCTGCCTCGCTTTTGCTTTGTTGCCTCTACCAAGATGATTTCCCGTTTCTCTCTTCACTGGAGCAGGCAGACACAGCCAACGCACATCAAGTGTCAAGAGACACGCTCTGCTGAGCTCAACGCTTGTGCAGATGCACATGTGCGACGAAGTCAACACACGTGCTTGTGGAGAGAAAGAAAGGGACTCCCAGGCGTGTGGAGCGACGGGGAGAAAGAGCGGGCGCTGAGGAACACAGTTTCAAACAGACTGTCTCCACACAAACAGGCACCTGTCTGCAGGTATCCTAGATCTTGATTCTTGAACTTGAGGAAACACGCGTCTGAGCAAAACTCCCAAACGCTTCCAGGAAAGACACAGGCTCTCCCACAAGCACACAAGTGTTTGCCCTCAGCTATAGATCAGGGACAAGCCTGTGAAGAGCAACCAAAGAGCTCGTCCGTCTTTCTCTCAATAGATGGGAGTAGGCGCGCTTGCGGATGTGTGCGTGTGTGTGGCCACGCGTTTGCTTAGGCATCAGTGTGTGAAAAGGTAGGTGCTTTTCTCTAGCTGCGTGTGCGTGCACGTGGTGCTGGGTGCACATCCCTGGGTGCTCGTGGAAAGGTTTCTGCATGGTTTTCGCTGAGGAATCGTGTGTGTGCACATGGACAAAGAGAAGGCGCAGCAACCAGGTTCCAGCGCCGAAGAAGGCAAAAGGCGAGGTTTCCGGCGCTATCTCCTTCTCTCCCCAGAGCTAGTCGCGCAAAGCAAGCCGCTAAGCCGGCGACCGGCAAGAGAGCTACAACGAAGCATGCCGAACGGAGAAAATAGCAGCAGCTCATCTGTTCACACCTTGTTTCTGCCATGTGCTTGAACGCCAAGACGTTCGCGCTTCTGTGAGATGAAAGACGTCCTTCTGCATATGTGGTTGCTCACACCGGTGCACTTGTTAGTGTATCCATTCAGTCCTGGGCTGCGGGGCATTCAGAAGTGGCTCTGTGGAGACGTCTGCATAGAGGCAGCTGTCAGAACACGCACACTCGATTGTTCACCAAAACATATGCAGACGCGTCCTTAGCCTGTAGATTTGGATGCACAGAGTTCCCTGTGTTCGCAAGAGACAAGGGAATCGCGTCTGTGCGCACAGAAGCAATAGCGGACCGTTTCCCTCGGAGTGAACGCGAAAGAGCCGTCTATATACTCGCAGACACGCGAACGTGCCTCAATGCGGTCACAGAGGCAGCAGCTTTTGCACAGATGCTCCTGGTGATTCTGGCACTTTCCAGGCACACTCCTGAAAGTCGCGCACACTGCTGTTCACTCGCTAAACGACCTCTTGGGAAACACGTCTCCGGTCGACGGACCGCTCAGATTGCTTCTCGTGTAACTGTGAACTGTGTCAGCGCAGGGAATCCGTCTCTGTTGAGCAGATGTCAATCCTGCCTCGCTTTTGCTTTGTTGCCTCTACCAAGATGATTTCCCGTTTCTCTCTTCACTGGAGCAGGCAGACACAGCCAACGCACATCAAGTGTCAAGAGACACGCTCTGCTGAGCTCAACGCTTGTGCAGATGCACATGTGCGACGAAGTCAACACACGTGCTTGTGGAGAGAAAGAAAGGGACTCCCAGGCGTGTGGAGCGACGGGGAGAAAGAGCGGGCGCTGAGGAACACAGTTTCAAACAGACTGTCTCCACACAAACAGGCACCTGTCTGCAGGTATCCTAGATCTTGATTCTTGAACTTGAGGAAACACGCGCCTGAGCAAAACTCCCAAACGCTTCCAGGAAAGACACAGGCTCTCCCACAAGCACACAAGTGTTTGCCCTCAGCTATAGATCAGGGACAAGCCTGTGAAGAGATGCCCTGCTATTCTTTCGCCTTATGGCATCATGTGTTTCGTTCCTCTTGGAGATCGATTGTTAAACGTCTTTCCTCGGGCGACTGTGAAGCATTTGCCAGCGGAGGAGAAGTAGCACGGAGCAGCATTCAGTACTGCCTACGAGTGTCTTTGCTACCCTACTAGCGGAGCTCCAAGAACAGGCACACATCTTCAGGTACCTTCCAAATGTGGATTCCCCTGCAGCCCCGTAGGCGGGCGTGCAGTACGCCAACCGTCAACGGACGTTTTTCCCCTCAAGCCTGTCAGGACGTTGCTCGTCCGTCTTTCCCTCAATAGATGGGAGTAGGCGCGCTTGCGGATGTGTGCGTGTGTGTGGCCACGCGTTTGCTTAGGCTTCAGTGTGTGAAAAGGTAGGTGCTTTTCTCTAGCTGCGTGTGCGTGCACGTGGTGCTGGGTGCACATCCCTGGGTGCTCGTGGAAAGGTTTCTGCATGGTTTTCGCTGAGGAATCGTGTGTGTGCACATGGACAAAGAGAAGGCGCAGCAACCAGGTTCCAGCGCCGAAGAAGGCAAAAGGCGAGGTTTCCGGCGCTATCTCCTTCTCTCCCCAGAGCTAGTCGCGCAAAGCAAGCCGCTAAGCCGGCGACCGGCAAGAGAGCTACAACGAAGCATGCCGAACGGAGAAAATAGCAGCAGCTCATCTGTTCACACCTTGTTTCTGCCATGTGCTTGAACGCCAAGACGTTCGCGCTTCTGTGAGATGAAAGACGTCCTTCTGCATATGTGGTTGCTCACACCGGTGCACTTGTTAGTGTATCCATTCAGTCCTGGGCTGCGGGGCATTCAGAAGTGGCTCTGTGGAGACGTCTGCATAGACGCAGCTGTCAGAACACGCACACTCGATTGTTCACCAAAACATATGCAGACGCGTCCTTAGCCTGTAGATTTGGATGCACAGAGTTCCCTGTGTTCGCAAGAGACAAGGGAATCGCGTCTGTGCGCACAGAAGCAATAGCGGACCGTTTCCCTCGGAGTGAACGCGAAAGAGCCGTCTATATACTCGCAGACACGCGAACGTGCCTCAATGCGGTCACAGAGGCAGCAGCTTTTGCACAGATGCTCCTGGTGATTCTGGCACTTTCCAGGCACACTCCTGAAAGTCGCGCACACTGCTGTTCACTCGCTAAACGACCTCTTGGGAAACACGTCTCCGGTCGACGGACCGCTCAGATTGCTTCTCGTGTAACTGTGAACTGTGTCAGCGCAGGGAATCCGTCTCTGTTGAGCAGATGTCGATCCTGCCTCGCTTTTGCTTTGTTGCCTCTACCAAGATGATTTCCCGTTTCTCTCTTCACTGGAGCAGGCAGACACAGCCAACGCACATCAAGTGTCAAGAGACACGCTCTGCTGAGCTCAACGCTTGTGCAGATGCACATGTGCGACGAAGTCAACACACGTGCTTGTGGAGAGAAAGAAAGGGACTCCCAGGCGTGTGGAGCGACGGGGAGAAAGAGCGGGCGCTGAGGAACACAGTTTCAAACAGACTGTCTCCACACAAACAGGCACCTGTCTGCAGGTATCCTAGATCTTGATTCTTGAACTTGAGGAAACACGCGTCTGAGCAAAACTCCCAAACGCTTCCAGGAAAGACACAGGCTCTCCCACAAGCACACAAGGGTTTGCCCTCAGCTATAGATCAGGGACAAGCCTGTGAAGAGATGCCCTGCTATTCTTTCGCCTTATGGCATCATGTGTTTCGTTCCTCTTGGAGATCGATTGTTAAACGTCTTTCCTCGGGCGACTGTGAAGCATTTGCCAGCGGAGGAGAAGTAGCGCGGAGCAGCATTCAGTACTGCCTACGAGTGTCTTTGCTACCCTACTAGCCGAGCTCCAAGAACAGGCACACATCTTCAGGTACCATCCAAATGTGGATTCCCCTGCAGCCCCGTAGGCGGGCGTGCAGTACGCCAACCGTCAACGGACGTTTTTCCCCTCAAGCCTGTCAGGACGTTGCTCGTCCGTCTTTCCCTCAATAGATGGGAGTAGGCGCGCTTGCGGATGTGTGCGTGTGTGTGGCCACGCGTTTGCTTAGGCTTCAGTGTGTGAAAAGGTAGGTGCTTTTCTCTAGCTGCGTGTGCGTGCACGTGGTGCTGGGTGCACATCCCTGGGTGCTCGTGGAAAGGTTTCTGCATGGTTTTCGCTGAGGAATCGTGTGTGTGCACATGGACAAAGAGAAGGCGCAGCAACCAGGTTCCAGCGCCGAAGAAGGCAAAAGGCGAGGTTTCCGGCGCTATCTCCTTCTCTCCCCAGAGCTAGTCGCGCAAAGCAAGCCGCTAAGCCGGCGACCGGCAAGAGAGCTACAACGAAGCATGCCGAACGGAGAAAATAGCAGCAGCTCATCTGTTCACACCTTGTTTCTGCCATGTGCTTGAACGCCAAGACGTTCGCGCTTCTGTGAGATGAAAGACGTCCTTCTGCATATGTGGTTGCTCACACCGGTGCACTTGTTAGTGTATCCATTCAGTCCTGGGCTGCGGGGCATTCAGAAGTGGCTCTGTGGAGACGTCTGCATAGAGGCAGCTGTCAGAACACGCACACTCGATTGTTCACCAAAACATATGCAGACGCGTCCTTAGCCTGTAGATTTGGATGCACAGAGTTCCCTGTGTTCGCAAGAGACAAGGGAATCGCGTCTGTGCGCACAGAAGCAATAGCGGACCGTTTCCCTCGGAGTGAACGCGAAAGAGCCGTCTATATACTCGCAGACACGCGAACGTGCCTCAATGCGGTCACAGAGGCAGCAGCTTTTGCACAGATGCTCCTGGTGATTCTGGCACTTTCCAGGCACACTCCTGAAAGTCGCGCACACTGCTGTTCACTCGCTAAACGACCTCTTGGGAAACACGTCTCCGGTCGACGGACCGCTCAGATTGCTTCTCGTGTAACTGTGAACTGTGTCAGCGCAGGGAATCCGTCTCTGTTGAGCAGATGTCAATCCTGCCTCGCTTTTGCTTTGTTGCCTCTACCAAGATGATTTCCCGTTTCTCTCTTCACTGGAGCAGGCAGACACAGCCAACGCACATCAAGTGTCAAGAGACACGCTCTGCTGAGCTCAACGCTTGTGCAGATGCACATGTGCGACGAAGTCAACACACGTGCTTGTGGAGAGAAAGAAAGGGACTCCCAGGCGTGTGGAGCGACGGGGAGAAAGAGCGGGCGCTGAGGAACACAGTTTCAAACAGACTGTCTCCACACAAACAGGCACCTGTCTGCAGGTATCCTAGATCTTGATTCTTGAACTTGAGGAAACACGCGTCTGAGCAAAACTCCCAAACGCTTCCAGGAAAGACACAGGCTCTCCCACAAGCACACAAGTGTTTGCCCTCAGCTATAGATCAGGGACAAGCCTGTGAAGAGCAACCAAAGAGCTCGTCCGTCTTTCTCTCAATAGATGGGAGTAGGCGCGCTTGCGGATGTGTGCGTGTGTGTGGCCACGCGTTTGCTTAGGCATCAGTGTGTGAAAAGGTAGGTGCTTTTCTCTAGCTGCGTGTGCGTGCACGTGGTGCTGGGTGCACATCCCTGGGTGCTCGTGGAAAGGTTTCTGCATGGTTTTCGCTGAGGAATCGTGTGTGTGCACATGGACAAAGAGAAGGCGCAGCAACCAGGTTCCAGCGCCGAAGAAGGCAAAAGGCGAGGTTTCCGGCGCTATCTCCTTCTCTCCCCAGAGCTAGTCGCGCAAAGCAAGCCGCTAAGCCGGCGACCGGCAAGAGAGCTACAACGAAGCATGCCGAACGGAGAAAATAGCAGCAGCTCATCTGTTCACACCTTGTTTCTGCCATGTGCTTGAACGCCAAGACGTTCGCGCTTCTGTGAGATGAAAGACGTCCTTCTGCATATGTGGTTGCTCACACCGGTGCACTTGTTAGTGTATCCATTCAGTCCTGGGCTGCGGGGCATTCAGAAGTGGCTCTGTGGAGACGTCTGCATAGAGGCAGCTGTCAGAACACGCACACTCGATTGTTCACCAAAACATATGCAGACGCGTCCTTAGCCTGTAGATTTGGATGCACAGAGTTCCCTGTGTTCGCAAGAGACAAGGGAATCGCGTCTGTGCGCACAGAAGCAATAGCGGACCGTTTCCCTCGGAGTGAACGCGAAAGAGCCGTCTATATACTCGCAGACACGCGAACGTGCCTCAATGCGGTCACAGAGGCAGCAGCTTTTGCACAGATGCTCCTGGTGATTCTGGCACTTTCCAGGCACACTCCTGAAAGTCGCGCACACTGCTGTTCACTCGCTAAACGACCTCTTGGGAAACACGTCTCCGGTCGACGGACCGCTCAGATTGCTTCTCGTGTAACTGTGAACTGTGTCAGCGCAGGGAATCCGTCTCTGTTGAGCAGATGTCAATCCTGCCTCGCTTTTGCTTTGTTGCCTCTACCAAGATGATTTCCCGTTTCTCTCTTCACTGGAGCAGGCAGACACAGCCAACGCACATCAAGTGTCAAGAGACACGCTCTGCTGAGCTCAACGCTTGTGCAGATGCACATGTGCGACGAAGTCAACACACGTGCTTGTGGAGAGAAAGAAAGGGACTCCCAGGCGTGTGGAGCGACGGGGAGAAAGAGCGGGCGCTGAGGAACACAGTTTCAAACAGACTGTCTCCACACAAACAGGCACCTGTCTGCAGGTATCCTAGATCTTGATTCTTGAACTTGAGGAAACACGCGCCTGAGCAAAACTCCCAAACGCTTCCAGGAAAGACACAGGCTCTCCCACAAGCACACAAGTGTTTGCCCTCAGCTATAGATCAGGGACAAGCCTGTGAAGAGATGCCCTGCTATTCTTTCGCCTTATGGCATCATGTGTTTCGTTCCTCTTGGAGATCGATTGTTAAACGTCTTTCCTCGGGCGACTGTGAAGCATTTGCCAGCGGAGGAGAAGTAGCACGGAGCAGCATTCAGTACTGCCTACGAGTGTCTTTGCTACCCTACTAGCGGAGCTCCAAGAACAGGCACACATCTTCAGGTACCTTCCAAATGTGGATTCCCCTGCAGCCCCGTAGGCGGGCGTGCAGTACGCCAACCGTCAACGGACGTTTTTCCCCTCAAGCCTGTCAGGACGTTGCTCGTCCGTCTTTCCCTCAATAGATGGGAGTAGGCGCGCTTGCGGATGTGTGCGTGTGTGTGGCCACGCGTTTGCTTAGGCTTCAGTGTGTGAAAAGGTAGGTGCTTTTCTCTAGCTGCGTGTGCGTGCACGTGGTGCTGGGTGCACATCCCTGGGTGCTCGTGGAAAGGTTTCTGCATGGTTTTCGCTGAGGAATCGTGTGTGTGCACATGGACAAAGAGAAGGCGCAGCAACCAGGTTCCAGCGCCGAAGAAGGCAAAAGGCGAGGTTTCCGGCGCTATCTCCTTCTCTCCCCAGAGCTAGTCGCGCAAAGCAAGCCGCTAAGCCGGCGACCGGCAAGAGAGCTACAACGAAGCATGCCGAACGGAGAAAATAGCAGCAGCTCATCTGTTCACACCTTGTTTCTGCCATGTGCTTGAACGCCAAGACGTTCGCGCTTCTGTGAGATGAAAGACGTCCTTCTGCATATGTGGTTGCTCACACCGGTGCACTTGTTAGTGTATCCATTCAGTCCTGGGCTGCGGGGCATTCAGAAGTGGCTCTGTGGAGACGTCTGCATAGACGCAGCTGTCAGAACACGCACACTCGATTGTTCACCAAAACATATGCAGACGCGTCCTTAGCCTGTAGATTTGGATGCACAGAGTTCCCTGTGTTCGCAAGAGACAAGGGAATCGCGTCTGTGCGCACAGAAGCAATAGCGGACCGTTTCCCTCGGAGTGAACGCGAAAGAGCCGTCTATATACTCGCAGACACGCGAACGTGCCTCAATGCGGTCACAGAGGCAGCAGCTTTTGCACAGATGCTCCTGGTGATTCTGGCACTTTCCAGGCACACTCCTGAAAGTCGCGCACACTGCTGTTCACTCGCTAAACGACCTCTTGGGAAACACGTCTCCGGTCGACGGACCGCTCAGATTGCTTCTCGTGTAACTGTGAACTGTGTCAGCGCAGGGAATCCGTCTCTGTTGAGCAGATGTCGATCCTGCCTCGCTTTTGCTTTGTTGCCTCTACCAAGATGATTTCCCGTTTCTCTCTTCACTGGAGCAGGCAGACACAGCCAACGCACATCAAGTGTCAAGAGACACGCTCTGCTGAGCTCAACGCTTGTGCAGATGCACATGTGCGACGAAGTCAACACACGTGCTTGTGGAGAGAAAGAAAGGGACTCCCAGGCGTGTGGAGCGACGGGGAGAAAGAGCGGGCGCTGAGGAACACAGTTTCAAACAGACTGTCTCCACACAAACAGGCACCTGTCTGCAGGTATCCTAGATCTTGATTCTTGAACTTGAGGAAACACGCGTCTGAGCAAAACTCCCAAACGCTTCCAGGAAAGACACAGGCTCTCCCACAAGCACACAAGTGTTTGCCCTCAGCTATAGATCAGGGACAAGCCTGTGAAGAGCAACCAAAGAGCTCGTCCGTCTTTCTCTCAATAGATGGGAGTAGGCGCGCTTGCGGATGTGTGCGTGTGTGTGGCCACGCGTTTGCTTAGGCATCAGTGTGTGAAAAGGTAGGTGCTTTTCTCTAGCTGCGTGTGCGTGCACGTGGTGCTGGGTGCACATCCCTGGGTGCTCGTGGAAAGGTTTCTGCATGGTTTTCGCTGAGGAATCGTGTGTGTGCACATGGACAAAGAGAAGGCGCAGCAACCAGGTTCCAGCGCCGAAGAAGGCAAAAGGCGAGGTTTCCGGCGCTATCTCCTTCTCTCCCCAGAGCTAGTCGCGCAAAGCAAGCCGCTAAGCCGGCGACCGGCAAGAGAGCTACAACGAAGCATGCCGAACGGAGAAAATAGCAGCAGCTCATCTGTTCACACCTTGTTTCTGCCATGTGCTTGAACGCCAAGACGTTCGCGCTTCTGTGAGATGAAAGACGTCCTTCTGCATATGTGGTTGCTCACACCGGTGCACTTGTTAGTGTATCCATTCAGTCCTGGGCTGCGGGGCATTCAGAAGTGGCTCTGTGGAGACGTCTGCATAGAGGCAGCTGTCAGAACACGCACACTCGATTGTTCACCAAAACATATGCAGACGCGTCCTTAGCCTGTAGATTTGGATGCACAGAGTTCCCTGTGTTCGCAAGAGACAAGGGAATCGCGTCTGTGCGCACAGAAGCAATAGCGGACCGTTTCCCTCGGAGTGAACGCGAAAGAGCCGTCTATATACTCGCAGACACGCGAACGTGCCTCAATGCGGTCACAGAGGCAGCAGCTTTTGCACAGATGCTCCTGGTGATTCTGGCACTTTCCAGGCACACTCCTGAAAGTCGCGCACACTGCTGTTCACTCGCTAAACGACCTCTTGGGAAACACGTCTCCGGTCGACGGACCGCTCAGATTGCTTCTCGTGTAACTGTGAACTGTGTCAGCGCAGGGAATCCGTCTCTGTTGAGCAGATGTCAATCCTGCCTCGCTTTTGCTTTGTTGCCTCTACCAAGATGATTTCCCGTTTCTCTCTTCACTGGAGCAGGCAGACACAGCCAACGCACATCAAGTGTCAAGAGACACGCTCTGCTGAGCTCAACGCTTGTGCAGATGCACATGTGCGACGAAGTCAACACACGTGCTTGTGGAGAGAAAGAAAGGGACTCCCAGGCGTGTGGAGCGACGGGGAGAAAGAGCGGGCGCTGAGGAACACAGTTTCAAACAGACTGTCTCCACACAAACAGGCACCTGTCTGCAGGTATCCTAGATCTTGATTCTTGAACTTGAGGAAACACGCGTCTGAGCAAAACTCCCAAACGCTTCCAGGAAAGACACAGGCTCTCCCACAAGCACACAAGTGTTTGCCCTCAGCTATAGATCAGGGACAAGCCTGTGAAGAGATGCCCTGCTATTCTTTCGCCTTATGGCATCATGTGTTTCGTTCCTCTTGGAGATCGATTGTTAAACGTCTTTCCTCGGGCGACTGTGAAGCATTTGCCAGCGGAGGAGAAGTAGCACGGAGCAGCATTCAGTACTGCCTACGAGTGTCTTTGCTACCCTACTAGCGGAGCTCCAAGAACAGGCACACATCTTCAGGTACCTTCCAAATGTGGATTCCCCTGCAGCCCCGTAGGCGGGCGTGCAGTACGCCAACCGTCAACGGACGTTTTTCCCCTCAAGCCTGTCAGGACGTTGCTCGTCCGTCTTTCCCTCAATAGATGGGAGTAGGCGCGCTTGCGGATGTGTGCGTGTGTGTGGCCACGCGTTTGCTTAGGCATCAGTGTGTGAAAAGGTAGGTGCTTTTCTCTAGCTGCGTGTGCGTGCACGTGGTGCTGGGTGCACATCCCTGGGTGCTCGTGGAAAGGTTTCTGCATGGTTTTCGCTGAGGAATCGTGTGTGTGCACATGGACAAAGAGAAGGCGCAGCAACCAGGTTCCAGCGCCGAAGAAGGCAAAAGGCGAGGTTTCCGGCGCTATCTCCTTCTCTCCCCAGAGCTAGTCGCGCAAAGCAAGCCGCTAAGCCGGCGACCGGCAAGAGAGCTACAACGAAGCATGCCGAACGGAGAAAATAGCAGCAGCTCATCTGTTCACACCTTGTTTCTGCCATGTGCTTGAACGCCAAGACGTTCGCGCTTCTGTGAGATGAAAGACGTCCTTCTGCATATGTGGTTGCTCACACCGGTGCACTTGTTAGTGTATCCATTCAGTCCTGGGCTGCGGGGCATTCAGAAGTGGCTCTGTGGAGACGTCTGCATAGAGGCAGCTGTCAGAACACGCACACTCGATTGTTCACCAAAACATATGCAGACGCGTCCTTAGCCTGTAGATTTGGATGCACAGAGTTCCCTGTGTTCGCAAGAGACAAGGGAATCGCGTCTGTGCGCACAGAAGCAATAGCGGACCGTTTCCCTCGGAGTGAACGCGAAAGAGCCGTCTATATACTCGCAGACACGCGAACGTGCCTCAATGCGGTCACAGAGGCAGCAGCTTTTGCACAGATGCTCCTGGTGATTCTGGCACTTTCCAGGCACACTCCTGAAAGTCGCGCACACTGCTGTTCACTCGCTAAACGACCTCTTGGGAAACACGTCTCCGGTCGACGGACCGCTCAGATTGCTTCTCGTGTAACTGTGAACTGTGTCAGCGCAGGGAATCCGTCTCTGTTGAGCAGATGTCAATCCTGCCTCGCTTTTGCTTTGTTGCCTCTACCAAGATGATTTCCCGTTTCTCTCTTCACTGGAGCAGGCAGACACAGCCAACGCACATCAAGTGTCAAGAGACACGCTCTGCTGAGCTCAACGCTTGTGCAGATGCACATGTGCGACGAAGTCAACACACGTGCTTGTGGAGAGAAAGAAAGGGACTCCCAGGCGTGTGGAGCGACGGGGAGAAAGAGCGGGCGCTGAGGAACACAGTTTCAAACAGACTGTCTCCACACAAACAGGCACCTGTCTGCAGGTATCCTAGATCTTGATTCTTGAACTTGAGGAAACACGCGTCTGAGCAAAACTCCCAAACGCTTCCAGGAAAGACACAGGCTCTCCCACAAGCACACAAGTGTTTGCCCTCAGCTATAGATCAGGGACAAGCCTGTGAAGAGCAACCAAAGAGCTCGTCCGTCTTTCTCTCAATAGATGGGAGTAGGCGCGCTTGCGGATGTGTGCGTGTGTGTGGCCACGCGTTTGCTTAGGCATCAGTGTGTGAAAAGGTAGGTGCTTTTCTCTAGCTGCGTGTGCGTGCACGTGGTGCTGGGTGCACATCCCTGGGTGCTCGTGGAAAGGTTTCTGCATGGTTTTCGCTGAGGAATCGTGTGTGTGCACATGGACAAAGAGAAGGCGCAGCAACCAGGTTCCAGCGCCGAAGAAGGCAAAAGGCGAGGTTTCCGGCGCTATCTCCTTCTCTCCCCAGAGCTAGTCGCGCAAAGCAAGCCGCTAAGCCGGCGACCGGCAAGAGAGCTACAACGAAGCATGCCGAACGGAGAAAATAGCAGCAGCTCATCTGTTCACACCTTGTTTCTGCCATGTGCTTGAACGCCAAGACGTTCGCGCTTCTGTGAGATGAAAGACGTCCTTCTGCATATGTGGTTGCTCACACCGGTGCACTTGTTAGTGTATCCATTCAGTCCTGGGCTGCGGGGCATTCAGAAGTGGCTCTGTGGAGACGTCTGCATAGAGGCAGCTGTCAGAACACGCACACTCGATTGTTCACCAAAACATATGCAGACGCGTCCTTAGCCTGTAGATTTGGATGCACAGAGTTCCCTGTGTTCGCAAGAGACAAGGGAATCGCGTCTGTGCGCACAGAAGCAATAGCGGACCGTTTCCCTCGGAGTGAACGCGAAAGAGCCGTCTATATACTCGCAGACACGCGAACGTGCCTCAATGCGGTCACAGAGGCAGCAGCTTTTGCACAGATGCTCCTGGTGATTCTGGCACTTTCCAGGCACACTCCTGAAAGTCGCGCACACTGCTGTTCACTCGCTAAACGACCTCTTGGGAAACACGTCTCCGGTCGACGGACCGCTCAGATTGCTTCTCGTGTAACTGTGAACTGTGTCAGCGCAGGGAATCCGTCTCTGTTGAGCAGATGTCAATCCTGCCTCGCTTTTGCTTTGTTGCCTCTACCAAGATGATTTCCCGTTTCTCTCTTCACTGGAGCAGGCAGACACAGCCAACGCACATCAAGTGTCAAGAGACACGCTCTGCTGAGCTCAACGCTTGTGCAGATGCACATGTGCGACGAAGTCAACACACGTGCTTGTGGAGAGAAAGAAAGGGACTCCCAGGCGTGTGGAGCGACGGGGAGAAAGAGCGGGCGCTGAGGAACACAGTTTCAAACAGACTGTCTCCACACAAACAGGCACCTGTCTGCAGGTATCCTAGATCTTGATTCTTGAACTTGAGGAAACACGCGTCTGAGCAAAACTCCCAAACGCTTCCAGGAAAGACACAGGCTCTCCCACAAGCACACAAGTGTTTGCCCTCAGCTATAGATCAGGGACAAGCCTGTGAAGAGATGCCCTGCTATTCTTTCGCCTTATGGCATCATGTGTTTCGTTCCTCTTGGAGATCGATTGTTAAACGTCTTTCCTCGGGCGACTGTGAAGCATTTGCCAGCGGAGGAGAAGTAGCACGGAGCAGCATTCAGTACTGCCTACGAGTGTCTTTGCTACCCTACTAGCGGAGCTCCAAGAACAGGCGCACATCTTCAGGTACCTTCCAAATGTGGATTCCCCTGCAGCCCCGTAGGCGGGCGTGCAGTACGCCAACCGTCAACGGACGTTTTTCCCCTCAAGCCTGTCAGGACGTTGCTCGTCCGTCTTTCCCTCAATAGATGGGAGTAGGCGCGCTTGCGGATGTGTGCGTGTGTGTGGCCACGCGTTTGCTTAGGCATCAGTGTGTGAAAAGGTAGGTGCTTTTCTCTAGCTGCGTGTGCGTGCACGTGGTGCTGGGTGCACATCCCTGGGTGCTCGTGGAAAGGTTTCTGCATGGTTTTCGCTGAGGAATCGTGTGTGTGCACATGGACAAAGAGAAGGCGCAGCAACCAGGTTCCAGCGCCGAAGAAGGCAAAAGGCGAGGTTTCCGGCGCTATCTCCTTCTCTCCCCAGAGCTAGTCGCGCAAAGCAAGCCGCTAAGCCGGCGACCGGCAAGAGAGCTACAACGAAGCATGCCGAACGGAGAAAATAGCAGCAGCTCATCTGTTCACACCTTGTTTCTGCCATGTGCTTGAACGCCAAGACGTTCGCGCTTCTGTGAGATGAAAGACGTCCTTCTGCATATGTGGTTGCTCACACCGGTGCACTTGTTAGTGTATCCATTCAGTCCTGGGCTGCGGGGCATTCAGAAGTGGCTCTGTGGAGACGTCTGCATAGAGGCAGCTGTCAGAACACGCACACTCGATTGTTCACCAAAACATATGCAGACGCGTCCTTAGCCTGTAGATTTGGATGCACAGAGTTCCCTGTGTTCGCAAGAGACAAGGGAATCGCGTCTGTGCGCACAGAAGCAATAGCGGACCGTTTCCCTCGGAGTGAACGCGAAAGAGCCGTCTATATACTCGCAGACACGCGAACGTGCCTCAATGCGGTCACAGAGGCAGCAGCTTTTGCACAGATGCTCCTGGTGATTCTGGCACTTTCCAGGCACACTCCTGAAAGTCGCGCACACTGCTGTTCACTCGCTAAACGACCTCTTGGGAAACACGTCTCCGGTCGACGGACCGCTCAGATTGCTTCTCGTGTAACTGTGAACTGTGTCAGCGCAGGGAATCCGTCTCTGTTGAGCAGATGTCAATCCTGCCTCGCTTTTGCTTTGTTGCCTCTACCAAGATGATTTCCCGTTTCTCTCTTCACTGGAGCAGGCAGACACAGCCAACGCACATCAAGTGTCAAGAGACACGCTCTGCTGAGCTCAACGCTTGTGCAGATGCACATGTGCGACGAAGTCAACACACGTGCTTGTGGAGAGAAAGAAAGGGACTCCCAGGCGTGTGGAGCGACGGGGAGAAAGAGCGGGCGCTGAGGAACACAGTTTCAAACAGACTGTCTCCACACAAACAGGCACCTGTCTGCAGGTATCCTAGATCTTGATTCTTGAACTTGAGGAAACACGCGTCTGAGCAAAACTCCCAAACGCTTCCAGGAAAGACACAGGCTCTCCCACAAGCACACAAGTGTTTGCCCTCAGCTATAGATCAGGGACAAGCCTGTGAAGAGCAACCAAAGAGCTCGTCCGTCTTTCCCTCAATAGATGGGAGTAGGCGCGCTTGCGGATGTGTGCGTGTGTGTGGCCACGCGTTTGCTTAGGCATCAGTGTGTGAAAAGGTAGGTGCTTTTCTCTAGCTGCGTGTGCGTGCACGTGGTGCTGGGTGCACATCCCTGGGTGCTCGTGGAAAGGTTTCTGCATGGTTTTCGCTGAGGAATCGTGTGTGTGCACATGGACAAAGAGAAGGCGCAGCAACCAGGTTCCAGCGCCGAAGAAGGCAAAAGGCGAGGTTTCCGGCGCTATCTCCTTCTCTCCCCAGAGCTAGTCGCGCAAAGCAAGCCGCTAAGCCGGCGACCGGCAAGAGAGCTACAACGAAGCATGCCGAACGGAGAAAATAGCAGCAGCTCATCTGTTCACACCTTGTTTCTGCCATGTGCTTGAACGCCAAGACGTTCGCGCTTCTGTGAGATGAAAGACGTCCTTCTGCATATGTGGTTGCTCACACCGGTGCACTTGTTAGTGTATCCATTCAGTCCTGGGCTGCGGGGCATTCAGAAGTGGCTCTGTGGAGACGTCTGCATAGAGGCAGCTGTCAGAACACGCACACTCGATTGTTCACCAAAACATATGCAGACGCGTCCTTAGCCTGTAGATTTGGATGCACAGAGTTCCCTGTGTTCGCAAGAGACAAGGGAATCGCGTCTGTGCGCACAGAAGCAATAGCGGACCGTTTCCCTCGGAGTGAACGCGAAAGAGCCGTCTATATACTCGCAGACAAGCGAACGTGCCTCAATGCGGTCACAGAGGCAGCAGCTTTTGCACAGATGCTCCTGGTGATTCTGGCACTTTCCAGGCACACTCCTGAAAGTCGCGCACACTGCTGTTCACTCGCTAAACGACCTCTTGGGAAACACGTCTCCGGTCGACGGACCGCTCAGATTGCTTCTCGTGTAACTGTGAACTGTGTCAGCGCAGGGAATCCGTCTCTGTTGAGCAGATGTCAATCCTGCCTCGCTTTTGCTTTGTTGCCTCTACCAAGATGATTTCCCGTTTCTCTCTTCACTGGAGCAGGCAGACACAGCCAACGCACATCAAGTGTCAAGAGACACGCTCTGCTGAGCTCAACGCTTGTGCAGATGCACATGTGCGACGAAGTCAACACACGTGCTTGTGGAGAGAAAGAAAGGGACTCCCAGGCGTGTGGAGCGACGGGGAGAAAGAGCGGGCGCTGAGGAACACAGTTTCAAACAGACTGTCTCCACACAAACAGGCACCTGTCTGCAGGTATCCTAGATCTTGATTCTTGAACTTGAGGAAACACGCGTCTGAGCAAAACTCCCAAACGCTTCCAGGAAAGACACAGGCTCTCCCACAAGCACACAAGTGTTTGCCCTCAGCTATAGATCAGGGACAAGCCTGTGAAGAGCAACCAAAGAGCTCGTCCGTCTTTCCCTCAATAGATGGGAGTAGGCGCGCTTGCGGATGTGTGCGTGTGTGTGGCCACGCGTTTGCTTAGGCATCAGTGTGTGAAAAGGTAGGTGCTTTTCTCTAGCTGCGTGTGCGTGCACGTGGTGCTGGGTGCACATCCCTGGGTGCTCGTGGAAAGGTTTCTGCATGGTTTTCGCTGAGGAATCGTGTGTGCACATGGACAAAGAGAAGGCGCAGCAACCAGGTTCCAGCGCCGAAGAAGGCAAAAGGCGAGGTTTCCGGCGCTATCTCCTTCTCTCCCCAGAGCTAGTCGCGCAAAGCAAGCCGCTAAGCCGGCGACCGGCAAGAGAGCTACAACGAAGCATGCCGAACGGAGAAAATAGCAGCAGCTCATCTGTTCACACCTTGTTTCTGCCATGTGCTTGAACGCCAAGACGTTCGCGCTTCTGTGAGATGAAAGACGTCCTTCTGCATATGTGGTTGCTCACACCGGTGCACTTGTTAGTGTATCCATTCAGTCCTGGGCTGCGGGGCATTCAGAAGTGGCTCTGTGGAGACGTCTGCATAGAGGCAGCTGTCAGAACACGCACACTCGATTGTTCACCAAAACATATGCAGACGCGTCCTTAGCCTGTAGATTTGGATGCACAGAGTTCCCTGTGTTCGCAAGAGACAAGGGAATCGCGTCTGTGCGCACAGAAGCAATAGCGGACCGTTTCCCTCGGAGTGAACGCGAAAGAGCCGTCTATATACTCGCAGACACGCGAACGTGCCTCAATGCGGTCACAGAGGCAGCAGCTTTTGCACAGATGCTCCTGGTGATTCTGGCACTTTCCAGGCACACTCCTGAAAGTCGCGCACACTGCTGTTCACTCGCTAAACGACCTCTTGGGAAACACGTCTCCGGTCGACGGACCGCTCAGATTGCTTCTCGTGTAACTGTGAACTGTGTCAGCGCAGGGAATCCGTCTCTGTTGAGCAGATGTCAATCCTGCCTCGCTTTTGCTTTGTTGCCTCTACCAAGATGATTTCCCGTTTCTCTCTTCACTGGAGCAGGCAGACACAGCCAACGCACATCAAGTGTCAAGAGACACGCTCTGCTGAGCTCAACGCTTGTGCAGATGCACATGTGCGACGAAGTCAACACACGTGCTTGTGGAGAGAAAGAAAGGGACTCCCAGGCGTGTGGAGCGACGGGGAGAAAGAGCGGGCGCTGAGGAACACAGTTTCAAACAGACTGTCTCCACACAAACAGGCACCTGTCTGCAGGTATCCTAGATCTTGATTCTTGAACTTGAGGAAACACGCGTCTGAGCAAAACTCCCAAACGCTTCCAGGAAAGACACAGGCTCTCCCACAAGCACACAAGTGTTTGCCCTCAGCTATAGATCAGGGACAAGCCTGTGAAGAGATGCCCTGCTATTCTTTCGCCTTATGGCATCATGTGTTTCGTTCCTCTTGGAGATCGATTGTTAAACGTCTTTCCTAGGGCGACTGTGAAGCATTTGCCAGCGGAGGAGAAGTAGCACGGAGCAGCATTCAGTACTGCCTACGAGTGTCTTTGCTACCCTACTAGCGGAGCTCCAAGAACAGGCGCACATCTTCAGGTACCTTCCAAATGTGGATTCCCCTGCAGCCCCGTAGGCGGGCGTGCAGTACGCCAACCGTCAACGGACGTTTTTCCCCTCAAGCCTGTCAGGACGTTGCTCGTCCGTCTTTCCCTCAATAGATGGGAGTAGGCGCGCTTGCGGATGTGTGCGTGTGTGTGGCCACGCGTTTGCTTAGGCATCAGTGTGTGAAAAGGTAGGTGCTTTTCTCTAGCTGCGTGTGCGTGCACGTGGTGCTGGGTGCACATCCCTGGGTGCTCGTGGAAAGGTTTCTGCATGGTTTTCGCTGAGGAATCGTGTGTGTGCACATGGACAAAGAGAAGGCGCAGCAACCAGGTTCCAGCGCCGAAGAAGGCAAAAGGCGAGGTTTCCGGCGCTATCTCCTTCTCTCCCCAGAGCTAGTCGCGCAAAGCAAGCCGCTAAGCCGGCGACCGGCAAGAGAGCTACAACGAAGCATGCCGAACGGAGAAAATAGCAGCAGCTCATCTGTTCACACCTTGTTTCTGCCATGTGCTTGAACGCCAAGACGTTCGCGCTTCTGTGAGATGAAAGACGTCCTTCTGCATATGTGGTTGCTCACACCGGTGCACTTGTTAGTGTATCCATTCAGTCCTGGGCTGCGGGGCATTCAGAAGTGGCTCTGTGGAGACGTCTGCATAGAGGCAGCTGTCAGAACACGCACACTCGATTGTTCACCAAAACATATGCAGACGCGTCCTTAGCCTGTAGATTTGGATGCACAGAGTTCCCTGTGTTCGCAAGAGACAAGGGAATCGCGTCTGTGCGCACAGAAGCAATAGCGGACCGTTTCCCTCGGAGTGAACGCGAAAGAGCCGTCTATATACTCGCAGACACGCGAACGTGCCTCAATGCGGTCACAGAGGCAGCAGCTTTTGCACAGATGCTCCTGGTGATTCTGGCACTTTCCAGGCACACTCCTGAAAGTCGCGCACACTGCTGTTCACTCGCTAAACGACCTCTTGGGAAACACGTCTCCGGTCGACGGACCGCTCAGATTGCTTCTCGTGTAACTGTGAACTGTGTCAGCGCAGGGAATCCGTCTCTGTTGAGCAGATGTCAATCCTGCCTCGCTTTTGCTTTGTTGCCTCTACCAAGATGATTTCCCGTTTCTCTCTTCACTGGAGCAGGCAGACACAGCCAACGCACATCAAGTGTCAAGAGACACGCTCTGCTGAGCTCAACGCTTGTGCAGATGCACATGTGCGACGAAGTCAACACACGTGCTTGTGGAGAGAAAGAAAGGGACTCCCAGGCGTGTGGAGCGACGGGGAGAAAGAGCGGGCGCTGAGGAACACAGTTTCAAACAGACTGTCTCCACACAAACAGGCACCTGTCTGCAGGTATCCTAGATCTTGATTCTTGAACTTGAGGAAACACGCGTCTGAGCAAAACTCCCAAACGCTTCCAGGAAAGACACAGGCTCTCCCACAAGCACACAAGTGTTTGCCCTCAGCTATAGATCAGGGACAAGCCTGTGAAGAGCAACCAAAGAGCTCGTCCGTCTTTCTCTCAATAGATGGGAGTAGGCGCGCTTGCGGATGTGTGCGTGTGTGTGGCCACGCGTTTGCTTAGGCATCAGTGTGTGAAAAGGTAGGTGCTTTTCTCTAGCTGCGTGTGCGTGCACGTGGTGCTGGGTGCACATCCCTGGGTGCTCGTGGAAAGGTTTCTGCATGGTTTTCGCTGAGGAATCGTGTGTGTGCACATGGACAAAGAGAAGGCGCAGCAACCAGGTTCCAGCGCCGAAGAAGGCAAAAGGCGAGGTTTCCGGCGCTATCTCCTTCTCTCCCCAGAGCTAGTCGCGCAAAGCAAGCCGCTAAGCCGGCGACCGGCAAGAGAGCTACAACGAAGCATGCCGAACGGAGAAAATAGCAGCAGCTCATCTGTTCACACCTTGTTTCTGCCATGTGCTTGAACGCCAAGACGTTCGCGCTTCTGTGAGATGAAAGACGTCCTTCTGCATATGTGGTTGCTCACACCGGTGCACTTGTTAGTGTATCCATTCAGTCCTGGGCTGCGGGGCATTCAGAAGTGGCTCTGTGGAGACGTCTGCATAGAGGCAGCTGTCAGAACACGCACACTCGATTGTTCACCAAAACATATGCAGACGCGTCCTTAGCCTGTAGATTTGGATGCACAGAGTTCCCTGTGTTCGCAAGAGACAAGGGAATCGCGTCTGTGCGCACAGAAGCAATAGCGGACCGTTTCCCTCGGAGTGAACGCGAAAGAGCCGTCTATATACTCGCAGACACGCGAACGTGCCTCAATGCGGTCACAGAGGCAGCAGCTTTTGCACAGATGCTCCTGGTGATTCTGGCACTTTCCAGGCACACTCCTGAAAGTCGCGCACACTGCTGTTCACTCGCTAAACGACCTCTTGGGAAACACGTCTCCGGTCGACGGACCGCTCAGATTGCTTCTCGTGTAACTGTGAACTGTGTCAGCGCAGGGAATCCGTCTCTGTTGAGCAGATGTCAATCCTGCCTCGCTTTTGCTTTGTTGCCTCTACCAAGATGATTTCCCGTTTCTCTCTTCACTGGAGCAGGCAGACACAGCCAACGCACATCAAGTGTCAAGAGACACGCTCTGCTGAGCTCAACGCTTGTGCAGATGCACATGTGCGACGAAGTCAACACACGTGCTTGTGGAGAGAAAGAAAGGGACTCCCAGGCGTGTGGAGCGACGGGGAGAAAGAGCGGGCGCTGAGGAACACAGTTTCAAACAGACTGTCTCCACACAAACAGGCACCTGTCTGCAGGTATCCTAGATCTTGATTCTTGAACTTGAGGAAACACGCGTCTGAGCAAAACTCCCAAACGCTTCCAGGAAAGACACAGGCTCTCCCACAAGCACACAAGTGTTTGCCCTCAGCTATAGATCAGGGACAAGCCTGTGAAGAGCAACCAAAGAGCTCGTCCGTCTTTCCCTCAATAGATGGGAGTAGGCGCGCTTGCGGATGTGTGCGTGTGTGTGGCCACGCGTTTGCTTAGGCATCAGTGTGTGAAAAGGTAGGTGCTTTTCTCTAGCTGCGTGTGCGTGCACGTGGTGCTGGGTGCACATCCCTGGGTGCTCGTGGAAAGGTTTCTGCATGGTTTTCGCTGAGGAATCGTGTGTGTGCACATGGACAAAGAGAAGGCGCAGCAACCAGGTTCCAGCGCCGAAGAAGGCAAAAGGCGAGGTTTCCGGCGCTATCTCCTTCTCTCCCCAGAGCTAGTCGCGCAAAGCAAGCCGCTAAGCCGGCGACCGGCAAGAGAGCTACAACGAAGCATGCCGAACGGAGAAAATAGCAGCAGCTCATCTGTTCACACCTTGTTTCTGCCATGTGCTTGAACGCCAAGACGTTCGCGCTTCTGTGAGATGAAAGACGTCCTTCTGCATATGTGGTTGCTCACACCGGTGCACTTGTTAGTGTATCCATTCAGTCCTGGGCTGCGGGGCATTCAGAAGTGGCTCTGTGGAGACGTCTGCATAGAGGCAGCTGTCAGAACACGCACACTCGATTGTTCACCAAAACATATGCAGACGCGTCCTTAGCCTGTAGATTTGGATGCACAGAGTTCCCTGTGTTCGCAAGAGACAAGGGAATCGCGTCTGTGCGCACAGAAGCAATAGCGGACCGTTTCCCTCGGAGTGAACGCGAAAGAGCCGTCTATATACTCGCAGACACGCGAACGTGCCTCAATGCGGTCACAGAGGCAGCAGCTTTTGCACAGATGCTGCTGGTGATTCTGGCACTTTCCAGGCACACTCCTGAAAGTCGCGCACACTGCTGTTCACTCGCTAAACGACCTCTTGGGAAACACGTCTCCGGTCGACGGACCGCTCAGATTGCTTCTCGTGTAACTGTGAACTGTGTCAGCGCAGGGAATCCGTCTCTGTTGAGCAGATGTCAATCCTGCCTCGCTTTTGCTTTGTTGCCTCTACCAAGATGATTTCCCGTTTCTCTCTTCACTGGAGCAGGCAGACACAGCCAACGCACATCAAGTGTCAAGAGACACGCTCTGCTGAGCTCAACGCTTGTGCAGATGCACATGTGCGACGAAGTCAACACACGTGCTTGTGGAGAGAAAGAAAGGGACTCCCAGGCGTGTGGAGCGACGGGGAGAAAGAGCGGGCGCTGAGGAACACAGTTTCAAACAGACTGTCTCCACACAAACAGGCACCTGTCTGCAGGTATCCTAGATCTTGATTCTTGAACTTGAGGAAACACGCGTCTGAGCAAAACTCCCAAACGCTTCCAGGAAAGACACAGGCTCTCCCACAAGCACACAAGTGTTTGCCCTCAGCTATAGATCAGGGACAAGCCTGTGAAGAGCAACCAAAGAGCTCGTCCGTCTTTCCCTCAATAGATGGGAGTAGGCGCGCTTGCGGATGTGTGCGTGTGTGTGGCCACGCGTTTGCTTAGGCATCAGTGTGTGAAAAGGTAGGTGCTTTTCTCTAGCTGCGTGTGCGTGCACGTGGTGCTGGGTGCACATCCCTGGGTGCTCGTGGAAAGGTTTCTGCATGGTTTTCGCTGAGGAATCGTGTGTGTGCACATGGACAAAGAGAAGGCGCAGCAACCAGGTTCCAGCGCCGAAGAAGGCAAAAGGCGAGGTTTCCGGCGCTATCTCCTTCTCTCCCCAGAGCTAGTCGCGCAAAGCAAGCCGCTAAGCCGGCGACCGGCAAGAGAGCTACAACGAAGCATGCCGAACGGAGAAAATAGCAGCAGCTCATCTGTTCACACCTTGTTTCTGCCATGTGCTTGAACGCCAAGACGTTCGCGCTTCTGTGAGATGAAAGACGTCCTTCTGCATATGTGGTTGCTCACACCGGTGCACTTGTTAGTGTATCCATTCAGTCCTGGGCTGCGGGGCATTCAGAAGTGGCTCTGTGGAGACGTCTGCATAGAGGCAGCTGTCAGAACACGCACACTCGATTGTTCACCAAAACATATGCAGACGCGTCCTTAGCCTGTAGATTTGGATGCACAGAGTTCCCTGTGTTCGCAAGAGACAAGGGAATCGCGTCTGTGCGCACAGAAGCAATAGCGGACCGTTTCCCTCGGAGTGAACGCGAAAGAGCCGTCTATATACTCGCAGACACGCGAACGTGCCTCAATGCGGTCACAGAGGCAGCAGCTTTTGCACAGATGCTCCTGGTGATTCTGGCACTTTCCAGGCACACTCCTGAAAGTCGCGCACACTGCTGTTCACTCGCTAAACGACCTCTTGGGAAACACGTCTCCGGTCGACGGACCGCTCAGATTGCTTCTCGTGTAACTGTGAACTGTGTCAGCGCAGGGAATCCGTCTCTGTTGAGCAGATGTCAATCCTGCCTCGCTTTTGCTTTGTTGCCTCTACCAAGATGATTTCCCGTTTCTCTCTTCACTGGAGCAGGCAGACACAGCCAACGCACATCAAGTGTCAAGAGACACGCTCTGCTGAGCTCAACGCTTGTGCAGATGCACATGTGCGACGAAGTCAACACACGTGCTTGTGGAGAGAAAGAAAGGGACTCCCAGGCGTGTGGAGCGACGGGGAGAAAGAGCGGGCGCTGAGGAACACAGTTTCAAACAGACTGTCTCCACACAAACAGGCACCTGTCTGCAGGTATCCTAGATCTTGATTCTTGAACTTGAGGAAACACGCGTCTGAGCAAAACTCCCAAACGCTTCCAGGAAAGACACAGGCTCTCCCACAAGCACACAAGTGTTTGCCCTCAGCTATAGATCAGGGACAAGCCTGTGAAGAGCAACCAAAGAGCTCGTCCGTCTTTCCCTCAATAGATGGGAGTAGGCGCGCTTGCGGATGTGTGCGTGTGTGTGGCCACGCGTTTGCTTAGGCATCAGTGTGTGAAAAGGTAGGTGCTTTTCTCTAGCTGCGTGTGCGTGCACGTGGTGCTGGGTGCACATCCCTGGGTGCTCGTGGAAAGGTTTCTGCATGGTTTTCGCTGAGGAATCGTGTGTGTGCACATGGACAAAGAGAAGGCGCAGCAACCAGGTTCCAGCGCCGAAGAAGGCAAAAGGCGAGGTTTCCGGCGCTATCTCCTTCTCTCCCCAGAGCTAGTCGCGCAAAGCAAGCCGCTAAGCCGGCGACCGGCAAGAGAGCTACAACGAAGCATGCCGAACGGAGAAAATAGCAGCAGCTCATCTGTTCACACCTTGTTTCTGCCATGTGCTTGAACGCCAAGACGTTCGCGCTTCTGTGAGATGAAAGACGTCCTTCTGCATATGTGGTTGCTCACACCGGTGCACTTGTTAGTGTATCCATTCAGTCCTGGGCTGCGGGGCATTCAGAAGTGGCTCTGTGGAGACGTCTGCATAGAGGCAGCTGTCAGAACACGCACACTCGATTGTTCACCAAAACATATGCAGACGCGTCCTTAGCCTGTAGATTTGGATGCACAGAGTTCCCTGTGTTCGCAAGAGACAAGGGAATCGCGTCTGTGCGCACAGAAGCAATAGCGGACCGTTTCCCTCGGAGTGAACGCGAAAGAGCCGTCTATATACTCGCAGACACGCGAACGTGCCTCAATGCGGTCACAGAGGCAGCAGCTTTTGCACAGATGCTCCTGGTGATTCTGGCACTTTCCAGGCACACTCCTGAAAGTCGCGCACACTGCTGTTCACTCGCTAAACGACCTCTTGGGAAACACGTCTCCGGTCGACGGACCGCTCAGATTGCTTCTCGTGTAACTGTGAACTGTGTCAGCGCAGGGAATCCGTCTCTGTTGAGCAGATGTCAATCCTGCCTCGCTTTTGCTTTGTTGCCTCTACCAAGATGATTTCCCGTTTCTCTCTTCACTGGAGCAGGCAGACACAGCCAACGCACATCAAGTGTCAAGAGACACGCTCTGCTGAGCTCAACGCTTGTGCAGATGCACATGTGCGACGAAGTCAACACACGTGCTTGTGGAGAGAAAGAAAGGGACTCCCAGGCGTGTGGAGCGACGGGGAGAAAGAGCGGGCGCTGAGGAACACAGTTTCAAACAGACTGTCTCCACACAAACAGGCACCTGTCTGCAGGTATCCTAGATCTTGATTCTTGAACTTGAGGAAACACGCGTCTGAGCAAAACTCCCAAACGCTTCCAGGAAAGACACAGGCTCTCCCACAAGCACACAAGTGTTTGCCCTCAGCTATAGATCAGGGACAAGCCTGTGAAGAGCAACCAAAGAGCTCGTCCGTCTTTCTCTCAATAGATGGGAGTAGGCGCGCTTGCGGATGTGTGCGTGTGTGTGGCCACGCGTTTGCTTAGGCATCAGTGTGTGAAAAGGTAGGTGCTTTTCTCTAGCTGCGTGTGCGTGCACGTGGTGCTGGGTGCACATCCCTGGGTGCTCGTGGAAAGGTTTCTGCATGGTTTTCGCTGAGGAATCGTGTGTGTGCACATGGACAAAGAGAAGGCGCAGCAACCAGGTTCCAGCGCCGAAGAAGGCAAAAGGCGAGGTTTCCGGCGCTATCTCCTTCTCTCCCCAGAGCTAGTCGCGCAAAGCAAGCCGCTAAGCCGGCGACCGGCAAGAGAGCTACAACGAAGCATGCCGAACGGAGAAAATAGCAGCAGCTCATCTGTTCACACCTTGTTTCTGCCATGTGCTTGAACGCCAAGACGTTCGCGCTTCTGTGAGATGAAAGACGTCCTTCTGCATATGTGGTTGCTCACACCGGTGCACTTGTTAGTGTATCCATTCAGTCCTGGGCTGCGGGGCATTCAGAAGTGGCTCTGTGGAGACGTCTGCATAGAGGCAGCTGTCAGAACACGCACACTCGATTGTTCACCAAAACATATGCAGACGCGTCCTTAGCCTGTAGATTTGGATGCACAGAGTTCCCTGTGTTCGCAAGAGACAAGGGAATCGCGTCTGTGCGCACAGAAGCAATAGCGGACCGTTTCCCTCGGAGTGAACGCGAAAGAGCCGTCTATATACTCGCAGACACGCGAACGTGCCTCAATGCGGTCACAGAGGCAGCAGCTTTTGCACAGATGCTCCTGGTGATTCTGGCACTTTCCAGGCACACTCCTGAAAGTCGCGCACACTGCTGTTCACTCGCTAAACGACCTCTTGGGAAACACGTCTCCGGTCGACGGACCGCTCAGATTGCTTCTCGTGTAACTGTGAACTGTGTCAGCGCAGGGAATCCGTCTCTGTTGAGCAGATGTCAATCCTGCCTCGCTTTTGCTTTGTTGCCTCTACCAAGATGATTTCCCGTTTCTCTCTTCACTGGAGCAGGCAGACACAGCCAACGCACATCAAGTGTCAAGAGACACGCTCTGCTGAGCTCAACGCTTGTGCAGATGCACATGTGCGACGAAGTCAACACACGTGCTTGTGGAGAGAAAGAAAGGGACTCCCAGGCGTGTGGAGCGACGGGGAGAAAGAGCGGGCGCTGAGGAACACAGTTTCAAACAGACTGTCTCCACACAAACAGGCACCTGTCTGCAGGTATCCTAGATCTTGATTCTTGAACTTGAGGAAACACGCGTCTGAGCAAAACTCCCAAACGCTTCCAGGAAAGACACAGGCTCTCCCACAAGCACACAAGTGTTTGCCCTCAGCTATAGATCAGGGACAAGCCTGTGAAGAGATGCCCTGCTATTCTTTCGCCTTATGGCATCATGTGTTTCGTTCCTCTTGGAGATCGATTGTTAAACGTCTTTCCTAGGGCGACTGTGAAGCATTTGCCAGCGGAGGAGAAGTAGCACGGAGCAGCATTCAGTACTGCCTACGAGTGTCTTTGCTACCCTACTAGCGGAGCTCCAAGAACAGGCACACATCTTCAGGTACCTTCCAAATGTGGATTCCCCTGCAGCCCCGTAGGCGGGCGTGCAGTACGCCAACCGTCAACGGACGTTTTTCCCCTCAAGCCTGTCAGGACGTTGCTCGTCCGTCTTTCCCTCAATAGATGGGAGTAGGCGCGCTTGCGGATGTGTGCGTGTGTGTGGCCACGCGTTTGCTTAGGCATCAGTGTGTGAAAAGGTAGGTGCTTTTCTCTAGCTGCGTGTGCGTGCACGTGGTGCTGGGTGCACATCCCTGGGTGCTCGTGGAAAGGTTTCTGCATGGTTTTCGCTGAGGAATCGTGTGTGTGCACATGGACAAAGAGAAGGCGCAGCAACCAGGTTCCAGCGCCGAAGAAGGCAAAAGGCGAGGTTTCCGGCGCTATCTCCTTCTCTCCCCAGAGCTAGTCGCGCAAAGCAAGCCGCTAAGCCGGCGACCGGCAAGAGAGCTACAACGAAGCATGCCGAACGGAGAAAATAGCAGCAGCTCATCTGTTCACACCTTGTTTCTGCCATGTGCTTGAACGCCAAGACGTTCGCGCTTCTGTGAGATGAAAGACGTCCTTCTGCATATGTGGTTGCTCACACCGGTGCACTTGTTAGTGTATCCATTCAGTCCTGGGCTGCGGGGCATTCAGAAGTGGCTCTGTGGAGACGTCTGCATAGAGGCAGCTGTCAGAACACGCACACTCGATTGTTCACCAAAACATATGCAGACGCGTCCTTAGCCTGTAGATTTGGATGCACAGAGTTCCCTGTGTTCGCAAGAGACAAGGGAATCGCGTCTGTGCGCACAGAAGCAATAGCGGACCGTTTCCCTCGGAGTGAACGCGAAAGAGCCGTCTATATACTCGCAGACACGCGAACGTGCCTCAATGCGGTCACAGAGGCAGCAGCTTTTGCACAGATGCTCCTGGTGATTCTGGCACTTTCCAGGCACACTCCTGAAAGTCGCGCACACTGCTGTTCACTCGCTAAACGACCTCTTGGGAAACACGTCTCCGGTCGACGGACCGCTCAGATTGCTTCTCGTGTAACTGTGAACTGTGTCAGCGCAGGGAATCCGTCTCTGTTGAGCAGATGTCAATCCTGCCTCGCTTTTGCTTTGTTGCCTCTACCAAGATGATTTCCCGTTTCTCTCTTCACTGGAGCAGGCAGACACAGCCAACGCACATCAAGTGTCAAGAGACACGCTCTGCTGAGCTCAACGCTTGTGCAGATGCACATGTGCGACGAAGTCAACACACGTGCTTGTGGAGAGAAAGAAAGGGACTCCCAGGCGTGTGGAGCGACGGGGAGAAAGAGCGGGCGCTGAGGAACACAGTTTCAAACAGACTGTCTCCACACAAACAGGCACCTGTCTGCAGGTATCCTAGATCTTGATTCTTGAACTTGAGGAAACACGCGTCTGAGCAAAACTCCCAAACGCTTCCAGGAAAGACACAGGCTCTCCCACAAGCACACAAGTGTTTGCCCTCAGCTATAGATCAGGGACAAGCCTGTGAAGAGCAACCAAAGAGCTCGTCCGTCTTTCTCTCAATAGATGGGAGTAGGCGCGCTTGCGGATGTGTGCGTGTGTGTGGCCACGCGTTTGCTTAGGCATCAGTGTGTGAAAAGGTAGGTGCTTTTCTCTAGCTGCGTGTGCGTGCACGTGGTGCTGGGTGCACATCCCTGGGTGCTCGTGGAAAGGTTTCTGCATGGTTTTCGCTGAGGAATCGTGTGTGTGCACATGGACAAAGAGAAGGCGCAGCAACCAGGTTCCAGCGCCGAAGAAGGCAAAAGGCGAGGTTTCCGGCGCTATCTCCTTCTCTCCCCAGAGCTAGTCGCGCAAAGCAAGCCGCTAAGCCGGCGACCGGCAAGAGAGCTACAACGAAGCATGCCGAACGGAGAAAATAGCAGCAGCTCATCTGTTCACACCTTGTTTCTGCCATGTGCTTGAACGCCAAGACGTTCGCGCTTCTGTGAGATGAAAGACGTCCTTCTGCATATGTGGTTGCTCACACCGGTGCACTTGTTAGTGTATCCATTCAGTCCTGGGCTGCGGGGCATTCAGAAGTGGCTCTGTGGAGACGTCTGCATAGAGGCAGCTGTCAGAACACGCACACTCGATTGTTCACCAAAACATATGCAGACGCGTCCTTAGCCTGTAGATTTGGATGCACAGAGTTCCCTGTGTTCGCAAGAGACAAGGGAATCGCGTCTGTGCGCACAGAAGCAATAGCGGACCGTTTCCCTCGGAGTGAACGCGAAAGAGCCGTCTATATACTCGCAGACACGCGAACGTGCCTCAATGCGGTCACAGAGGCAGCAGCTTTTGCACAGATGCTCCTGGTGATTCTGGCACTTTCCAGGCACACTCCTGAAAGTCGCGCACACTGCTGTTCACTCGCTAAACGACCTCTTGGGAAACACGTCTCCGGTCGACGGACCGCTCAGATTGCTTCTCGTGTAACTGTGAACTGTGTCAGCGCAGGGAATCCGTCTCTGTTGAGCAGATGTCAATCCTGCCTCGCTTTTGCTTTGTTGCCTCTACCAAGATGATTTCCCGTTTCTCTCTTCACTGGAGCAGGCAGACACAGCCAACGCACATCAAGTGTCAAGAGACACGCTCTGCTGAGCTCAACGCTTGTGCAGATGCACATGTGCGACGAAGTCAACACACGTGCTTGTGGAGAGAAAGAAAGGGACTCCCAGGCGTGTGGAGCGACGGGGAGAAAGAGCGGGCGCTGAGGAACACAGTTTCAAACAGACTGTCTCCACACAAACAGGCACCTGTCTGCAGGTATCCTAGATCTTGATTCTTGAACTTGAGGAAACACGCGTCTGAGCAAAACTCCCAAACGCTTCCAGGAAAGACACAGGCTCTCCCACAAGCACACAAGTGTTTGCCCTCAGCTATAGATCAGGGACAAGCCTGTGAAGAGATGCCCTGCTATTCTTTCGCCTTATGGCATCATGTGTTTCGTTCCTCTTGGAGATCGATTGTTAAACGTCTTTCCTAGGGCGACTGTGAAGCATTTGCCAGCGGAGGAGAAGTAGCACGGAGCAGCATTCAGTACTGCCTACGAGTGTCTTTGCTACCCTACTAGCGGAGCTCCAAGAACAGGCACACATCTTCAGGTACCTTCCAAATGTGGATTCCCCTGCAGCCCCGTAGGCGGGCGTGCAGTACGCCAACCGTCAACGGACGTTTTTCCCCTCAAGCCTGTCAGGACGTTGCTCGTCCGTCTTTCCCTCAATAGATGGGAGTAGGCGCGCTTGCGGATGTGTGCGTGTGTGTGGCCACGCGTTTGCTTAGGCATCAGTGTGTGAAAAGGTAGGTGCTTTTCTCTAGCTGCGTGTGCGTGCACGTGGTGCTGGGTGCACATCCCTGGGTGCTCGTGGAAAGGTTTCTGCATGGTTTTCGCTGAGGAATCGTGTGTGTGCACATGGACAAAGAGAAGGCGCAGCAACCAGGTTCCAGCGCCGAAGAAGGCAAAAGGCGAGGTTTCCGGCGCTATCTCCTTCTCTCCCCAGAGCTAGTCGCGCAAAGCAAGCCGCTAAGCCGGCGACCGGCAAGAGAGCTACAACGAAGCATGCCGAACGGAGAAAATAGCAGCAGCTCATCTGTTCACACCTTGTTTCTGCCATGTGCTTGAACGCCAAGACGTTCGCGCTTCTGTGAGATGAAAGACGTCCTTCTGCATATGTGGTTGCTCACACCGGTGCACTTGTTAGTGTATCCATTCAGTCCTGGGCTGCGGGGCATTCAGAAGTGGCTCTGTGGAGACGTCTGCATAGAGGCAGCTGTCAGAACACGCACACTCGATTGTTCACCAAAACATATGCAGACGCGTCCTTAGCCTGTAGATTTGGATGCACAGAGTTCCCTGTGTTCGCAAGAGACAAGGGAATCGCGTCTGTGCGCACAGAAGCAATAGCGGACCGTTTCCCTCGGAGTGAACGCGAAAGAGCCGTCTATATACTCGCAGACACGCGAACGTGCCTCAATGCGGTCACAGAGGCAGCAGCTTTTGCACAGATGCTCCTGGTGATTCTGGCACTTTCCAGGCACACTCCTGAAAGTCGCGCACACTGCTGTTCACTCGCTAAACGACCTCTTGGGAAACACGTCTCCGGTCGACGGACCGCTCAGATTGCTTCTCGTGTAACTGTGAACTGTGTCAGCGCAGGGAATCCGTCTCTGTTGAGCAGATGTCAATCCTGCCTCGCTTTTGCTTTGTTGCCTCTACCAAGATGATTTCCCGTTTCTCTCTTCACTGGAGCAGGCAGACACAGCCAACGCACATCAAGTGTCAAGAGACACGCTCTGCTGAGCTCAACGCTTGTGCAGATGCACATGTGCGACGAAGTCAACACACGTGCTTGTGGAGAGAAAGAAAGGGACTCCCAGGCGTGTGGAGCGACGGGGAGAAAGAGCGGGCGCTGAGGAACACAGTTTCAAACAGACTGTCTCCACACAAACAGGCACCTGTCTGCAGGTATCCTAGATCTTGATTCTTGAACTTGAGGAAACACGCGTCTGAGCAAAACTCCCAAACGCTTCCAGGAAAGACACAGGCTCTCCCACAAGCACACAAGTGTTTGCCCTCAGCTATAGATCAGGGACAAGCCTGTGAAGAGCAACCAAAGAGCTCGTCCGTCTTTCCCTCAATAGATGGGAGTAGGCGCGCTTGCGGATGTGTGCGTGTGTGTGGCCACGCGTTTGCTTAGGCATCAGTGTGTGAAAAGGTAGGTGCTTTTCTCTAGCTGCGTGTGCGTGCACGTGGTGCTGGGTGCACATCCCTGGGTGCTCGTGGAAAGGTTTCTGCATGGTTTTCGCTGAGGAATCGTGTGTGTGCACATGGACAAAGAGAAGGCGCAGCAACCAGGTTCCAGCGCCGAAGAAGGCAAAAGGCGAGGTTTCCGGCGCTATCTCCTTCTCTCCCCAGAGCTAGTCGCGCAAAGCAAGCCGCTAAGCCGGCGACCGGCAAGAGAGCTACAACGAAGCATGCCGAACGGAGAAAATAGCAGCAGCTCATCTGTTCACACCTTGTTTCTGCCATGTGCTTGAACGCCAAGACGTTCGCGCTTCTGTGAGATGAAAGACGTCCTTCTGCATATGTGGTTGCTCACACCGGTGCACTTGTTAGTGTATCCATTCAGTCCTGGGCTGCGGGGCATTCAGAAGTGGCTCTGTGGAGACGTCTGCATAGAGGCAGCTGTCAGAACACGCACACTCGATTGTTCACCAAAACATATGCAGACGCGTCCTTAGCCTGTAGATTTGGATGCACAGAGTTCCCTGTGTTCGCAAGAGACAAGGGAATCGCGTCTGTGCGCACAGAAGCAATAGCGGACCGTTTCCCTCGGAGTGAACGCGAAAGAGCCGTCTATATACTCGCAGACACGCGAACGTGCCTCAATGCGGTCACAGAGGCAGCAGCTTTTGCACAGATGCTCCTGGTGATTCTGGCACTTTCCAGGCACACTCCTGAAAGTCGCGCACACTGCTGTTCACTCGCTAAACGACCTCTTGGGAAACACGTCTCCGGTCGACGGACCGCTCAGATTGCTTCTCGTGTAACTGTGAACTGTGTCAGCGCAGGGAATCCGTCTCTGTTGAGCAGATGTCAATCCTGCCTCGCTTTTGCTTTGTTGCCTCTACCAAGATGATTTCCCGTTTCTCTCTTCACTGGAGCAGGCAGACACAGCCAACGCACATCAAGTGTCAAGAGACACGCTCTGCTGAGCTCAACGCTTGTGCAGATGCACATGTGCGACGAAGTCAACACACGTGCTTGTGGAGAGAAAGAAAGGGACTCCCAGGCGTGTGGAGCGACGGGGAGAAAGAGCGGGCGCTGAGGAACACAGTTTCAAACAGACTGTCTCCACACAAACAGGCACCTGTCTGCAGGTATCCTAGATCTTGATTCTTGAACTTGAGGAAACACGCGTCTGAGCAAAACTCCCAAACGCTTCCAGGAAAGACACAGGCTCTCCCACAAGCACACAAGTGTTTGCCCTCAGCTATAGATCAGGGACAAGCCTGTGAAGAGATGCCCTGCTATTCTTTCGCCTTATGGCATCATGTGTTTCGTTCCTCTTGGAGATCGATTGTTAAACGTCTTTCCTCGGGCGACTGTGAAGCATTTGCCAGCGGAGGAGAAGTAGCACGGAGCAGCATTCAGTACTGCCTACGAGTGTCTTTGCTACCCTACTAGCGGAGCTCCAAGAACAGGCACACATCTTCAGGTACCTTCCAAATGTGGATTCCCCTGCAGCCCCGTAGGCGGGCGTGCAGTACGCCAACCGTCAACGGACGTTTTTCCCCTCAAGCCTGTCAGGACGTTGCTCGTCCGTCTTTCCCTCAATAGATGGGAGTAGGCGCGCTTGCGGATGTGTGCGTGTGTGTGGCCACGCGTTTGCTTAGGCATCAGTGTGTGAAAAGGTAGGTGCTTTTCTCTAGCTGCGTGTGCGTGCACGTGGTGCTGGGTGCACATCCCTGGGTGCTCGTGGAAAGGTTTCTGCATGGTTTTCGCTGAGGAATCGTGTGTGTGCACATGGACAAAGAGAAGGCGCAGCAACCAGGTTCCAGCGCCGAAGAAGGCAAAAGGCGAGGTTTCCGGCGCTATCTCCTTCTCTCCCCAGAGCTAGTCGCGCAAAGCAAGCCGCTAAGCCGGCGACCGGCAAGAGAGCTACAACGAAGCATGCCGAACGGAGAAAATAGCAGCAGCTCATCTGTTCACACCTTGTTTCTGCCATGTGCTTGAACGCCAAGACGTTCGCGCTTCTGTGAGATGAAAGACGTCCTTCTGCATATGTGGTTGCTCACACCGGTGCACTTGTTAGTGTATCCATTCAGTCCTGGGCTGCGGGGCATTCAGAAGTGGCTCTGTGGAGACGTCTGCATAGAGGCAGCTGTCAGAACACGCACACTCGATTGTTCACCAAAACATATGCAGACGCGTCCTTAGCCTGTAGATTTGGATGCACAGAGTTCCCTGTGTTCGCAAGAGACAAGGGAATCGCGTCTGTGCGCACAGAAGCAATAGCGGACCGTTTCCCTCGGAGTGAACGCGAAAGAGCCGTCTATATACTCGCAGACACGCGAACGTGCCTCAATGCGGTCACAGAGGCAGCAGCTTTTGCACAGATGCTCCTGGTGATTCTGGCACTTTCCAGGCACACTCCTGAAAGTCGCGCACACTGCTGTTCACTCGCTAAACGACCTCTTGGGAAACACGTCTCCGGTCGACGGACCGCTCAGATTGCTTCTCGTGTAACTGTGAACTGTGTCAGCGCAGGGAATCCGTCTCTGTTGAGCAGATGTCAATCCTGCCTCGCTTTTGCTTTGTTGCCTCTACCAAGATGATTTCCCGTTTCTCTCTTCACTGGAGCAGGCAGACACAGCCAACGCACATCAAGTGTCAAGAGACACGCTCTGCTGAGCTCAACGCTTGTGCAGATGCACATGTGCGACGAAGTCAACACACGTGCTTGTGGAGAGAAAGAAAGGGACTCCCAGGCGTGTGGAGCGACGGGGAGAAAGAGCGGGCGCTGAGGAACACAGTTTCAAACAGACTGTCTCCACACAAACAGGCACCTGTCTGCAGGTATCCTAGATCTTGATTCTTGAACTTGAGGAAACACGCGTCTGAGCAAAACTCCCAAACGCTTCCAGGAAAGACACAGGCTCTCCCACAAGCACACAAGTGTTTGCCCTCAGCTATAGATCAGGGACAAGCCTGTGAAGAGATGCCCTGCTATTCTTTCGCCTTATGGCATCATGTGTTTCGTTCCTCTTGGAGATCGATTGTTAAACGTCTTTCCTCGGGCGACTGTGAAGCATTTGCCAGCGGAGGAGAAGTAGCACGGAGCAGCATTCAGTACTGCCTACGAGTGTCTTTGCTACCCTACTAGCGGAGCTCCAAGAACAGGCACACATCTTCAGGTACCTTCCAAATGTGGATTCCCCTGCAGCCCCGTAGGCGGGCGTGCAGTACGCCAACCGTCAACGGACGTTTTTCCCCTCAAGCCTGTCAGGACGTTGCTCGTCCGTCTTTCCCTCAATAGATGGGAGTAGGCGCGCTTGCGGATGTGTGCGTGTGTGTGGCCACGCGTTTGCTTAGGCATCAGTGTGTGAAAAGGTAGGTGCTTTTCTCTAGCTGCGTGTGCGTGCACGTGGTGCTGGGTGCACATCCCTGGGTGCTCGTGGAAAGGTTTCTGCATGGTTTTCGCTGAGGAATCGTGTGTGTGCACATGGACAAAGAGAAGGCGCAGCAACCAGGTTCCAGCGCCGAAGAAGGCAAAAGGCGAGGTTTCCGGCGCTATCTCCTTCTCTCCCCAGAGCTAGTCGCGCAAAGCAAGCCGCTAAGCCGGCGACCGGCAAGAGAGCTACAACGAAGCATGCCGAACGGAGAAAATAGCAGCAGCTCATCTGTTCACACCTTGTTTCTGCCATGTGCTTGAACGCCAAGACGTTCGCGCTTCTGTGAGATGAAAGACGTCCTTCTGCATATGTGGTTGCTCACACCGGTGCACTTGTTAGTGTATCCATTCAGTCCTGGGCTGCGGGGCATTCAGAAGTGGCTCTGTGGAGACGTCTGCATAGAGGCAGCTGTCAGAACACGCACACTCGATTGTTCACCAAAACATATGCAGACGCGTCCTTAGCCTGTAGATTTGGATGCACAGAGTTCCCTGTGTTCGCAAGAGACAAGGGAATCGCGTCTGTGCGCACAGAAGCAATAGCGGACCGTTTCCCTCGGAGTGAACGCGAAAGAGCCGTCTATATACTCGCAGACACGCGAACGTGCCTCAATGCGGTCACAGAGGCAGCAGCTTTTGCACAGATGCTCCTGGTGATTCTGGCACTTTCCAGGCACACTCCTGAAAGTCGCGCACACTGCTGTTCACTCGCTAAACGACCTCTTGGGAAACACGTCTCCGGTCGACGGACCGCTCAGATTGCTTCTCGTGTAACTGTGAACTGTGTCAGCGCAGGGAATCCGTCTCTGTTGAGCAGATGTCAATCCTGCCTCGCTTTTGCTTTGTTGCCTCTACCAAGATGATTTCCCGTTTCTCTCTTCACTGGAGCAGGCAGACACAGCCAACGCACATCAAGTGTCAAGAGACACGCTCTGCTGAGCTCAACGCTTGTGCAGATGCACATGTGCGACGAAGTCAACACACGTGCTTGTGGAGAGAAAGAAAGGGACTCCCAGGCGTGTGGAGCGACGGGGAGAAAGAGCGGGCGCTGAGGAACACAGTTTCAAACAGACTGTCTCCACACAAACAGGCACCTGTCTGCAGGTATCCTAGATCTTGATTCTTGAACTTGAGGAAACACGCGTCTGAGCAAAACTCCCAAACGCTTCCAGGAAAGACACAGGCTCTCCCACAAGCACACAAGTGTTTGCCCTCAGCTATAGATCAGGGACAAGCCTGTGAAGAGATGCCCTGCTATTCTTTCGCCTTATGGCATCATGTGTTTCGTTCCTCTTGGAGATCGATTGTTAAACGTCTTTCCTCGGGCGACTGTGAAGCATTTGCCAGCGGAGGAGAAGTAGCACGGAGCAGCATTCAGTACTGCCTACGAGTGTCTTTGCTACCCTACTAGCGGAGCTCCAAGAACAGGCACACATCTTCAGGTACCTTCCAAATGTGGATTCCCCTGCAGCCCCGTAGGCGGGCGTGCAGTACGCCAACCGTCAACGGACGTTTTTCCCCTCAAGCCTGTGGACGCTGCTCGTCCGTCTTTCCCTCAATAGATGGGAGTAGGCGCGCTTGCGGATGTGTGCGTGTGTGTGGCCACGCGTTTGCTTAGGCATCAGTGTGTGAAAAGGTAGGTGCTTTTCTCTAGCTGCGTGTGCGTGCACGTGGTGCTGGGTGCACATCCCTGGGTGCTCGTGGAAAGGTTTCTGCATGGTTTTCGCTGAGGAATCGTGTGTGTGCACATGGACAAAGAGAAGGCGCAGCAACCAGGTTCCAGCGCCGAAGAAGGCAAAAGGCGAGGTTTCCGGCGCTATCTCCTCCTCTCCCCAGAGCTAGTCGCGCAAAGCAAGCCGCTAAGCCGGCGACCGGCAAGAGAGCTACAACGAAGCATGCCGAACGGAGAAAATAGCAGCAGCTCATCTGTTCACACCTTGTTTCTGCCATGTGCTTGAACGCCAAGACGTTCGCGCTTCTGTGAGATGAAAGACGTCCTTCTGCATATGTGGTTGCTCACACCGGTGCACTTGTTAGTGTATCCATTCAGTCCTGGGCTGCGGGGCATTCAGAAGTGGCTCTGTGGAGACGTCTGCATAGAGGCAGCTGTCAGAACACGCACACTCGATTGTTCACCAAAACATATGCAGACGCGTCCTTAGCCTGTAGATTTGGATGCACAGAGTTCCCTGTGTTCGCAAGAGACAAGGGAATCGCGTCTGTGCGCACAGAAGCAATAGCGGACCGTTTCCCTCGGAGTGAACGCGAAAGAGCCGTCTATATACTCGCAGACACGCGAACGTGCCTCAATGCGGTCACAGAGGCAGCAGCTTTTGCACAGATGCTCCTGGTGATTCTGGCACTTTCCAGGCACACTCCTGAAAGTCGCGCACACTGCTGTTCACTCGCTAAACGACCTCTTGGGAAACACGTCTCCGGTCGACGGACCGCTCAGATTGCTTCTCGTGTAACTGTGAACTGTGTCAGCGCAGGGAATCCGTCTCTGTTGAGCAGATGTCAATCCTGCCTCGCTTTTGCTTTGTTGCCTCTACCAAGATGATTTCCCGTTTCTCTCTTCACTGGAGCAGGCAGACACAGCCAACGCACATCAAGTGTCAAGAGACACGCTCTGCTGAGCTCAACGCTTGTGCAGATGCACATGTGCGACGAAGTCAACACACGTGCTTGTGGAGAGAAAGAAAGGGACTCCCAGGCGTGTGGAGCGACGGGGAGAAAGAGCGGGCGCTGAGGAACACAGTTTCAAACAGACTGTCTCCACACAAACAGGCACCTGTCTGCAGGTATCCTAGATCTTGATTCTTGAACTTGAGGAAACACGCGTCTGAGCAAAACTCCCAAACGCTTCCAGGAAAGACACAGGCTCTCCCACAAGCACACAAGTGTTTGCCCTCAGCTATAGATCAGGGACAAGCCTGTGAAGAGCAACCAAAGAGCTCGTCCGTCTTTCCCTCAATAGATGGGAGTAGGCGCGCTTGCGGATGTGTGCGTGTGTGTGGCCACGCGTTTGCTTAGGCATCAGTGTGTGAAAAGGTAGGTGCTTTTCTCTAGCTGCGTGTGCGTGCACGTGGTGCTGGGTGCACATCCCTGGGTGCTCGTGGAAAGGTTTCTGCATGGTTTTCGCTGAGGAATCGTGTGTGTGCACATGGACAAAGAGAAGGCGCAGCAACCAGGTTCCAGCGCCGAAGAAGGCAAAAGGCGAGGTTTCCGGCGCTATCTCCTTCTCTCCCCAGAGCTAGTCGCGCAAAGCAAGCCGCTAAGCCGGCGACCGGCAAGAGAGCTACAACGAAGCATGCCGAACGGAGAAAATAGCAGCAGCTCATCTGTTCACACCTTGTTTCTGCCATGTGCTTGAACGCCAAGACGTTCGCGCTTCTGTGAGATGAAAGACGTCCTTCTGCATATGTGGTTGCTCACACCGGTGCACTTGTTAGTGTATCCATTCAGTCCTGGGCTGCGGGGCATTCAGAAGTGGCTCTGTGGAGACGTCTGCATAGAGGCAGCTGTCAGAACACGCACACTCGATTGTTCACCAAAACATATGCAGACGCGTCCTTAGCCTGTAGATTTGGATGCACAGAGTTCCCTGTGTTCGCAAGAGACAAGGGAATCGCGTCTGTGCGCACAGAAGCAATAGCGGACCGTTTCCCTCGGAGTGAACGCGAAAGAGCCGTCTATATACTCGCAGACACGCGAACGTGCCTCAATGCGGTCACAGAGGCAGCAGCTTTTGCACAGATGCTCCTGGTGATTCTGGCACTTTCCAGGCACACTCCTGAAAGTCGCGCACACTGCTGTTCACTCGCTAAACGACCTCTTGGGAAACACGTCTCCGGTCGACGGACCGCTCAGATTGCTTCTCGTGTAACTGTGAACTGTGTCAGCGCAGGGAATCCGTCTCTGTTGAGCAGATGTCAATCCTGCCTCGCTTTTGCTTTGTTGCCTCTACCAAGATGATTTCCCGTTTCTCTCTTCACTGGAGCAGGCAGACACAGCCAACGCACATCAAGTGTCAAGAGACACGCTCTGCTGAGCTCAACGCTTGTGCAGATGCACATGTGCGACGAAGTCAACACACGTGCTTGTGGAGAGAAAGAAAGGGACTCCCAGGCGTGTGGAGCGACGGGGAGAAAGAGCGGGCGCTGAGGAACACAGTTTCAAACAGACTGTCTCCACACAAACAGGCACCTGTCTGCAGGTATCCTAGATCTTGATTCTTGAACTTGAGGAAACACGCGTCTGAGCAAAACTCCCAAACGCTTCCAGGAAAGACACAGGCTCTCCCACAAGCACACAAGTGTTTGCCCTCAGCTATAGATCAGGGACAAGCCTGTGAAGAGATGCCCTGCTATTCTTTCGCCTTATGGCATCATGTGTTTCGTTCCTCTTGGAGATCGATTGTTAAACGTCTTTCCTAGGGCGACTGTGAAGCATTTGCCAGCGGAGGAGAAGTAGCACGGAGCAGCATTCAGTACTGCCTACGAGTGTCTTTGCTACCCTACTAGCGGAGCTCCAAGAACAGGCGCACATCTTCAGGTACCTTCCAAATGTGGATTCCCCTGCAGCCCCGTAGGCGGGCGTGCAGTACGCCAACCGTCAACGGACGTTTTTCCCCTCAAGCCTGTCAGGACGTTGCTCGTCCATCTTTCCCTCAATAGATGGGAGTAGGCGCGCTTGCGGATGTGTGCGTGTGTGTGGCCACGCGTTTGCTTAGGCATCAGTGTGTGAAAAGGTAGGTGCTTTTCTCTAGCTGCGTGTGCGTGCACGTGGTGCTGGGTGCACATCCCTGGGTGCTCGTGGAAAGGTTTCTGCATGGTTTTCGCTGAGGAATCGTGTGTGTGCACATGGACAAAGAGAAGGCGCAGCAACCAGGTTCCAGCGCCGAAGAAGGCAAAAGGCGAGGTTTCCGGCGCTATCTCCTTCTCTCCCCAGAGCTAGTCGCGCAAAGCAAGCCGCTAAGCCGGCGACCGGCAAGAGAGCTACAACGAAGCATGCCGAACGGAGAAAATAGCAGCAGCTCATCTGTTCACACCTTGTTTCTGCCATGTGCTTGAACGCCAAGACGTTCGCGCTTCTGTGAGATGAAAGACGTCCTTCTGCATATGTGGTTGCTCACACCGGTGCACTTGTTAGTGTATCCATTCAGTCCTGGGCTGCGGGGCATTCAGAAGTGGCTCTGTGGAGACGTCTGCATAGAGGCAGCTGTCAGAACACGCACACTCGATTGTTCACCAAAACATACGCAGACGCGTCCTTAGCCTGTAGATTTGGATGCACAGAGTTCCCTGTGTTCGCAAGAGACAAGGGAATCGCGTCTGTACGCACAGAAGCAATAGCGGACCGTTTCCCTCGGAGTGAACGCGAAAGAGCCGTCTATATACTCGCAGACACGCGAACGTGCCTCAATGCGGTCACAGAGGCAGCAGCTTTTGCACAGATGCTCCTGGTGATTCTGGCACTTTCCAGGCACACTCCTGAAAGTCGCGCACACTGCTGTTCACTCGCTAAACGACCTCTTGGGAAACACGTCTCCGGTCGACGGACCGCTCAGATTGCTTCTCGTGTAACTGTGAACTGTGTCAGCGCAGGGAATCCGTCTCTGTTGAGCAGATGTCGATCCTGCCTCGCTTTTGCTTTGTTGCCTCTACCAAGATGATTTCCCGTTTCTCTCTTCACTGGAGCACGCAGACACAGCCAACGCACATCAAGTGTCAAGAGACACGCTCTGCTGAGCTCAACGCTTGTGCAGATGCACATGTGCGACGAAGTCAACACACGTGCTTGTGGAGAGAAAGAAAGGGACTCCCAGGCGTGTGGAGCGACGGGGAGAAAGAGCGGGCGCTGAGGAACACAGTTTCAAACAGACTGTCTCCACACAAACAGGCACCTGTCTGCAGGTATCCTAGATCTTGATTCTTGAACTTGAGGAAACACGCGCCTGAGCAAAACTCCCGAACGCTTCCAGGAAAGACACAGGCTCTCCCACAAGCACACAAGTGTTTGCCCTCAGCTATAGATCAGGGACAAGCCTGTGAAGAGCAACCAAAGAGCTCGTCCGTCTTTCCCTCAATAGATGGGAGTAGGCGCGCTTGCGGATGTGTGCGTGTGTGTGGCCACGCGTTTGCTTAGGCATCAGTGTGTGAAAAGGTAGGTGCTTTTCTCTAGCTGCGTGTGCGTGCACGTGGTGCTGGGTGCACATCCCTGGGTGCTCGTGGAAAGGTTTCTGCATGGTTTTCGCTGAGGAATCGTGTGTGTGCACATGGACAAAGAGAAGGCGCAGCAACCAGGTTCCAGCGCCGAAGAAGGCAAAAGGCGAGGTTTCCGGCGCTATCTCCTCCTCTCCCCAGAGCTAGTCGCGCAAAGCAAGCCGCTAAGCCGGCGACCGGCAAGAGAGCTACAACGAAGCATGCCGAACGGAGAAAATAGCAGCAGCTCATCTGTTCACACCTTGTTTCTGCCATGTGCTTGAACGCCAAGACGTTCGCGCTTCTGTGAGATGAAAGACGTCCTTCTGCATATGTGGTTGCTCACACCGGTGCACTTGTTAGTGTATCCATTCAGTCCTGGGCTGCGGGGCATTCAGAAGTGGCTCTGTGGAGACGTCTGCATAGAGGCAGCTGTCAGAACACGCACACTCGATTGTTCACCAAAACATATGCAGACGCGTCCTTAGCCTGTAGATTTGGATGCACAGAGTTCCCTGTGTTCGCAAGAGACAAGGGAATCGCGTCTGTGCGCACAGAAGCAATAGCGGACCGTTTCCCTCGGAGTGAACGCGAAAGAGCCGTCTATATACTCGCAGACACGCGAACGTGCCTCAATGCGGTCACAGAGGCAGCAGCTTTTGCACAGATGCTCCTGGTGATTCTGGCACTTTCCAGGCACACTCCTGAAAGTCGCGCACACTGCTGTTCACTCGCTAAACGACCTCTTGGGAAACACGTCTCCGGTCGACGGACCGCTCAGATTGCTTCTCGTGTAACTGTGAACTGTGTCAGCGCAGGGAATCCGTCTCTGTTGAGCAGATGTCAATCCTGCCTCGCTTTTGCTTTGTTGCCTCTACCAAGATGATTTCCCGTTTCTCTCTTCACTGGAGCAGGCAGACACAGCCAACGCACATCAAGTGTCAAGAGACACGCTCTGCTGAGCTCAACGCTTGTGCAGATGCACATGTGCGACGAAGTCAACACACGTGCTTGTGGAGAGAAAGAAAGGGACTCCCAGGCGTGTGGAGCGACGGGGAGAAAGAGCGGGCGCTGAGGAACACAGTTTCAAACAGACTGTCTCCACACAAACAGGCACCTGTCTGCAGGTATCCTAGATCTTGATTCTTGAACTTGAGGAAACACGCGTCTGAGCAAAACTCCCAAACGCTTCCAGGAAAGACACAGGCTCTCCCACAAGCACACAAGTGTTTGCCCTCAGCTATAGATCAGGGACAAGCCTGTGAAGAGATGCCCTGCTATTCTTTCGCCTTATGGCATCATGTGTTTCGTTCCTCTTGGAGATCGATTGTTAAACGTCTTTCCTAGGGCGACTGTGAAGCATTTGCCAGCGGAGGAGAAGTAGCACGGAGCAGCATTCAGTACTGCCTACGAGTGTCTTTGCTACCCTACTAGCGGAGCTCCAAGAACAGGCGCACATCTTCAGGTACCTTCCAAATGTGGATTCCCCTGCAGCCCCGTAGGCGGGCGTGCAGTACGCCAACCGTCAACGGACGTTTTTCCCCTCAAGCCTGTCAGGACGTTGCTCGTCCGTCTTTCCCTCAATAGATGGGAGTAGGCGCGCTTGCGGATGTGTGCGTGTGTGTGGCCACGCGTTTGCTTAGGCATCAGTGTGTGAAAAGGTAGGTGCTTTTCTCTAGCTGCGTGTGCGTGCACGTGGTGCTGGGTGCACATCCCTGGGTGCTCGTGGAAAGGTTTCTGCATGGTTTTCGCTGAGGAATCGTGTGTGTGCACATGGACAAAGAGAAGGCGCAGCAACCAGGTTCCAGCGCCGAAGAAGGCAAAAGGCGAGGTTTCCGGCGCTATCTCCTTCTCTCCCCAGAGCTAGTCGCGCAAAGCAAGCCGCTAAGCCGGCGACCGGCAAGAGAGCTACAACGAAGCATGCCGAACGGAGAAAATAGCAGCAGCTCATCTGTTCACACCTTGTTTCTGCCATGTGCTTGAACGCCAAGACGTTCGCGCTTCTGTGAGATGAAAGACGTCCTTCTGCATATGTGGTTGCTCACACCGGTGCACTTGTTAGTGTATCCATTCAGTCCTGGGCTGCGGGGCATTCAGAAGTGGCTCTGTGGAGACGTCTGCATAGAGGCAGCTGTCAGAACACGCACACTCGATTGTTCACCAAAACATATGCAGACGCGTCCTTAGCCTGTAGATTTGGATGCACAGAGTTCCCTGTGTTCGCAAGAGACAAGGGAATCGCGTCTGTGCGCACAGAAGCAATAGCGGACCGTTTCCCTCGGAGTGAACGCGAAAGAGCCGTCTATATACTCGCAGACACGCGAACGTGCCTCAATGCGGTCACAGAGGCAGCAGCTTTTGCACAGATGCTCCTGGTGATTCTGGCACTTTCCAGGCACACTCCTGAAAGTCGCGCACACTGCTGTTCACTCGCTAAACGACCTCTTGGGAAACACGTCTCCGGTCGACGGACCGCTCAGATTGCTTCTCGTGTAACTGTGAACTGTGTCAGCGCAGGGAATCCGTCTCTGTTGAGCAGATGTCAATCCTGCCTCGCTTTTGCTTTGTTGCCTCTACCAAGATGATTTCCCGTTTCTCTCTTCACTGGAGCAGGCAGACACAGCCAACGCACATCAAGTGTCAAGAGACACGCTCTGCTGAGCTCAACGCTTGTGCAGATGCACATGTGCGACGAAGTCAACACACGTGCTTGTGGAGAGAAAGAAAGGGACTCCCAGGCGTGTGGAGCGACGGGGAGAAAGAGCGGGCGCTGAGGAACACAGTTTCAAACAGACTGTCTCCACACAAACAGGCACCTGTCTGCAGGTATCCTAGATCTTGATTCTTGAACTTGAGGAAACACGCGTCTGAGCAAAACTCCCAAACGCTTCCAGGAAAGACACAGGCTCTCCCACAAGCACACAAGTGTTTGCCCTCAGCTATAGATCAGGGACAAGCCTGTGAAGAGATGCCCTGCTATTCTTTCGCCTTATGGCATCATGTGTTTCGTTCCTCTTGGAGATCGATTGTTAAACGTCTTTCCTAGGGCGACTGTGAAGCATTTGCCAGCGGAGGAGAAGTAGCACGGAGCAGCATTCAGTACTGCCTACGAGTGTCTTTGCTACCCTACTAGCGGAGCTCCAAGAACAGGCGCACATCTTCAGGTACCTTCCAAATGTGGATTCCCCTGCAGCCCCGTAGGCGGGCGTGCAGTACGCCAACCGTCAACGGACGTTTTTCCCCTCAAGCCTGTCAGGACGTTGCTCGTCCGTCTTTCCCTCAATAGATGGGAGTAGGCGCGCTTGCGGATGTGTGCGTGTGTGTGGCCACGCGTTTGCTTAGGCATCAGTGTGTGAAAAGGTAGGTGCTTTTCTCTAGCTGCGTGTGCGTGCACGTGGTGCTGGGTGCACATCCCTGGGTGCTCGTGGAAAGGTTTCTGCATGGTTTTCGCTGAGGAATCGTGTGTGTGCACATGGACAAAGAGAAGGCGCAGCAACCAGGTTCCAGCGCCGAAGAAGGCAAAAGGCGAGGTTTCCGGCGCTATCTCCTTCTCTCCCCAGAGCTAGTCGCGCAAAGCAAGCCGCTAAGCCGGCGACCGGCAAGAGAGCTACAACGAAGCATGCCGAACGGAGAAAATAGCAGCAGCTCATCTGTTCACACCTTGTTTCTGCCATGTGCTTGAACGCCAAGACGTTCGCGCTTCTGTGAGATGAAAGACGTCCTTCTGCATATGTGGTTGCTCACACCGGTGCACTTGTTAGTGTATCCATTCAGTCCTGGGCTGCGGGGCATTCAGAAGTGGCTCTGTGGAGACGTCTGCATAGAGGCAGCTGTCAGAACACGCACACTCGATTGTTCACCAAAACATATGCAGACGCGTCCTTAGCCTGTAGATTTGGATGCACAGAGTTCCCTGTGTTCGCAAGAGACAAGGGAATCGCGTCTGTGCGCACAGAAGCAATAGCGGACCGTTTCCCTCGGAGTGAACGCGAAAGAGCCGTCTATATACTCGCAGACACGCGAACGTGCCTCAATGCGGTCACAGAGGCAGCAGCTTTTGCACAGATGCTCCTGGTGATTCTGGCACTTTCCAGGCACACTCCTGAAAGTCGCGCACACTGCTGTTCACTCGCTAAACGACCTCTTGGGAAACACGTCTCCGGTCGACGGACCGCTCAGATTGCTTCTCGTGTAACTGTGAACTGTGTCAGCGCAGGGAATCCGTCTCTGTTGAGCAGATGTCAATCCTGCCTCGCTTTTGCTTTGTTGCCTCTACCAAGATGATTTCCCTTTTCTCTCTTCACTGGAGCAGGCAGACACAGCCAACGCACATCAAGTGTCAAGAGACACGCTCTGCTGAGCTCAACGCTTGTGCAGATGCACATGTGCGACGAAGTCAACACACGTGCTTGTGGAGAGAAAGAAAGGGACTCCCAGGCGTGTGGAGCGACGGGGAGAAAGAGCGGGCGCTGAGGAACACAGTTTCAAACAGACTGTCTCCACACAAACAGGCACCTGTCTGCAGGTATCCTAGATCTTGATTCTTGAACTTGAGGAAACACGCGTCTGAGCAAAACTCCCAAACGCTTCCAGGAAAGACACAGGCTCTCCCACAAGCACACAAGTGTTTGCCCTCAGCTATAGATCAGGGACAAGCCTGTGAAGAGCAACCAAAGAGCTCGTCCGTCTTTCCCTCAATAGATGGGAGTAGGCGCGCTTGCGGATGTGTGCGTGTGTGTGGCCACGCGTTTGCTTAGGCATCAGTGTGTGAAAAGGTAGGTGCTTTTCTCTAGCTGCGTGTGCGTGCACGTGGTGCTGGGTGCACATCCCTGGGTGCTCGTGGAAAGGTTTCTGCATGGTTTTCGCTGAGGAATCGTGTGTGTGCACATGGACAAAGAGAAGGCGCAGCAACCAGGTTCCAGCGCCGAAGAAGGCAAAAGGCGAGGTTTCCGGCGCTATCTCCTTCTCTCCCCAGAGCTAGTCGCGCAAAGCAAGCCGCTAAGCCGGCGACCGGCAAGAGAGCTACAACGAAGCATGCCGAACGGAGAAAATAGCAGCAGCTCATCTGTTCACACCTTGTTTCTGCCATGTGCTTGAACGCCAAGACGTTCGCGCTTCTGTGAGATGAAAGACGTCCTTCTGCATATGTGGTTGCTCACACCGGTGCACTTGTTAGTGTATCCATTCAGTCCTGGGCTGCGGGGCATTCAGAAGTGGCTCTGTGGAGACGTCTGCATAGAGGCAGCTGTCAGAACACGCACACTCGATTGTTCACCAAAACATATGCAGACGCGTCCTTAGCCTGTAGATTTGGATGCACAGAGTTCCCTGTGTTCGCAAGAGACAAGGGAATCGCGTCTGTGCGCACAGAAGCAATAGCGGACCGTTTCCCTCGGAGTGAACGCGAAAGAGCCGTCTATATACTCGCAGACACGCGAACGTGCCTCAATGCGGTCACAGAGGCAGCAGCTTTTGCACAGATGCTCCTGGTGATTCTGGCACTTTCCAGGCACACTCCTGAAAGTCGCGCACACTGCTGTTCACTCGCTAAACGACCTCTTGGGAAACACGTCTCCGGTCGACGGACCGCTCAGATTGCTTCTCGTGTAACTGTGAACTGTGTCAGCGCAGGGAATCCGTCTCTGTTGAGCAGATGTCAATCCTGCCTCGCTTTTGCTTTGTTGCCTCTACCAAGATGATTTCCCGTTTCTCTCTTCACTGGAGCAGGCAGACACAGCCAACGCACATCAAGTGTCAAGAGACACGCTCTGCTGAGCTCAACGCTTGTGCAGATGCACATGTGCGACGAAGTCAACACACGTGCTTGTGGAGAGAAAGAAAGGGACTCCCAGGCGTGTGGAGCGACGGGGAGAAAGAGCGGGCGCTGAGGAACACAGTTTCAAACAGACTGTCTCCACACAAACAGGCACCTGTCTGCAGGTATCCTAGATCTTGATTCTTGAACTTGAGGAAACACGCGTCTGAGCAAAACTCCCAAACGCTTCCAGGAAAGACACAGGCTCTCCCACAAGCACACAAGTGTTTGCCCTCAGCTATAGATCAGGGACAAGCCTGTGAAGAGATGCCCTGCTATTCTTTCGCCTTATGGCATCATGTGTTTCGTTCCTCTTGGAGATCGATTGTTAAACGTCTTTCCTCGGGCGACTGTGAAGCATTTGCCAGCGGAGGAGAAGTAGCACGGAGCAGCATTCAGTACTGCCTACGAGTGTCTTTGCTACCCTACTAGCGGAGCTCCAAGAACAGGCGCACATCTTCAGGTACCTTCCAAATGTGGATTCCCCTGCAGCCCCGTAGGCGGGCGTGCAGTACGCCAACCGTCAACGGACGTTTTTCCCCTCAAGCCTGTCAGGACGTTGCTCGTCCGTCTTTCCCTCAATAGATGGGAGTAGGCGCGCTTGCGGATGTGTGCGTGTGTGTGGCCACGCGTTTGCTTAGGCATCAGTGTGTGAAAAGGTAGGTGCTTTTCTCTAGCTGCGTGTGCGTGCACGTGGTGCTGGGTGCACATCCCTGGGTGCTCGTGGAAAGGTTTCTGCATGGTTTTCGCTGAGGAATCGTGTGTGTGCACATGGACAAAGAGAAGGCGCAGCAACCAGGTTCCAGCGCCGAAGAAGGCAAAAGGCGAGGTTTCCGGCGCTATCTCCTTCTCTCCCCAGAGCTAGTCGCGCAAAGCAAGCCGCTAAGCCGGCGACCGGCAAGAGAGCTACAACGAAGCATGCCGAACGGAGAAAATAGCAGCAGCTCATCTGTTCACACCTTGTTTCTGCCATGTGCTTGAACGCCAAGACGTTCGCGCTTCTGTGAGATGAAAGACGTCCTTCTGCATATGTGGTTGCTCACACCGGTGCACTTGTTAGTGTATCCATTCAGTCCTGGGCTGCGGGGCATTCAGAAGTGGCTCTGTGGAGACGTCTGCATAGAGGCAGCTGTCAGAACACGCACACTCGATTGTTCACCAAAACATATGCAGACGCGTCCTTAGCCTGTAGATTTGGATGCACAGAGTTCCCTGTGTTCGCAAGAGACAAGGGAATCGCGTCTGTGCGCACAGAAGCAATAGCGGACCGTTTCCCTCGGAGTGAACGCGAAAGAGCCGTCTATATACTCGCAGACACGCGAACGTGCCTCAATGCGGTCACAGAGGCAGCAGCTTTTGCACAGATGCTCCTGGTGATTCTGGCACTTTCCAGGCACACTCCTGAAAGTCGCGCACACTGCTGTTCACTCGCTAAACGACCTCTTGGGAAACACGTCTCCGGTCGACGGACCGCTCAGATTGCTTCTCGTGTAACTGTGAACTGTGTCAGCGCAGGGAATCCGTCTCTGTTGAGCAGATGTCAATCCTGCCTCGCTTTTGCTTTGTTGCCTCTACCAAGATGATTTCCCGTTTCTCTCTTCACTGGAGCAGGCAGACACAGCCAACGCACATCAAGTGTCAAGAGACACGCTCTGCTGAGCTCAACGCTTGTGCAGATGCACATGTGCGACGAAGTCAACACACGTGCTTGTGGAGAGAAAGAAAGGGACTCCCAGGCGTGTGGAGCGACGGGGAGAAAGAGCGGGCGCTGAGGAACACAGTTTCAAACAGACTGTCTCCACACAAACAGGCACCTGTCTGCAGGTATCCTAGATCTTGATTCTTGAACTTGAGGAAACACGCGTCTGAGCAAAACTCCCAAACGCTTCCAGGAAAGACACAGGCTCTCCCACAAGCACACAAGTGTTTGCCCTCAGCTATAGATCAGGGACAAGCCTGTGAAGAGCAACCAAAGAGCTCGTCCGTCTTTCCCTCAATAGATGGGAGTAGGCGCGCTTGCGGATGTGTGCGTGTGTGTGGCCACGCGTTTGCTTAGGCATCAGTGTGTGAAAAGGTAGGTGCTTTTCTCTAGCTGCGTGTGCGTGCACGTGGTGCTGGGTGCACATCCCTGGGTGCTCGTGGAAAGGTTTCTGCATGGTTTTCGCTGAGGAATCGTGTGTGTGCACATGGACAAAGAGAAGGCGCAGCAACCAGGTTCCAGCGCCGAAGAAGGCAAAAGGCGAGGTTTCCGGCGCTATCTCCTTCTCTCCCCAGAGCTAGTCGCGCAAAGCAAGCCGCTAAGCCGGCGACCGGCAAGAGAGCTACAACGAAGCATGCCGAACGGAGAAAATAGCAGCAGCTCATCTGTTCACACCTTGTTTCTGCCATGTGCTTGAACGCCAAGACGTTCGCGCTTCTGTGAGATGAAAGACGTCCTTCTGCATATGTGGTTGCTCACACCGGTGCACTTGTTAGTGTATCCATTCAGTCCTGGGCTGCGGGGCATTCAGAAGTGGCTCTGTGGAGACGTCTGCATAGAGGCAGCTGTCAGAACACGCACACTCGATTGTTCACCAAAACATATGCAGACGCGTCCTTAGCCTGTAGATTTGGATGCACAGAGTTCCCTGTGTTCGCAAGAGACAAGGGAATCGCGTCTGTGCGCACAGAAGCAATAGCGGACCGTTTCCCTCGGAGTGAACGCGAAAGAGCCGTCTATATACTCGCAGACACGCGAACGTGCCTCAATGCGGTCACAGAGGCAGCAGCTTTTGCACAGATGCTCCTGGTGATTCTGGCACTTTCCAGGCACACTCCTGAAAGTCGCGCACACTGCTGTTCACTCGCTAAACGACCTCTTGGGAAACACGTCTCCGGTCGACGGACCGCTCAGATTGCTTCTCGTGTAACTGTGAACTGTGTCAGCGCAGGGAATCCGTCTCTGTTGAGCAGATGTCAATCCTGCCTCGCTTTTGCTTTGTTGCCTCTACCAAGATGATTTCCCTTTTCTCTCTTCACTGGAGCAGGCAGACACAGCCAACGCACATCAAGTGTCAAGAGACACGCTCTGCTGAGCTCAACGCTTGTGCAGATGCACATGTGCGACGAAGTCAACACACGTGCTTGTGGAGAGAAAGAAAGGGACTCCCAGGCGTGTGGAGCGACGGGGAGAAAGAGCGGGCGCTGAGGAACACAGTTTCAAACAGACTGTCTCCACACAAACAGGCACCTGTCTGCAGGTATCCTAGATCTTGATTCTTGAACTTGAGGAAACACGCGTCTGAGCAAAACTCCCAAACGCTTCCAGGAAAGACACAGGCTCTCCCACAAGCACACAAGTGTTTGCCCTCAGCTATAGATCAGGGACAAGCCTGTGAAGAGCAACCAAAGAGCTCGTCCGTCTTTCCCTCAATAGATGGGAGTAGGCGCGCTTGCGGATGTGTGCGTGTGTGTGGCCACGCGTTTGCTTAGGCATCAGTGTGTGAAAAGGTAGGTGCTTTTCTCTAGCTGCGTGTGCGTGCACGTGGTGCTGGGTGCACATCCCTGGGTGCTCGTGGAAAGGTTTCTGCATGGTTTTCGCTGAGGAATCGTGTGTGTGCACATGGACAAAGAGAAGGCGCAGCAACCAGGTTCCAGCGCCGAAGAAGGCAAAAGGCGAGGTTTCCGGCGCTATCTCCTTCTCTCCCCAGAGCTAGTCGCGCAAAGCAAGCCGCTAAGCCGGCGACCGGCAAGAGAGCTACAACGAAGCATGCCGAACGGAGAAAATAGCAGCAGCTCATCTGTTCACACCTTGTTTCTGCCATGTGCTTGAACGCCAAGACGTTCGCGCTTCTGTGAGATGAAAGACGTCCTTCTGCATATGTGGTTGCTCACACCGGTGCACTTGTTAGTGTATCCATTCAGTCCTGGGCTGCGGGGCATTCAGAAGTGGCTCTGTGGAGACGTCTGCATAGAGGCAGCTGTCAGAACACGCACACTCGATTGTTCACCAAAACATATGCAGACGCGTCCTTAGCCTGTAGATTTGGATGCACAGAGTTCCCTGTGTTCGCAAGAGACAAGGGAATCGCGTCTGTGCGCACAGAAGCAATAGCGGACCGTTTCCCTCGGAGTGAACGCGAAAGAGCCGTCTATATACTCGCAGACACGCGAACGTGCCTCAATGCGGTCACAGAGGCAGCAGCTTTTGCACAGATGCTCCTGGTGATTCTGGCACTTTCCAGGCACACTCCTGAAAGTCGCGCACACTGCTGTTCACTCGCTAAACGACCTCTTGGGAAACACGTCTCCGGTCGACGGACCGCTCAGATTGCTTCTCGTGTAACTGTGAACTGTGTCAGCGCAGGGAATCCGTCTCTGTTGAGCAGATGTCAATCCTGCCTCGCTTTTGCTTTGTTGCCTCTACCAAGATGATTTCCCGTTTCTCTCTTCACTGGAGCAGGCAGACACAGCCAACGCACATCAAGTGTCAAGAGACACGCTCTGCTGAGCTCAACGCTTGTGCAGATGCACATGTGCGACGAAGTCAACACACGTGCTTGTGGAGAGAAAGAAAGGGACTCCCAGGCGTGTGGAGCGACGGGGAGAAAGAGCGGGCGCTGAGGAACACAGTTTCAAACAGACTGTCTCCACACAAACAGGCACCTGTCTGCAGGTATCCTAGATCTTGATTCTTGAACTTGAGGAAACACGCGTCTGAGCAAAACTCCCAAACGCTTCCAGGAAAGACACAGGCTCTCCCACAAGCACACAAGTGTTTGCCCTCAGCTATAGATCAGGGACAAGCCTGTGAAGAGATGCCCTGCTATTCTTTCGCCTTATGGCATCATGTGTTTCGTTCCTCTTGGAGATCGATTGTTAAACGTCTTTCCTCGGGCGACTGTGAAGCATTTGCCAGCGGAGGAGAAGTAGCACGGAGCAGCATTCAGTACTGCCTACGAGTGTCTTTGCTACCCTACTAGCGGAGCTCCAAGAACAGGCGCACATCTTCAGGTACCTTCCAAATGTGGATTCCCCTGCAGCCCCGTAGGCGGGCGTGCAGTACGCCAACCGTCAACGGACGTTTTTCCCCTCAAGCCTGTCAGGACGTTGCTCGTCCGTCTTTCCCTCAATAGATGGGAGTAGGCGCGCTTGCGGATGTGTGCGTGTGTGTGGCCACGCGTTTGCTTAGGCATCAGTGTGTGAAAAGGTAGGTGCTTTTCTCTAGCTGCGTGTGCGTGCACGTGGTGCTGGGTGCACATCCCTGGGTGCTCGTGGAAAGGTTTCTGCATGGTTTTCGCTGAGGAATCGTGTGTGTGCACATGGACAAAGAGAAGGCGCAGCAACCAGGTTCCAGCGCCGAAGAAGGCAAAAGGCGAGGTTTCCGGCGCTATCTCCTTCTCTCCCCAGAGCTAGTCGCGCAAAGCAAGCCGCTAAGCCGGCGACCGGCAAGAGAGCTACAACGAAGCATGCCGAACGGAGAAAATAGCAGCAGCTCATCTGTTCACACCTTGTTTCTGCCATGTGCTTGAACGCCAAGACGTTCGCGCTTCTGTGAGATGAAAGACGTCCTTCTGCATATGTGGTTGCTCACACCGGTGCACTTGTTAGTGTATCCATTCAGTCCTGGGCTGCGGGGCATTCAGAAGTGGCTCTGTGGAGACGTCTGCATAGAGGCAGCTGTCAGAACACGCACACTCGATTGTTCACCAAAACATATGCAGACGCGTCCTTAGCCTGTAGATTTGGATGCACAGAGTTCCCTGTGTTCGCAAGAGACAAGGGAATCGCGTCTGTGCGCACAGAAGCAATAGCGGACCGTTTCCCTCGGAGTGAACGCGAAAGAGCCGTCTATATACTCGCAGACACGCGAACGTGCCTCAATGCGGTCACAGAGGCAGCAGCTTTTGCACAGATGCTCCTGGTGATTCTGGCACTTTCCAGGCACACTCCTGAAAGTCGCGCACACTGCTGTTCACTCGCTAAACGACCTCTTGGGAAACACGTCTCCGGTCGACGGACCGCTCAGATTGCTTCTCGTGTAACTGTGAACTGTGTCAGCGCAGGGAATCCGTCTCTGTTGAGCAGATGTCAATCCTGCCTCGCTTTTGCTTTGTTGCCTCTACCAAGATGATTTCCCGTTTCTCTCTTCACTGGAGCAGGCAGACACAGCCAACGCACATCAAGTGTCAAGAGACACGCTCTGCTGAGCTCAACGCTTGTGCAGATGCACATGTGCGACGAAGTCAACACACGTGCTTGTGGAGAGAAAGAAAGGGACTCCCAGGCGTGTGGAGCGACGGGGAGAAAGAGCGGGCGCTGAGGAACACAGTTTCAAACAGACTGTCTCCACACAAACAGGCACCTGTCTGCAGGTATCCTAGATCTTGATTCTTGAACTTGAGGAAACACGCGTCTGAGCAAAACTCCCAAACGCTTCCAGGAAAGACACAGGCTCTCCCACAAGCACACAAGTGTTTGCCCTCAGCTATAGATCAGGGACAAGCCTGTGAAGAGCAACCAAAGAGCTCGTCCGTCTTTCCCTCAATAGATGGGAGTAGGCGCGCTTGCGGATGTGTGCGTGTGTGTGGCCACGCGTTTGCTTAGGCATCAGTGTGTGAAAAGGTAGGTGCTTTTCTCTAGCTGCGTGTGCGTGCACGTGGTGCTGGGTGCACATCCCTGGGTGCTCGTGGAAAGGTTTCTGCATGGTTTTCGCTGAGGAATCGTGTGTGTGCACATGGACAAAGAGAAGGCGCAGCAACCAGGTTCCAGCGCCGAAGAAGGCAAAAGGCGAGGTTTCCGGCGCTATCTCCTTCTCTCCCCAGAGCTAGTCGCGCAAAGCAAGCCGCTAAGCCGGCGACCGGCAAGAGAGCTACAACGAAGCATGCCGAACGGAGAAAATAGCAGCAGCTCATCTGTTCACACCTTGTTTCTGCCATGTGCTTGAACGCCAAGACGTTCGCGCTTCTGTGAGATGAAAGACGTCCTTCTGCATATGTGGTTGCTCACACCGGTGCACTTGTTAGTGTATCCATTCAGTCCTGGGCTGCGGGGCATTCAGAAGTGGCTCTGTGGAGACGTCTGCATAGAGGCAGCTGTCAGAACACGCACACTCGATTGTTCACCAAAACATATGCAGACGCGTCCTTAGCCTGTAGATTTGGATGCACAGAGTTCCCTGTGTTCGCAAGAGACAAGGGAATCGCGTCTGTGCGCACAGAAGCAATAGCGGACCGTTTCCCTCGGAGTGAACGCGAAAGAGCCGTCTATATACTCGCAGACACGCGAACGTGCCTCAATGCGGTCACAGAGGCAGCAGCTTTTGCACAGATGCTCCTGGTGATTCTGGCACTTTCCAGGCACACTCCTGAAAGTCGCGCACACTGCTGTTCACTCGCTAAACGACCTCTTGGGAAACACGTCTCCGGTCGACGGACCGCTCAGATTGCTTCTCGTGTAACTGTGAACTGTGTCAGCGCAGGGAATCCGTCTCTGTTGAGCAGATGTCAATCCTGCCTCGCTTTTGCTTTGTTGCCTCTACCAAGATGATTTCCCGTTTCTCTCTTCACTGGAGCAGGCAGACACAGCCAACGCACATCAAGTGTCAAGAGACACGCTCTGCTGAGCTCAACGCTTGTGCAGATGCACATGTGCGACGAAGTCAACACACGTGCTTGTGGAGAGAAAGAAAGGGACTCCCAGGCGTGTGGAGCGACGGGGAGAAAGAGCGGGCGCTGAGGAACACAGTTTCAAACAGACTGTCTCCACACAAACAGGCACCTGTCTGCAGGTATCCTAGATCTTGATTCTTGAACTTGAGGAAACACGCGTCTGAGCAAAACTCCCAAACGCTTCCAGGAAAGACACAGGCTCTCCCACAAGCACACAAGTGTTTGCCCTCAGCTATAGATCAGGGACAAGCCTGTGAAGAGATGCCCTGCTATTCTTTCGCCTTATGGCATCATGTGTTTCGTTCCTCTTGGAGATCGATTGTTAAACGTCTTTCCTCGGGCGACTGTGAAGCATTTGCCAGCGGAGGAGAAGTAGCACGGAGCAGCATTCAGTACTGCCTACGAGTGTCTTTGCTACCCTACTAGCGGAGCTCCAAGAACAGGCGCACATCTTCAGGTACCTTCCAAATGTGGATTCCCCTGCAGCCCCGTAGGCGGGCGTGCAGTACGCCAACCGTCAACGGACATTTTTCCCCTCAAGCCTGTCAGGACGTTGCTCGTCCGTCTTTCCCTCAATAGATGGGAGTAGGCGCGCTTGCGGATGTGTGCGTGTGTGTGGCCACGCGTTTGCTTAGGCATCAGTGTGTGAAAAGGTAGGTGCTTTTCTCTAGCTGCGTGTGCGTGCACGTGGTGCTGGGTGCACATCCCTGGGTGCTCGTGGAAAGGTTTCTGCATGGTTTTCGCTGAGGAATCGTGTGTGTGCACATGGACAAAGAGAAGGCGCAGCAACCAGGTTCCAGCGCCGAAGAAGGCAAAAGGCGAGGTTTCCGGCGCTATCTCCTTCTCTCCCCAGAGCTAGTCGCGCAAAGCAAGCCGCTAAGCCGGCGACCGGCAAGAGAGCTACAACGAAGCATGCCGAACGGAGAAAATAGCAGCAGCTCATCTGTTCACACCTTGTTTCTGCCATGTGCTTGAACGCCAAGACGTTCGCGCTTCTGTGAGATGAAAGACGTCCTTCTGCATATGTGGTTGCTCACACCGGTGCACTTGTTAGTGTATCCATTCAGTCCTGGGCTGCGGGGCATTCAGAAGTGGCTCTGTGGAGACGTCTGCATAGAGGCAGCTGTCAGAACACGCACACTCGATTGTTCACCAAAACATATGCAGACGCGTCCTTAGCCTGTAGATTTGGATGCACAGAGTTCCCTGTGTTCGCAAGAGACAAGGGAATCGCGTCTGTGCGCACAGAAGCAATAGCGGACCGTTTCCCTCGGAGTGAACGCGAAAGAGCCGTCTATATACTCGCAGACACGCGAACGTGCCTCAATGCGGTCACAGAGGCAGCAGCTTTTGCACAGATGCTCCTGGTGATTCTGGCACTTTCCAGGCACACTCCTGAAAGTCGCGCACACTGCTGTTCACTCGCTAAACGACCTCTTGGGAAACACGTCTCCGGTCGACGGACCGCTCAGATTGCTTCTCGTGTAACTGTGAACTGTGTCAGCGCAGGGAATCCGTCTCTGTTGAGCAGATGTCAATCCTGCCTCGCTTTTGCTTTGTTGCCTCTACCAAGATGATTTCCCGTTTCTCTCTTCACTGGAGCAGGCAGACACAGCCAACGCACATCAAGTGTCAAGAGACACGCTCTGCTGAGCTCAACGCTTGTGCAGATGCACATGTGCGACGAAGTCAACACACGTGCTTGTGGAGAGAAAGAAAGGGACTCCCAGGCGTGTGGAGCGACGGGGAGAAAGAGCGGGCGCTGAGGAACACAGTTTCAAACAGACTGTCTCCACACAAACAGGCACCTGTCTGCAGGTATCCTAGATCTTGATTCTTGAACTTGAGGAAACACGCGTCTGAGCAAAACTCCCAAACGCTTCCAGGAAAGACACAGGCTCTCCCACAAGCACACAAGTGTTTGCCCTCAGCTATAGATCAGGGACAAGCCTGTGAAGAGATGCCCTGCTATTCTTTCGCCTTATGGCATCATGTGTTTCGTTCCTCTTGGAGATCGATTGTTAAACGTCTTTCCTAGGGCGACTGTGAAGCATTTGCCAGCGGAGGAGAAGTAGCACGGAGCAGCATTCAGTACTGCCTACGAGTGTCTTTGCTACCCTACTAGCGGAGCTCCAAGAACAGGCGCACATCTTCAGGTACCTTCCAAATGTGGATTCCCCTGCAGCCCCGTAGGCGGGCGTGCAGTACGCCAACCGTCAACGGACGTTTTTCCCCTCAAGCCTGTCAGGACGTTGCTCGTCCATCTTTCCCTCAATAGATGGGAGTAGGCGCGCTTGCGGATGTGTGCGTGTGTGTGGCCACGCGTTTGCTTAGGCATCAGTGTGTGAAAAGGTAGGTGCTTTTCTCTAGCTGCGTGTGCGTGCACGTGGTGCTGGGTGCACATCCCTGGGTGCTCGTGGAAAGGTTTCTGCATGGTTTTCGCTGAGGAATCGTGTGTGTGCACATGGACAAAGAGAAGGCGCAGCAACCAGGTTCCAGCGCCGAAGAAGGCAAAAGGCGAGGTTTCCGGCGCTATCTCCTCCTCTCCCCAGAGCTAGTCGCGCAAAGCAAGCCGCTAAGCCGGCGACCGGCAAGAGAGCTACAACGAAGCATGCCGAACGGAGAAAATAGCAGCAGCTCATCTGTTCACACCTTGTTTCTGCCATGTGCTTGAACGCCAAGACGTTCGCGCTTCTGTGAGATGAAAGACGTCCTTCTGCATATGTGGTTGCTCACACCGGTGCACTTGTTAGTGTATCCATTCAGTCCTGGGCTGCGGGGCATTCAGAAGTGGCTCTGTGGAGACGTCTGCATAGAGGCAGCTGTCAGAACACGCACACTCGATTGTTCACCAAAACATATGCAGACGCGTCCTTAGCCTGTAGATTTGGATGCACAGAGTTCCCTGTGTTCGCAAGAGACAAGGGAATCGCGTCTGTGCGCACAGAAGCAATAGCGGACCGTTTCCCTCGGAGTGAACGCGAAAGAGCCGTCTATATACTCGCAGACACGCGAACGTGCCTCAATGCGGTCACAGAGGCAGCAGCTTTTGCACAGATGCTCCTGGTGATTCTGGCACTTTCCAGGCACACTCCTGAAAGTCGCGCACACTGCTGTTCACTCGCTAAACGACCTCTTGGGAAACACGTCTCCGGTCGACGGACCGCTCAGATTGCTTCTCGTGTAACTGTGAACTGTGTCAGCGCAGGGAATCCGTCCCTGTTGAGCAGATGTCAATCCTGCCTCGCTTTTGCTTTGTTGCCTCTACCAAGATGATTTCCCGTTTCTCTCTTCACTGGAGCACGCAGACACAGCCAACGCACATCAAGTGTCAAGAGACACGCTCTGCTGAGCTCAACGCTTGTGCAGATGCACATGTGCGACGAAGTCAACACACGTGCTTGTGGAGAGAAAGAAAGGGACTCCCAGGCGTGTGGAGCGACGGGGAGAAAGAGCGGGCGCTGAGGAACACAGTTTCAAACAGACTGTCTCCACACAAACAGGCACCTGTCTGCAGGTATCCTAGATCTTGATTCTTGAACTTGAGGAAACACGCGTCTGAGCAAAACTCCCAAACGCTTCCAGGAAAGACACAGGCTCTCCCACAAGCACACAAGTGTTTGCCCTCAGCTATAGATCAGGGACAAGCCTGTGAAGAGATGCCCTGCTATTCTTTCGCCTTATGGCATCATGTGTTTCGTTCCTCTTGGAGATCGATTGTTAAACGTCTTTCCTAGGGCGACTGTGAAGCATTTGCCAGCGGAGGAGAAGTAGCACGGAGCAGCATTCAGTACTGCCTACGAGTGTCTTTGCTACCCTACTAGCGGAGCTCCAAGAACAGGCGCACATCTTCAGGTACCTTCCAAATGTGGATTCCCCTGCAGCCCCGTAGGCGGGCGTGCAGTACGCCAACCGTCAACGGACGTTTTTCCCCTCAAGCCTGTCAGGACGTTGCTCGTCCGTCTTTCCCTCAATAGATGGGAGTAGGCGCGCTTGCGGATGTGTGCGTGTGTGTGGCCACGCGTTTGCTTAGGCATCAGTGTGTGAAAAGGTAGGTGCTTTTCTCTAGCTGCGTGTGCGTGCACGTGGTGCTGGGTGCACATCCCTGGGTGCTCGTGGAAAGGTTTCTGCATGGTTTTCGCTGAGGAATCGTGTGTGTGCACATGGACAAAGAGAAGGCGCAGCAACCAGGTTCCAGCGCCGAAGAAGGCAAAAGGCGAGGTTTCCGGCGCTATCTCCTTCTCTCCCCAGAGCTAGTCGCGCAAAGCAAGCCGCTAAGCCGGCGACCGGCAAGAGAGCTACAACGAAGCATGCCGAACGGAGAAAATAGCAGCAGCTCATCTGTTCACACCTTGTTTCTGCCATGTGCTTGAACGCCAAGACGTTCGCGCTTCTGTGAGATGAAAGACGTCCTTCTGCATATGTGGTTGCTCACACCGGTGCACTTGTTAGTGTATCCATTCAGTCCTGGGCTGCGGGGCATTCAGAAGTGGCTCTGTGGAGACGTCTGCATAGAGGCAGCTGTCAGAACACGCACACTCGATTGTTCACCAAAACATATGCAGACGCGTCCTTAGCCTGTAGATTTGGATGCACAGAGTTCCCTGTGTTCGCAAGAGACAAGGGAATCGCGTCTGTGCGCACAGAAGCAATAGCGGACCGTTTCCCTCGGAGTGAACGCGAAAGAGCCGTCTATATACTCGCAGACACGCGAACGTGCCTCAATGCGGTCACAGAGGCAGCAGCTTTTGCACAGATGCTCCTGGTGATTCTGGCACTTTCCAGGCACACTCCTGAAAGTCGCGCACACTGCTGTTCACTCGCTAAACGACCTCTTGGGAAACACGTCTCCGGTCGACGGACCGCTCAGATTGCTTCTCGTGTAACTGTGAACTGTGTCAGCGCAGGGAATCCGTCTCTGTTGAGCAGATGTCAATCCTGCCTCGCTTTTGCTTTGTTGCCTCTACCAAGATGATTTCCCGTTTCTCTCTTCACTGGAGCAGGCAGACACAGCCAACGCACATCAAGTGTCAAGAGACACGCTCTGCTGAGCTCAACGCTTGTGCAGATGCACATGTGCGACGAAGTCAACACACGTGCTTGTGGAGAGAAAGAAAGGGACTCCCAGGCGTGTGGAGCGATGGGGAGAAAGAGCGGGCGCTGAGGAACACAGTTTCAAACAGACTGTCTCCACACAAACAGGCACCTGTCTGCAGGTATCCTAGATCTTGATTCTTGAACTTGAGGAAACACGCGTCTGAGCAAAACTCCCAAACGCTTCCAGGAAAGACACAGGCTCTCCCACAAGCACACAAGTGTTTGCCCTCAGCTATAGATCAGGGACAAGCCTGTGAAGAGATGCCCTGCTATTCTTTCGCCTTATGGCATCATGTGTTTCGTTCCTCTTGGAGATCGATTGTTAAACGTCTTTCCTCGGGCGACTGTGAAGCATTTGCCAGCGGAGGAGAAGTAGCACGGAGCAGCATTCAGTACTGCCTACGAGTGTCTTTGCTACCCTACTAGCGGAGCTCCAAGAAGAGGCACACATCTTCAGGTACCTTCCAAATGTGGATTCCCCTGCAGCCCCGTAGGCGGGCGTGCAGTACGCCAACCGTCAACGGACGTTTTTCCCCTCAAGCCTGTCAGGACGTTGCTCGTCCGTCTTTCCCTCAATAGATGGGAGTAGGCGCGCTTGCGGATGTGTGCGTGTGTGTGGCCACGCGTTTGCTTAGGCATCAGTGTGTGAAAAGGTAGGTGCTTTTCTCTAGCTGCGTGTGCGTGCACGTGGTGCTGGGTGCACATCCCTGGGTGCTCGTGGAAAGGTTTCTGCATGGTTTTCGCTGAGGAATCGTGTGTGTGCACATGGACAAAGAGAAGGCGCAGCAACCAGGTTCCAGCGCCGAAGAAGGCAAAAGGCGAGGTTTCCGGCGCTATCTCCTTCTCTCCCCAGAGCTAGTCGCGCAAAGCAAGCCGCTAAGCCGGCGACCGGCAAGAGAGCTACAACGAAGCATGCCGAACGGAGAAAATAGCAGCAGCTCATCTGTTCACACCTTGTTTCTGCCATGTGCTTGAACGCCAAGACGTTCGCGCTTCTGTGAGATGAAAGACGTCCTTCTGCATATGTGGTTGCTCACACCGGTGCACTTGTTAGTGTATCCATTCAGTCCTGGGCTGCGGGGCATTCAGAAGTGGCTCTGTGGAGACGTCTGCATAGAGGCAGCTGTCAGAACACGCACACTCGATTGTTCACCAAAACATATGCAGACGCGTCCTTAGCCTGTAGATTTGGATGCACAGAGTTCCCTGTGTTCGCAAGAGACAAGGGAATCGCGTCTGTGCGCACAGAAGCAATAGCGGACCGTTTCCCTCGGAGTGAACGCGAAAGAGCCGTCTATATACTCGCAGACACGCGAACGTGCCTCAATGCGGTCACAGAGGCAGCAGCTTTTGCACAGATGCTCCTGGTGATTCTGGCACTTTCCAGGCACACTCCTGAAAGTCGCGCACACTGCTGTTCACTCGCTAAACGACCTCTTGGGAAACACGTCTCCGGTCGACGGACCGCTCAGATTGCTTCTCGTGTAACTGTGAACTGTGTCAGCGCAGGGAATCCGTCTCTGTTGAGCAGATGTCAATCCTGCCTCGCTTTTGCTTTGTTGCCTCTACCAAGATGATTTCCCGTTTCTCTCTTCACTGGAGCAGGCAGACACAGCCAACGCACATCAAGTGTCAAGAGACACGCTCTGCTGAGCTCAACGCTTGTGCAGATGCACATGTGCGACGAAGTCAACACACGTGCTTGTGGAGAGAAAGAAAGGGACTCCCAGGCGTGTGGAGCGACGGGGAGAAAGAGCGGGCGCTGAGGAACACAGTTTCAAACAGACTGTCTCCACACAAACAGGCACCTGTCTGCAGGTATCCTAGATCTTGATTCTTGAACTTGAGGAAACACGCGTCTGAGCAAAACTCCCAAACGCTTCCAGGAAAGACACAGGCTCTCCCACAAGCACACAAGTGTTTGCCCTCAGCTATAGATCAGGGACAAGCCTGTGAAGAGATGCCCTGCTATTCTTTCGCCTTATGGCATCATGTGTTTCGTTCCTCTTGGAGATCGATTGTTAAACGTCTTTCCTCGGGCGACTGTGAAGCATTTGCCAGCGGAGGAGAAGTAGCACGGAGCAGCATTCAGTACTGCCTACGAGTGTCTTTGCTACCCTACTAGCGGAGCTCCAAGAACAGGCGCACATCTTCAGGTACCTTCCAAATGTGGATTCCCCTGCAGCCCCGTAGGCGGGCGTGCAGTACGCCAACCGTCAACGGACGTTTTTCCCCTCAAGCCTGTCAGGACGTTGCTCGTCCGTCTTTCCCTCAATAGATGGGAGTAGGCGCGCTTGCGGATGTGTGCGTGTGTGTGGCCACGCGTTTGCTTAGGCATCAGTGTGTGAAAAGGTAGGTGCTTTTCTCTAGCTGCGTGTGCGTGCACGTGGTGCTGGGTGCACATCCCTGGGTGCTCGTGGAAAGGTTTCTGCATGGTTTTCGCTGAGGAATCGTGTGTGTGCACATGGACAAAGAGAAGGCGCAGCAACCAGGTTCCAGCGCCGAAGAAGGCAAAAGGCGAGGTTTCCGGCGCTATCTCCTTCTCTCCCCAGAGCTAGTCGCGCAAAGCAAGCCGCTAAGCCGGCGACCGGCAAGAGAGCTACAACGAAGCATGCCGAACGGAGAAAATAGCAGCAGCTCATCTGTTCACACCTTGTTTCTGCCATGTGCTTGAACGCCAAGACGTTCGCGCTTCTGTGAGATGAAAGACGTCCTTCTGCATATGTGGTTGCTCACACCGGTGCACTTGTTAGTGTATCCATTCAGTCCTGGGCTGCGGGGCATTCAGAAGTGGCTCTGTGGAGACGTCTGCATAGAGGCAGCTGTCAGAACACGCACACTCGATTGTTCACCAAAACATATGCAGACGCGTCCTTAGCCTGTAGATTTGGATGCACAGAGTTCCCTGTGTTCGCAAGAGACAAGGGAATCGCGTCTGTGCGCACAGAAGCAATAGCGGACCGTTTCCCTCGGAGTGAACGCGAAAGAGCCGTCTATATACTCGCAGACACGCGAACGTGCCTCAATGCGGTCACAGAGGCAGCAGCTTTTGCACAGATGCTCCTGGTGATTCTGGCACTTTCCAGGCACACTCCTGAAAGTCGCGCACACTGCTGTTCACTCGCTAAACGACCTCTTGGGAAACACGTCTCCGGTCGACGGACCGCTCAGATTGCTTCTCGTGTAACTGTGAACTGTGTCAGCGCAGGGAATCCGTCTCTGTTGAGCAGATGTCAATCCTGCCTCGCTTTTGCTTTGTTGCCTCTACCAAGATGATTTCCCGTTTCTCTCTTCACTGGAGCAGGCAGACACAGCCAACGCACATCAAGTGTCAAGAGACACGCTCTGCTGAGCTCAACGCTTGTGCAGATGCACATGTGCGACGAAGTCAACACACGTGCTTGTGGAGAGAAAGAAAGGGACTCCCAGGCGTGTGGAGCGACGGGGAGAAAGAGCGGGCGCTGAGGAACACAGTTTCAAACAGACTGTCTCCACACAAACAGGCACCTGTCTGCAGGTATCCTAGATCTTGATTCTTGAACTTGAGGAAACACGCGTCTGAGCAAAACTCCCAAACGCTTCCAGGAAAGACACAGGCTCTCCCACAAGCACACAAGTGTTTGCCCTCAGCTATAGATCAGGGACAAGCCTGTGAAGAGATGCCCTGCTATTCTTTCGCCTTATGGCATCATGTGTTTCGTTCCTCTTGGAGATCGATTGTTAAACGTCTTTCCTAGGGCGACTGTGAAGCATTTGCCAGCGGAGGAGAAGTAGCACGGAGCAGCATTCAGTACTGCCTACGAGTGTCTTTGCTACCCTACTAGCGGAGCTCCAAGAACAGGCGCACATCTTCAGGTACCTTCCAAATGTGGATTCCCCTGCAGCCCCGTAGGCGGGCGTGCAGTACGCCAACCGTCAACGGACGTTTTTCCCCTCAAGCCTGTCAGGACGTTGCTCGTCCATCTTTCCCTCAATAGATGGGAGTAGGCGCGCTTGCGGATGTGTGCGTGTGTGTGGCCACGCGTTTGCTTAGGCATCAGTGTGTGAAAAGGTAGGTGCTTTTCTCTAGCTGCGTGTGCGTGCACGTGGTGCTGGGTGCACATCCCTGGGTGCTCGTGGAAAGGTTTCTGCATGGTTTTCGCTGAGGAATCGTGTGTGTGCACATGGACAAAGAGAAGGCGCAGCAACCAGGTTCCAGCGCCGAAGAAGGCAAAAGGCGAGGTTTCCGGCGCTATCTCCTCCTCTCCCCAGAGCTAGTCGCGCAAAGCAAGCCGCTAAGCCGGCGACCGGCAAGAGAGCTACAACGAAGCATGCCGAACGGAGAAAATAGCAGCAGCTCATCTGTTCACACCTTGTTTCTGCCATGTGCTTGAACGCCAAGACGTTCGCGCTTCTGTGAGATGAAAGACGTCCTTCTGCATATGTGGTTGCTCACACCGGTGCACTTGTTAGTGTATCCATTCAGTCCTGGGCTGCGGGGCATTCAGAAGTGGCTCTGTGGAGACGTCTGCATAGAGGCAGCTGTCAGAACACGCACACTCGATTGTTCACCAAAACATATGCAGACGCGTCCTTAGCCTGTAGATTTGGATGCACAGAGTTCCCTGTGTTCGCAAGAGACAAGGGAATCGCGTCTGTGCGCACAGAAGCAATAGCGGACCGTTTCCCTCGGAGTGAACGCGAAAGAGCCGTCTATATACTCGCAGACACGCGAACGTGCCTCAATGCGGTCACAGAGGCAGCAGCTTTTGCACAGATGCTCCTGGTGATTCTGGCACTTTCCAGGCACACTCCTGAAAGTCGCGCACACTGCTGTTCACTCGCTAAACGACCTCTTGGGAAACACGTCTCCGGTCGACGGACCGCTCAGATTGCTTCTCGTGTAACTGTGAACTGTGTCAGCGCAGGGAATCCGTCCCTGTTGAGCAGATGTCAATCCTGCCTCGCTTTTGCTTTGTTGCCTCTACCAAGATGATTTCCCGTTTCTCTCTTCACTGGAGCACGCAGACACAGCCAACGCACATCAAGTGTCAAGAGACACGCTCTGCTGAGCTCAACGCTTGTGCAGATGCACATGTGCGACGAAGTCAACACACGTGCTTGTGGAGAGAAAGAAAGGGACTCCCAGGCGTGTGGAGCGACGGGGAGAAAGAGCGGGCGCTGAGGAACACAGTTTCAAACAGACTGTCTCCACACAAACAGGCACCTGTCTGCAGGTATCCTAGATCTTGATTCTTGAACTTGAGGAAACACGCGTCTGAGCAAAACTCCCAAACGCTTCCAGGAAAGACACAGGCTCTCCCACAAGCACACAAGTGTTTGCCCTCAGCTATAGATCAGGGACAAGCCTGTGAAGAGATGCCCTGCTATTCTTTCGCCTTATGGCATCATGTGTTTCGTTCCTCTTGGAGATCGATTGTTAAACGTCTTTCCTAGGGCGACTGTGAAGCATTTGCCAGCGGAGGAGAAGTAGCACGGAGCAGCATTCAGTACTGCCTACGAGTGTCTTTGCTACCCTACTAGCGGAGCTCCAAGAACAGGCGCACATCTTCAGGTACCTTCCAAATGTGGATTCCCCTGCAGCCCCGTAGGCGGGCGTGCAGTACGCCAACCGTCAACGGACGTTTTTCCCCTCAAGCCTGTCAGGACGTTGCTCGTCCGTCTTTCCCTCAATAGATGGGAGTAGGCGCGCTTGCGGATGTGTGCGTGTGTGTGGCCACGCGTTTGCTTAGGCATCAGTGTGTGAAAAGGTAGGTGCTTTTCTCTAGCTGCGTGTGCGTGCACGTGGTGCTGGGTGCACATCCCTGGGTGCTCGTGGAAAGGTTTCTGCATGGTTTTCGCTGAGGAATCGTGTGTGTGCACATGGACAAAGAGAAGGCGCAGCAACCAGGTTCCAGCGCCGAAGAAGGCAAAAGGCGAGGTTTCCGGCGCTATCTCCTTCTCTCCCCAGAGCTAGTCGCGCAAAGCAAGCCGCTAAGCCGGCGACCGGCAAGAGAGCTACAACGAAGCATGCCGAACGGAGAAAATAGCAGCAGCTCATCTGTTCACACCTTGTTTCTGCCATGTGCTTGAACGCCAAGACGTTCGCGCTTCTGTGAGATGAAAGACGTCCTTCTGCATATGTGGTTGCTCACACCGGTGCACTTGTTAGTGTATCCATTCAGTCCTGGGCTGCGGGGCATTCAGAAGTGGCTCTGTGGAGACGTCTGCATAGAGGCAGCTGTCAGAACACGCACACTCGATTGTTCACCAAAACATATGCAGACGCGTCCTTAGCCTGTAGATTTGGATGCACAGAGTTCCCTGTGTTCGCAAGAGACAAGGGAATCGCGTCTGTGCGCACAGAAGCAATAGCGGACCGTTTCCCTCGGAGTGAACGCGAAAGAGCCGTCTATATACTCGCAGACACGCGAACGTGCCTCAATGCGGTCACAGAGGCAGCAGCTTTTGCACAGATGCTCCTGGTGATTCTGGCACTTTCCAGGCACACTCCTGAAAGTCGCGCACACTGCTGTTCACTCGCTAAACGACCTCTTGGGAAACACGTCTCCGGTCGACGGACCGCTCAGATTGCTTCTCGTGTAACTGTGAACTGTGTCAGCGCAGGGAATCCGTCTCTGTTGAGCAGATGTCAATCCTGCCTCGCTTTTGCTTTGTTGCCTCTACCAAGATGATTTCCCGTTTCTCTCTTCACTGGAGCAGGCAGACACAGCCAACGCACATCAAGTGTCAAGAGACACGCTCTGCTGAGCTCAACGCTTGTGCAGATGCACATGTGCGACGAAGTCAACACACGTGCTTGTGGAGAGAAAGAAAGGGACTCCCAGGCGTGTGGAGCGACGGGGAGAAAGAGCGGGCGCTGAGGAACACAGTTTCAAACAGACTGTCTCCACACAAACAGGCACCTGTCTGCAGGTATCCTAGATCTTGATTCTTGAACTTGAGGAAACACGCGTCTGAGCAAAACTCCCAAACGCTTCCAGGAAAGACACAGGCTCTCCCACAAGCACACAAGTGTTTGCCCTCAGCTATAGATCAGGGACAAGCCTGTGAAGAGCAACCAAAGAGCTCGTCCGTCTTTCCCTCAATAGATGGGAGTAGGCGCGCTTGCGGATGTGTGCGTGTGTGTGGCCACGCGTTTGCTTAGGCATCAGTGTGTGAAAAGGTAGGTGCTTTTCTCTAGCTGCGTGTGCGTGCACGTGGTGCTGGGTGCACATCCCTGGGTGCTCGTGGAAAGGTTTCTGCATGGTTTTCGCTGAGGAATCGTGTGTGTGCACATGGACAAAGAGAAGGCGCAGCAACCAGGTTCCAGCGCCGAAGAAGGCAAAAGGCGAGGTTTCCGGCGCTATCTCCTTCTCTCCCCAGAGCTAGTCGCGCAAAGCAAGCCGCTAAGCCGGCGACCGGCAAGAGAGCTACAACGAAGCATGCCGAACGGAGAAAATAGCAGCAGCTCATCTGTTCACACCTTGTTTCTGCCATGTGCTTGAACGCCAAGACGTTCGCGCTTCTGTGAGATGAAAGACGTCCTTCTGCATATGTGGTTGCTCACACCGGTGCACTTGTTAGTGTATCCATTCAGTCCTGGGCTGCGGGGCATTCAGAAGTGGCTCTGTGGAGACGTCTGCATAGAGGCAGCTGTCAGAACACGCACACTCGATTGTTCACCAAAACATATGCAGACGCGTCCTTAGCCTGTAGATTTGGATGCACAGAGTTCCCTGTGTTCGCAAGAGACAAGGGAATCGCGTCTGTGCGCACAGAAGCAATAGCGGACCGTTTCCCTCGGAGTGAACGCGAAAGAGCCGTCTATATACTCGCAGACACGCGAACGTGCCTCAATGCGGTCACAGAGGCAGCAGCTTTTGCACAGATGCTCCTGGTGATTCTGGCACTTTCCAGGCACACTCCTGAAAGTCGCGCACACTGCTGTTCACTCGCTAAACGACCTCTTGGGAAACACGTCTCCGGTCGACGGACCGCTCAGATTGCTTCTCGTGTAACTGTGAACTGTGTCAGCGCAGGGAATCCGTCTCTGTTGAGCAGATGTCAATCCTGCCTCGCTTTTGCTTTGTTGCCTCTACCAAGATGATTTCCCGTTTCTCTCTTCACTGGAGCAGGCAGACACAGCCAACGCACATCAAGTGTCAAGAGACACGCTCTGCTGAGCTCAACGCTTGTGCAGATGCACATGTGCGACGAAGTCAACACACGTGCTTGTGGAGAGAAAGAAAGGGACTCCCAGGCGTGTGGAGCGACGGGGAGAAAGAGCGGGCGCTGAGGAACACAGTTTCAAACAGACTGTCTCCACACAAACAGGCACCTGTCTGCAGGTATCCTAGATCTTGATTCTTGAACTTGAGGAAACACGCGTCTGAGCAAAACTCCCAAACGCTTCCAGGAAAGACACAGGCTCTCCCACAAGCACACAAGTGTTTGCCCTCAGCTATAGATCAGGGACAAGCCTGTGAAGAACAACCAAAGAGCTCGTCCGTCTTTCCCTCAATAGATGGGAGTAGGCGCGCTTGCGGATGTGTGCGTGTGTGTGGCCACGCGTTTGCTTAGGCATCAGTGTGTGAAAAGGTAGGTGCTTTTCTCTAGCTGCGTGTGCGTGCACGTGGTGCTGGGTGCACATCCCTGGGTGCTCGTGGAAAGGTTTCTGCATGGTTTTCGCTGAGGAATCGTGTGTGTGCACATGGACAAAGAGAAGGCGCAGCAACCAGGTTCCAGCGCCGAAGAAGGCAAAAGGCGAGGTTTCCGGCGCTATCTCCTTCTCTCCCCAGAGCTAGTCGCGCAAAGCAAGCCGCTAAGCCGGCGACCGGCAAGAGAGCTACAACGAAGCATGCCGAACGGAGAAAATAGCAGCAGCTCATCTGTTCACACCTTGTTTCTGCCATGTGCTTGAACGCCAAGACGTTCGCGCTTCTGTGAGATGAAAGACGTCCTTCTGCATATGTGGTTGCTCACACCGGTGCACTTGTTAGTGTATCCATTCAGTCCTGGGCTGCGGGGCATTCAGAAGTGGCTCTGTGGAGACGTCTGCATAGAGGCAGCTGTCAGAACACGCACACTCGATTGTTCACCAAAACATATGCAGACGCGTCCTTAGCCTGTAGATTTGGATGCACAGAGTTCCCTGTGTTCGCAAGAGACAAGGGAATCGCGTCTGTGCGCACAGAAGCAATAGCGGACCGTTTCCCTCGGAGTGAACGCGAAAGAGCCGTCTATATACTCGCAGACACGCGAACGTGCCTCAATGCGGTCACAGAGGCAGCAGCTTTTGCACAGATGCTCCTGGTGATTCTGGCACTTTCCAGGCACACTCCTGAAAGTCGCGCACACTGCTGTTCACTCGCTAAACGACCTCTTGGGAAACACGTCTCCGGTCGACGGACCGCTCAGATTGCTTCTCGTGTAACTGTGAACTGTGTCAGTGCAGGGAATCCGTCTCTGTTGAGCAGATGTCAATCCTGCCTCGCTTTTGCTTTGTTGCCTCTACCAAGATGATTTCCCGTTTCTCTCTTCACTGGAGCAGGCAGACACAGCCAACGCACATCAAGTGTCAAGAGACACGCTCTGCTGAGCTCAACGCTTGTGCAGATGCACATGTGCGACGAAGTCAACACACGTGCTTGTGGAGAGAAAGAAAGGGACTCCCAGGCGTGTGGAGCGACGGGGAGAAAGAGCGGGCGCTGAGGAACACAGTTTCAAACAGACTGTCTCCACACAAACAGGCACCTGTCTGCAGGTATCCTAGATCTTGATTCTTGAACTTGAGGAAACACGCGTCTGAGCAAAACTCCCAAACGCTTCCAGGAAAGACACAGGCTCTCCCACAAGCACACAAGTGTTTGCCCTCAGCTATAGATCAGGGACAAGCCTGTGAAGAGATGCCCTGCTATTCTTTCGCCTTATGGCATCATGTGTTTCGTTCCTCTTGGAGATCGATTGTTAAACGTCTTTCCTAGGGCGACTGTGAAGCATTTGCCAGCGGAGGAGAAGTAGCACGGAGCAGCATTCAGTACTGCCTACGAGTGTCTTTGCTACCCTACTAGCGGAGCTCCAAGAACAGGCACACATCTTCAGGTACCTTCCAAATGTGGATTCCCCTGCAGCCCCGTAGGCGGGCGTGCAGTACGCCAACCGTCAACGGACGTTTTTCCCCTCAAGCCTGTCAGGACGTTGCTCGTCCGTCTTTCCCTCAATAGATGGGAGTAGGCGCGCTTGCGGATGTGTGCGTGTGTGTGGCCACGCGTTTGCTTAGGCATCAGTGTGTGAAAAGGTAGGTGCTTTTCTCTAGCTGCGTGTGCGTGCACGTGGTGCTGGGTGCACATCCCTGGGTGCTCGTGGAAAGGTTTCTGCATGGTTTTCGCTGAGGAATCGTGTGTGTGCACATGGACAAAGAGAAGGCGCAGCAACCAGGTTCCAGCGCCGAAGAAGGCAAAAGGCGAGGTTTCCGGCGCTATCTCCTTCTCTCCCCAGAGCTAGTCGCGCAAAGCAAGCCGCTAAGCCGGCGACCGGCAAGAGAGCTACAACGAAGCATGCCGAACGGAGAAAATAGCAGCAGCTCATCTGTTCACACCTTGTTTCTGCCATGTGCTTGAACGCCAAGACGTTCGCGCTTCTGTGAGATGAAAGACGTCCTTCTGCATATGTGGTTGCTCACACCGGTGCACTTGTTAGTGTATCCATTCAGTCCTGGGCTGCGGGGCATTCAGAAGTGGCTCTGTGGAGACGTCTGCATAGAGGCAGCTGTCAGAACACGCACACTCGATTGTTCACCAAAACATATGCAGACGCGTCCTTAGCCTGTAGATTTGGATGCACAGAGTTCCCTGTGTTCGCAAGAGACAAGGGAATCGCGTCTGTGCGCACAGAAGCAATAGCGGACCGTTTCCCTCGGAGTGAACGCGAAAGAGCCGTCTATATACTCGCAGACACGCGAACGTGCCTCAATGCGGTCACAGAGGCAGCAGCTTTTGCACAGATGCTCCTGGTGATTCTGGCACTTTCCAGGCACACTCCTGAAAGTCGCGCACACTGCTGTTCACTCGCTAAACGACCTCTTGGGAAACACGTCTCCGGTCGACGGACCGCTCAGATTGCTTCTCGTGTAACTGTGAACTGTGTCAGCGCAGGGAATCCGTCTCTGTTGAGCAGATGTCAATCCTGCCTCGCTTTTGCTTTGTTGCCTCTACCAAGATGATTTCCCGTTTCTCTCTTCACTGGAGCAGGCAGACACAGCCAACGCACATCAAGTGTCAAGAGACACGCTCTGCTGAGCTCAACGCTTGTGCAGATGCACATGTGCGACGAAGTCAACACACGTGCTTGTGGAGAGAAAGAAAGGGACTCCCAGGCGTGTGGAGCGACGGGGAGAAAGAGCGGGCGCTGAGGAACACAGTTTCAAACAGACTGTCTCCACACAAACAGGCACCTGTCTGCAGGTATCCTAGATCTTGATTCTTGAACTTGAGGAAACACGCGTCTGAGCAAAACTCCCAAACGCTTCCAGGAAAGACACAGGCTCTCCCACAAGCACACAAGTGTTTGCCCTCAGCTATAGATCAGGGACAAGCCTGTGAAGAGATGCCCTGCTATTCTTTCGCCTTATGGCATCATGTGTTTCGTTCCTCTTGGAGATCGATTGTTAAACGTCTTTCCTCGGGCGACTGTGAAGCATTTGCCAGCGGAGGAGAAGTAGCACGGAGCAGCATTCAGTACTGCCTACGAGTGTCTTTGCTACCCTACTAGCGGAGCTCCAAGAACAGGCGCACATCTTCAGGTACCTTCCAAATGTGGATTCCCCTGCAGCCCCGTAGGCGGGCGTGCAGTACGCCAACCGTCAACGGACGTTTTTCCCCTCAAGCCTGTCAGGACGTTGCTCGTCCGTCTTTCCCTCAATAGATGGGAGTAGGCGCGCTTGCGGATGTGTGCGTGTGTGTGGCCACGCGTTTGCTTAGGCATCAGTGTGTGAAAAGGTAGGTGCTTTTCTCTAGCTGCGTGTGCGTGCACGTGGTGCTGGGTGCACATCCCTGGGTGCTCGTGGAAAGGTTTCTGCATGGTTTTCGCTGAGGAATCGTGTGTGTGCACATGGACAAAGAGAAGGCGCAGCAACCAGGTTCCAGCGCCGAAGAAGGCAAAAGGCGAGGTTTCCGGCGCTATCTCCTTCTCTCCCCAGAGCTAGTCGCGCAAAGCAAGCCGCTAAGCCGGCGACCGGCAAGAGAGCTACAACGAAGCATGCCGAACGGAGAAAATAGCAGCAGCTCATCTGTTCACACCTTGTTTCTGCCATGTGCTTGAACGCCAAGACGTTCGCGCTTCTGTGAGATGAAAGACGTCCTTCTGCATATGTGGTTGCTCACACCGGTGCACTTGTTAGTGTATCCATTCAGTCCTGGGCTGCGGGGCATTCAGAAGTGGCTCTGTGGAGACGTCTGCATAGAGGCAGCTGTCAGAACACGCACACTCGATTGTTCACCAAAACATATGCAGACGCGTCCTTAGCCTGTAGATTTGGATGCACAGAGTTCCCTGTGTTCGCAAGAGACAAGGGAATCGCGTCTGTGCGCACAGAAGCAATAGCGGACCGTTTCCCTCGGAGTGAACGCGAAAGAGCCGTCTATATACTCGCAGACACGCGAACGTGCCTCAATGCGGTCACAGAGGCAGCAGCTTTTGCACAGATGCTCCTGGTGATTCTGGCACTTTCCAGGCACACTCCTGAAAGTCGCGCACACTGCTGTTCACTCGCTAAACGACCTCTTGGGAAACACGTCTCCGGTCGACGGACCGCTCAGATTGCTTCTCGTGTAACTGTGAACTGTGTCAGCGCAGGGAATCCGTCTCTGTTGAGCAGATGTCAATCCTGCCTCGCTTTTGCTTTGTTGCCTCTACCAAGATGATTTCCCGTTTCTCTCTTCACTGGAGCAGGCAGACACAGCCAACGCACATCAAGTGTCAAGAGACACGCTCTGCTGAGCTCAACGCTTGTGCAGATGCACATGTGCGACGAAGTCAACACACGTGCTTGTGGAGAGAAAGAAAGGGACTCCCAGGCGTGTGGAGCGACGGGGAGAAAGAGCGGGCGCTGAGGAACACAGTTTCAAACAGACTGTCTCCACACAAACAGGCACCTGTCTGCAGGTATCCTAGATCTTGATTCTTGAACTTGAGGAAACACGCGTCTGAGCAAAACTCCCAAACGCTTCCAGGAAAGACACAGGCTCTCCCACAAGCACACAAGTGTTTGCCCTCAGCTATAGATCAGGGACAAGCCTGTGAAGAGCAACCAAAGAGCTCGTCCGTCTTTCCCTCAATAGATGGGAGTAGGCGCGCTTGCGGATGTGTGCGTGTGTGTGGCCACGCGTTTGCTTAGGCATCAGTGTGTGAAAAGGTAGGTGCTTTTCTCTAGCTGCGTGTGCGTGCACGTGGTGCTGGGTGCACATCCCTGGGTGCTCGTGGAAAGGTTTCTGCATGGTTTTCGCTGAGGAATCGTGTGTGTGCACATGGACAAAGAGAAGGCGCAGCAACCAGGTTCCAGCGCCGAAGAAGGCAAAAGGCGAGGTTTCCGGCGCTATCTCCTTCTCTCCCCAGAGCTAGTCGCGCAAAGCAAGCCGCTAAGCCGGCGACCGGCAAGAGAGCTACAACGAAGCATGCCGAACGGAGAAAATAGCAGCAGCTCATCTGTTCACACCTTGTTTCTGCCATGTGCTTGAACGCCAAGACGTTCGCGCTTCTGTGAGATGAAAGACGTCCTTCTGCATATGTGGTTGCTCACACCGGTGCACTTGTTAGTGTATCCATTCAGTCCTGGGCTGCGGGGCATTCAGAAGTGGCTCTGTGGAGACGTCTGCATAGAGGCAGCTGTCAGAACACGCACACTCGATTGTTCACCAAAACATATGCAGACGCGTCCTTAGCCTGTAGATTTGGATGCACAGAGTTCCCTGTGTTCGCAAGAGACAAGGGAATCGCGTCTGTGCGCACAGAAGCAATAGCGGACCGTTTCCCTCGGAGTGAACGCGAAAGAGCCGTCTATATACTCGCAGACACGCGAACGTGCCTCAATGCGGTCACAGAGGCAGCAGCTTTTGCACAGATGCTCCTGGTGATTCTGGCACTTTCCAGGCACACTCCTGAAAGTCGCGCACACTGCTGTTCACTCGCTAAACGACCTCTTGGGAAACACGTCTCCGGTCGACGGACCGCTCAGATTGCTTCTCGTGTAACTGTGAACTGTGTCAGCGCAGGGAATCCGTCTCTGTTGAGCAGATGTCAATCCTGCCTCGCTTTTGCTTTGTTGCCTCTACCAAGATGATTTCCCGTTTCTCTCTTCACTGGAGCAGGCAGACACAGCCAACGCACATCAAGTGTCAAGAGACACGCTCTGCTGAGCTCAACGCTTGTGCAGATGCACATGTGCGACGAAGTCAACACACGTGCTTGTGGAGAGAAAGAAAGGGACTCCCAGGCGTGTGGAGCGACGGGGAGAAAGAGCGGGCGCTGAGGAACACAGTTTCAAACAGACTGTCTCCACACAAACAGGCACCTGTCTGCAGGTATCCTAGATCTTGATTCTTGAACTTGAGGAAACACGCGTCTGAGCAAAACTCCCAAACGCTTCCAGGAAAGACACAGGCTCTCCCACAAGCACACAAGTGTTTGCCCTCAGCTATAGATCAGGGACAAGCCTGTGAAGAGATGCCCTGCTATTCTTTCGCCTTATGGCATCATGTGTTTCGTTCCTCTTGGAGATCGATTGTTAAACGTCTTTCCTCGGGCGACTGTGAAGCATTTGCCAGCGGAGGAGAAGTAGCACGGAGCAGCATTCAGTACTGCCTACGAGTGTCTTTGCTACCCTACTAGCGGAGCTCCAAGAACAGGCGCACATCTTCAGGTACCTTCCAAATGTGGATTCCCCTGCAGCCCCGTAGGCGGGCGTGCAGTACGCCAACCGTCAACGGACGTTTTTCCCCTCAAGCCTGTCAGGACGTTGCTCGTCCGTCTTTCCCTCAATAGATGGGAGTAGGCGCGCTTGCGGATGTGTGCGTGTGTGTGGCCACGCGTTTGCTTAGGCATCAGTGTGTGAAAAGGTAGGTGCTTTTCTCTAGCTGCGTGTGCGTGCACGTGGTGCTGGGTGCACATCCCTGGGTGCTCGTGGAAAGGTTTCTGCATGGTTTTCGCTGAGGAATCGTGTGTGTGCACATGGACAAAGAGAAGGCGCAGCAACCAGGTTCCAGCGCCGAAGAAGGCAAAAGGCGAGGTTTCCGGCGCTATCTCCTTCTCTCCCCAGAGCTAGTCGCGCAAAGCAAGCCGCTAAGCCGGCGACCGGCAAGAGAGCTACAACGAAGCATGCCGAACGGAGAAAATAGCAGCAGCTCATCTCTTCACACCTTGTTTCTGCCATGTGCTTGAACGCCAAGACGTTCGCGCTTCTGTGAGATGAAAGACGTCCTTCTGCATATGTGGTTGCTCACACCGGTGCACTTGTTAGTGTATCCATTCAGTCCTGGGCTGCGGGGCATTCAGAAGTGGCTCTGTGGAGACGTCTGCATAGAGGCAGCTGTCAGAACACGCACACTCGATTGTTCACCAAAACATATGCAGACGCGTCCTTAGCCTGTAGATTTGGATGCACAGAGTTCCCTGTGTTCGCAAGAGACAAGGGAATCGCGTCTGTGCGCACAGAAGCAATAGCGGACCGTTTCCCTCGGAGTGAACGCGAAAGAGCCGTCTATATACTCGCAGACACGCGAACGTGCCTCAATGCGGTCACAGAGGCAGCAGCTTTTGCACAGATGCTCCTGGTGATTCTGGCACTTTCCAGGCACACTCCTGAAAGTCGCGCACACTGCTGTTCACTCGCTAAACGACCTCTTGGGAAACACGTCTCCGGTCGACGGACCGCTCAGATTGCTTCTCGTGTAACTGTGAACTGTGTCAGCGCAGGGAATCCGTCTCTGTTGAGCAGATGTCAATCCTGCCTCGCTTTTGCTTTGTTGCCTCTACCAAGATGATTTCCCGTTTCTCTCTTCACTGGAGCAGGCAGACACAGCCAACGCACATCAAGTGTCAAGAGACACGCTCTGCTGAGCTCAACGCTTGTGCAGATGCACATGTGCGACGAAGTCAACACACGTGCTTGTGGAGAGAAAGAAAGGGACTCCCAGGCGTGTGGAGCGACGGGGAGAAAGAGCGGGCGCTGAGGAACACAGTTTCAAACAGACTGTCTCCACACAAACAGGCACCTGTCTGCAGGTATCCTAGATCTTGATTCTTGAACTTGAGGAAACACGCGTCTGAGCAAAACTCCCAAACGCTTCCAGGAAAGACACAGGCTCTCCCACAAGCACACAAGTGTTTGCCCTCAGCTATAGATCAGGGACAAGCCTGTGAAGAGATGCCCTGCTATTCTTTCGCCTTATGGCATCATGTGTTTTGTTCCTCTTGGAGATCGATTGTTAAACGTCTTTCCTCGGGCGACTGTGAAGCATTTGCCAGCGGAGGAGAAGTAGCACGGAGCAGCATTCAGTACTGCCTACGAGTGTCTTTGCTACCCTACTAGCGGAGCTCCAAGAACAGGCGCACATCTTCAGGTACCTTCCAAATGTGGATTCCCCTGCAGCCCCGTAGGCGGGCGTGCAGTACGCCAACCGTCAACGGACGTTTTTCCCCTCAAGCCTGTCAGGACGTTGCTCGTCCGTCTTTCCCTCAATAGATGGGAGTAGGCGCGCTTGCGGATGTGTGCGTGTGTGTGGCCACGCGTTTGCTTAGGCATCAGTGTGTGAAAAGGTAGGTGCTTTTCTCTAGCTGCGTGTGCGTGCACGTGGTGCTGGGTGCACATCCCTGGGTGCTCGTGGAAAGGTTTCTGCATGGTTTTCGCTGAGGAATCGTGTGTGTGCACATGGACAAAGAGAAGGCGCAGCAACCAGGTTCCAGCGCCGAAGAAGGCAAAAGGCGAGGTTTCCGGCGCTATCTCCTTCTCTCCCCAGAGCTAGTCGCGCAAAGCAAGCCGCTAAGCCGGCGACCGGCAAGAGAGCTACAACGAAGCATGCCGAACGGAGAAAATAGCAGCAGCTCATCTCTTCACACCTTGTTTCTGCCATGTGCTTGAACGCCAAGACGTTCGCGCTTCTGTGAGATGAAAGACGTCCTTCTGCATATGTGGTTGCTCACACCGGTGCACTTGTTAGTGTATCCATTCAGTCCTGGGCTGCGGGGCATTCAGAAGTGGCTCTGTGGAGACGTCTGCATAGAGGCAGCTGTCAGAACACGCACACTCGATTGTTCACCAAAACATATGCAGACGCGTCCTTAGCCTGTAGATTTGGATGCACAGAGTTCCCTGTGTTCGCAAGAGACAAGGGAATCGCGTCTGTGCGCACAGAAGCAATAGCGGACCGTTTCCCTCGGAGTGAACGCGAAAGAGCCGTCTATATACTCGCAGACACGCGAACGTGCCTCAATGCGGTCACAGAGGCAGCAGCTTTTGCACAGATGCTCCTGGTGATTCTGGCACTTTCCAGGCACACTCCTGAAAGTCGCGCACACTGCTGTTCACTCGCTAAACGACCTCTTGGGAAACACGTCTCCGGTCGACGGACCGCTCAGATTGCTTCTCGTGTAACTGTGAACTGTGTCAGCGCAGGGAATCCGTCTCTGTTGAGCAGATGTCAATCCTGCCTCGCTTTTGCTTTGTTGCCTCTACCAAGATGATTTCCCGTTTCTCTCTTCACTGGAGCAGGCAGACACAGCCAACGCACATCAAGTGTCAAGAGACACGCTCTGCTGAGCTCAACGCTTGTGCAGATGCACATGTGCGACGAAGTCAACACACGTGCTTGTGGAGAGAAAGAAAGGGACTCCCAGGCGTGTGGAGCGACGGGGAGAAAGAGCGGGCGCTGAGGAACACAGTTTCAAACAGACTGTCTCCACACAAACAGGCACCTGTCTGCAGGTATCCTAGATCTTGATTCTTGAACTTGAGGAAACACGCGTCTGAGCAAAACTCCCAAACGCTTCCAGGAAAGACACAGGCTCTCCCACAAGCACACAAGTGTTTGCCCTCAGCTATAGATCAGGGACAAGCCTGTGAAGAGATGCCCTGCTATTCTTTCGCCTTATGGCATCATGTGTTTCGTTCCTCTTGGAGATCGATTGTTAAACGTCTTTCCTCGGGCGACTGTGAAGCATTTGCCAGCGGAGGAGAAGTAGCACGGAGCAGCATTCAGTACTGCCTACGAGTGTCTTTGCTACCCTACTAGCGGAGCTCCAAGAACAGGCGCACATCTTCAGGTACCTTCCAAATGTGGATTCCCCTGCAGCCCCGTAGGCGGGCGTGCAGTACGCCAACCGTCAACGGACGTTTTTCCCCTCAAGCCTGTCAGGACGTTGCTCGTCCGTCTTTCCCTCAATAGATGGGAGTAGGCGCGCTTGCGGATGTGTGCGTGTGTGTGGCCACGCGTTTGCTTAGGCATCAGTGTGTGAAAAGGTAGGTGCTTTTCTCTAGCTGCGTGTGCGTGCACGTGGTGCTGGGTGCACATCCCTGGGTGCTCGTGGAAAGGTTTCTGCATGGTTTTCGCTGAGGAATCGTGTGTGTGCACATGGACAAAGAGAAGGCGCAGCAACCAGGTTCCAGCGCCGAAGAAGGCAAAAGGCGAGGTTTCCGGCGCTATCTCCTTCTCTCCCCAGAGCTAGTCGCGCAAAGCAAGCCGCTAAGCCGGCGACCGGCAAGAGAGCTACAACGAAGCATGCCGAACGGAGAAAATAGCAGCAGCTCATCTCTTCACACCTTGTTTCTGCCATGTGCTTGAACGCCAAGACGTTCGCGCTTCTGTGAGATGAAAGACGTCCTTCTGCATATGTGGTTGCTCACACCGGTGCACTTGTTAGTGTATCCATTCAGTCCTGGGCTGCGGGGCATTCAGAAGTGGCTCTGTGGAGACGTCTGCATAGAGGCAGCTGTCAGAACACGCACACTCGATTGTTCACCAAAACATATGCAGACGCGTCCTTAGCCTGTAGATTTGGATGCACAGAGTTCCCTGTGTTCGCAAGAGACAAGGGAATCGCGTCTGTGCGCACAGAAGCAATAGCGGACCGTTTCCCTCGGAGTGAACGCGAAAGAGCCGTCTATATACTCGCAGACACGCGAACGTGCCTCAATGCGGTCACAGAGGCAGCAGCTTTTGCACAGATGCTCCTGGTGATTCTGGCACTTTCCAGGCACACTCCTGAAAGTCGCGCACACTGCTGTTCACTCGCTAAACGACCTCTTGGGAAACACGTCTCCGGTCGACGGACCGCTCAGATTGCTTCTCGTGTAACTGTGAACTGTGTCAGCGCAGGGAATCCGTCTCTGTTGAGCAGATGTCAATCCTGCCTCGCTTTTGCTTTGTTGCCTCTACCAAGATGATTTCCCGTTTCTCTCTTCACTGGAGCAGGCAGACACAGCCAACGCACATCAAGTGTCAAGAGACACGCTCTGCTGAGCTCAACGCTTGTGCAGATGCACATGTGCGACGAAGTCAACACACGTGCTTGTGGAGAGAAAGAAAGGGACTCCCAGGCGTGTGGAGCGACGGGGAGAAAGAGCGGGCGCTGAGGAACACAGTTTCAAACAGACTGTCTCCACACAAACAGGCACCTGTCTGCAGGTATCCTAGATCTTGATTCTTGAACTTGAGGAAACACGCGTCTGAGCAAAACTCCCAAACGCTTCCAGGAAAGACACAGGCTCTCCCACAAGCACACAAGTGTTTGCCCTCAGCTATAGATCAGGGACAAGCCTGTGAAGAGCAACCAAAGAGCTCGTCCGTCTTTCCCTCAATAGATGGGAGTAGGCGCGCTTGCGGATGTGTGCGTGTGTGTGGCCACGCGTTTGCTTAGGCATCAGTGTGTGAAAAGGTAGGTGCTTTTCTCTAGCTGCGTGTGCGTGCACGTGGTGCTGGGTGCACATCCCTGGGTGCTCGTGGAAAGGTTTCTGCATGGTTTTCGCTGAGGAATCGTGTGTGTGCACATGGACAAAGAGAAGGCGCAGCAACCAGGTTCCAGCGCCGAAGAAGGCAAAAGGCGAGGTTTCCGGCGCTATCTCCTTCTCTCCCCAGAGCTAGTCGCGCAAAGCAAGCCGCTAAGCCGGCGACCGGCAAGAGAGCTACAACGAAGCATGCCGAACGGAGAAAATAGCAGCAGCTCATCTGTTCACACCTTGTTTCTGCCATGTGCTTGAACGCCAAGACGTTCGCGCTTCTGTGAGATGAAAGACGTCCTTCTGCATATGTGGTTGCTCACACCGGTGCACTTGTTAGTGTATCCATTCAGTCCTGGGCTGCGGGGCATTCAGAAGTGGCTCTGTGGAGACGTCTGCATAGAGGCAGCTGTCAGAACACGCACACTCGATTGTTCACCAAAACATATGCAGACGCGTCCTTAGCCTGTAGATTTGGATGCACAGAGTTCCCTGTGTTCGCAAGAGACAAGGGAATCGCGTCTGTGCGCACAGAAGCAATAGCGGACCGTTTCCCTCGGAGTGAACGCGAAAGAGCCGTCTATATACTCGCAGACACGCGAACGTGCCTCAATGCGGTCACAGAGGCAGCAGCTTTTGCACAGATGCTCCTGGTGATTCTGGCACTTTCCAGGCACACTCCTGAAAGTCGCGCACACTGCTGTTCACTCGCTAAACGACCTCTTGGGAAACACGTCTCCGGTCGACGGACCGCTCAGATTGCTTCTCGTGTAACTGTGAACTGTGTCAGCGCAGGGAATCCGTCTCTGTTGAGCAGATGTCAATCCTGCCTCGCTTTTGCTTTGTTGCCTCTACCAAGATGATTTCCCGTTTCTCTCTTCACTGGAGCAGGCAGACACAGCCAACGCACATCAAGTGTCAAGAGACACGCTCTGCTGAGCTCAACGCTTGTGCAGATGCACATGTGCGACGAAGTCAACACACGTGCTTGTGGAGAGAAAGAAAGGGACTCCCAGGCGTGTGGAGCGACGGGGAGAAAGAGCGGGCGCTGAGGAACACAGTTTCAAACAGACTGTCTCCACACAAACAGGCACCTGTCTGCAGGTATCCTAGATCTTGATTCTTGAACTTGAGGAAACACGCGTCTGAGCAAAACTCCCAAACGCTTCCAGGAAAGACACAGGCTCTCCCACAAGCACACAAGTGTTTGCCCTCAGCTATAGATCAGGGACAAGCCTGTGAAGAGATGCCCTGCTATTCTTTCGCCTTATGGCATCATGTGTTTCGTTCCTCTTGGAGATCGATTGTTAAACGTCTTTCCTCGGGCGACTGTGAAGCATTTGCCAGCGGAGGAGAAGTAGCACGGAGCAGCATTCAGTACTGCCTACGAGTGTCTTTGCTACCCTACTAGCGGAGCTCCAAGAACAGGCGCACATCTTCAGGTACCTTCCAAATGTGGATTCCCCTGCAGCCCCGTAGGCGGGCGTGCAGTACGCCAACCGTCAACGGACGTTTTTCCCCTCAAGCCTGTCAGGACGTTGCTCGTCCGTCTTTCCCTCAATAGATGGGAGTAGGCGCGCTTGCGGATGTGTGCGTGTGTGTGGCCACGCGTTTGCTTAGGCATCAGTGTGTGAAAAGGTAGGTGCTTTTCTCTAGCTGCGTGTGCGTGCACGTGGTGCTGGGTGCACATCCCTGGGTGCTCGTGGAAAGGTTTCTGCATGGTTTTCGCTGAGGAATCGTGTGTGTGCACATGGACAAAGAGAAGGCGCAGCAACCAGGTTCCAGCGCCGAAGAAGGCAAAAGGCGAGGTTTCCGGCGCTATCTCCTTCTCTCCCCAGAGCTAGTCGCGCAAAGCAAGCCGCTAAGCCGGCGACCGGCAAGAGAGCTACAACGAAGCATGCCGAACGGAGAAAATAGCAGCAGCTCATCTCTTCACACCTTGTTTCTGCCATGTGCTTGAACGCCAAGACGTTCGCGCTTCTGTGAGATGAAAGACGTCCTTCTGCATATGTGGTTGCTCACACCGGTGCACTTGTTAGTGTATCCATTCAGTCCTGGGCTGCGGGGCATTCAGAAGTGGCTCTGTGGAGACGTCTGCATAGAGGCAGCTGTCAGAACACGCACACTCGATTGTTCACCAAAACATATGCAGACGCGTCCTTAGCCTGTAGATTTGGATGCACAGAGTTCCCTGTGTTCGCAAGAGACAAGGGAATCGCGTCTGTGCGCACAGAAGCAATAGCGGACCGTTTCCCTCGGAGTGAACGCGAAAGAGCCGTCTATATACTCGCAGACACGCGAACGTGCCTCAATGCGGTCACAGAGGCAGCAGCTTTTGCACAGATGCTCCTGGTGATTCTGGCACTTTCCAGGCACACTCCTGAAAGTCGCGCACACTGCTGTTCACTCGCTAAACGACCTCTTGGGAAACACGTCTCCGGTCGACGGACCGCTCAGATTGCTTCTCGTGTAACTGTGAACTGTGTCAGCGCAGGGAATCCGTCTCTGTTGAGCAGATGTCAATCCTGCCTCGCTTTTGCTTTGTTGCCTCTACCAAGATGATTTCCCGTTTCTCTCTTCACTGGAGCAGGCAGACACAGCCAACGCACATCAAGTGTCAAGAGACACGCTCTGCTGAGCTCAACGCTTGTGCAGATGCACATGTGCGACGAAGTCAACACACGTGCTTGTGGAGAGAAAGAAAGGGACTCCCAGGCGTGTGGAGCGACGGGGAGAAAGAGCGGGCGCTGAGGAACACAGTTTCAAACAGACTGTCTCCACACAAACAGGCACCTGTCTGCAGGTATCCTAGATCTTGATTCTTGAACTTGAGGAAACACGCGTCTGAGCAAAACTCCCAAACGCTTCCAGGAAAGACACAGGCTCTCCCACAAGCACACAAGTGTTTGCCCTCAGCTATAGATCAGGGACAAGCCTGTGAAGAGATGCCCTGCTATTCTTTCGCCTTATGGCATCATGTGTTTCGTTCCTCTTGGAGATCGATTGTTAAACGTCTTTCCTCGGGCGACTGTGAAGCATTTGCCAGCGGAGGAGAAGTAGCACGGAGCAGCATTCAGTACTGCCTACGAGTGTCTTTGCTACCCTACTAGCGGAGCTCCAAGAACAGGCGCACATCTTCAGGTACCTTCCAAATGTGGATTCCCCTGCAGCCCCGTAGGCGGGCGTGCAGTACGCCAACCGTCAACGGACGTTTTTCCCCTCAAGCCTGTCAGGACGTTGCTCGTCCGTCTTTCCCTCAATAGATGGGAGTAGGCGCGCTTGCGGATGTGTGCGTGTGTGTGGCCACGCGTTTGCTTAGGCATCAGTGTGTGAAAAGGTAGGTGCTTTTCTCTAGCTGCGTGTGCGTGCACGTGGTGCTGGGTGCACATCCCTGGGTGCTCGTGGAAAGGTTTCTGCATGGTTTTCGCTGAGGAATCGTGTGTGTGCACATGGACAAAGAGAAGGCGCAGCAACCAGGTTCCAGCGCCGAAGAAGGCAAAAGGCGAGGTTTCCGGCGCTATCTCCTTCTCTCCCCAGAGCTAGTCGCGCAAAGCAAGCCGCTAAGCCGGCGACCGGCAAGAGAGCTACAACGAAGCATGCCGAACGGAGAAAATAGCAGCAGCTCATCTCTTCACACCTTGTTTCTGCCATGTGCTTGAACGCCAAGACGTTCGCGCTTCTGTGAGATGAAAGACGTCCTTCTGCATATGTGGTTGCTCACACCGGTGCACTTGTTAGTGTATCCATTCAGTCCTGGGCTGCGGGGCATTCAGAAGTGGCTCTGTGGAGACGTCTGCATAGAGGCAGCTGTCAGAACACGCACACTCGATTGTTCACCAAAACATATGCAGACGCGTCCTTAGCCTGTAGATTTGGATGCACAGAGTTCCCTGTGTTCGCAAGAGACAAGGGAATCGCGTCTGTGCGCACAGAAGCAATAGCGGACCGTTTCCCTCGGAGTGAACGCGAAAGAGCCGTCTATATACTCGCAGACACGCGAACGTGCCTCAATGCGGTCACAGAGGCAGCAGCTTTTGCACAGATGCTCCTGGTGATTCTGGCACTTTCCAGGCACACTCCTGAAAGTCGCGCACACTGCTGTTCACTCGCTAAACGACCTCTTGGGAAACACGTCTCCGGTCGACGGACCGCTCAGATTGCTTCTCGTGTAACTGTGAACTGTGTCAGCGCAGGGAATCCGTCTCTGTTGAGCAGATGTCAATCCTGCCTCGCTTTTGCTTTGTTGCCTCTACCAAGATGATTTCCCGTTTCTCTCTTCACTGGAGCAGGCAGACACAGCCAACGCACATCAAGTGTCAAGAGACACGCTCTGCTGAGCTCAACGCTTGTGCAGATGCACATGTGCGACGAAGTCAACACACGTGCTTGTGGAGAGAAAGAAAGGGACTCCCAGGCGTGTGGAGCGACGGGGAGAAAGAGCGGGCGCTGAGGAACACAGTTTCAAACAGACTGTCTCCACACAAACAGGCACCTGTCTGCAGGTATCCTAGATCTTGATTCTTGAACTTGAGGAAACACGCGTCTGAGCAAAACTCCCAAACGCTTCCAGGAAAGACACAGGCTCTCCCACAAGCACACAAGTGTTTGCCCTCAGCTATAGATCAGGGACAAGCCTGTGAAGAGCAACCAAAGAGCTCGTCCGTCTTTCCCTCAATAGATGGGAGTAGGCGCGCTTGCGGATGTGTGCGTGTGTGTGGCCACGCGTTTGCTTAGGCATCAGTGTGTGAAAAGGTAGGTGCTTTTCTCTAGCTGCGTGTGCGTGCACGTGGTGCTGGGTGCACATCCCTGGGTGCTCGTGGAAAGGTTTCTGCATGGTTTTCGCTGAGGAATCGTGTGTGTGCACATGGACAAAGAGAAGGCGCAGCAACCAGGTTCCAGCGCCGAAGAAGGCAAAAGGCGAGGTTTCCGGCGCTATCTCCTTCTCTCCCCAGAGCTAGTCGCGCAAAGCAAGCCGCTAAGCCGGCGACCGGCAAGAGAGCTACAACGAAGCATGCCGAACGGAGAAAATAGCAGCAGCTCATCTGTTCACACCTTGTTTCTGCCATGTGCTTGAACGCCAAGACGTTCGCGCTTCTGTGAGATGAAAGACGTCCTTCTGCATATGTGGTTGCTCACACCGGTGCACTTGTTAGTGTATCCATTCAGTCCTGGGCTGCGGGGCATTCAGAAGTGGCTCTGTGGAGACGTCTGCATAGAGGCAGCTGTCAGAACACGCACACTCGATTGTTCACCAAAACATATGCAGACGCGTCCTTAGCCTGTAGATTTGGATGCACAGAGTTCCCTGTGTTCGCAAGAGACAAGGGAATCGCGTCTGTGCGCACAGAAGCAATAGCGGACCGTTTCCCTCGGAGTGAACGCGAAAGAGCCGTCTATATACTCGCAGACACGCGAACGTGCCTCAATGCGGTCACAGAGGCAGCAGCTTTTGCACAGATGCTCCTGGTGATTCTGGCACTTTCCAGGCACACTCCTGAAAGTCGCGCACACTGCTGTTCACTCGCTAAACGACCTCTTGGGAAACACGTCTCCGGTCGACGGACCGCTCAGATTGCTTCTCGTGTAACTGTGAACTGTGTCAGCGCAGGGAATCCGTCTCTGTTGAGCAGATGTCAATCCTGCCTCGCTTTTGCTTTGTTGCCTCTACCAAGATGATTTCCCGTTTCTCTCTTCACTGGAGCAGGCAGACACAGCCAACGCACATCAAGTGTCAAGAGACACGCTCTGCTGAGCTCAACGCTTGTGCAGATGCACATGTGCGACGAAGTCAACACACGTGCTTGTGGAGAGAAAGAAAGGGACTCCCAGGCGTGTGGAGCGACGGGGAGAAAGAGCGGGCGCTGAGGAACACAGTTTCAAACAGACTGTCTCCACACAAACAGGCACCTGTCTGCAGGTATCCTAGATCTTGATTCTTGAACTTGAGGAAACACGCGTCTGAGCAAAACTCCCAAACGCTTCCAGGAAAGACACAGGCTCTCCCACAAGCACACAAGTGTTTGCCCTCAGCTATAGATCAGGGACAAGCCTGTGAAGAGATGCCCTGCTATTCTTTCGCCTTATGGCATCATGTGTTTCGTTCCTCTTGGAGATCGATTGTTAAACGTCTTTCCTCGGGCGACTGTGAAGCATTTGCCAGCGGAGGAGAAGTAGCACGGAGCAGCATTCAGTACTGCCTACGAGTGTCTTTGCTACCCTACTAGCGGAGCTCCAAGAACAGGCGCACATCTTCAGGTACCTTCCAAATGTGGATTCCCCTGCAGCCCCGTAGGCGGGCGTGCAGTACGCCAACCGTCAACGGACGTTTTTCCCCTCAAGCCTGTCAGGACGTTGCTCGTCCGTCTTTCCCTCAATAGATGGGAGTAGGCGCGCTTGCGGATGTGTGCGTGTGTGTGGCCACGCGTTTGCTTAGGCATCAGTGTGTGAAAAGGTAGGTGCTTTTCTCTAGCTGCGTGTGCGTGCACGTGGTGCTGGGTGCACATCCCTGGGTGCTCGTGGAAAGGTTTCTGCATGGTTTTCGCTGAGGAATCGTGTGTGTGCACATGGACAAAGAGAAGGCGCAGCAACCAGGTTCCAGCGCCGAAGAAGGCAAAAGGCGAGGTTTCCGGCGCTATCTCCTTCTCTCCCCAGAGCTAGTCGCGCAAAGCAAGCCGCTAAGCCGGCGACCGGCAAGAGAGCTACAACGAAGCATGCCGAACGGAGAAAATAGCAGCAGCTCATCTGTTCACACCTTGTTTCTGCCATGTGCTTGAACGCCAAGACGTTCGCGCTTCTGTGAGATGAAAGACGTCCTTCTGCATATGTGGTTGCTCACACCGGTGCACTTGTTAGTGTATCCATTCAGTCCTGGGCTGCGGGGCATTCAGAAGTGGCTCTGTGGAGACGTCTGCATAGAGGCAGCTGTCAGAACACGCACACTCGATTGTTCACCAAAACATATGCAGACGCGTCCTTAGCCTGTAGATTTGGATGCACAGAGTTCCCTGTGTTCGCAAGAGACAAGGGAATCGCGTCTGTGCGCACAGAAGCAATAGCGGACCGTTTCCCTCGGAGTGAACGCGAAAGAGCCGTCTATATACTCGCAGACACGCGAACGTGCCTCAATGCGGTCACAGAGGCAGCAGCTTTTGCACAGATGCTCCTGGTGATTCTGGCACTTTCCAGGCACACTCCTGAAAGTCGCGCACACTGCTGTTCACTCGCTAAACGACCTCTTGGGAAACACGTCTCCGGTCGACGGACCGCTCAGATTGCTTCTCGTGTAACTGTGAACTGTGTCAGCGCAGGGAATCCGTCTCTGTTGAGCAGATGTCAATCCTGCCTCGCTTTTGCTTTGTTGCCTCTACCAAGATGATTTCCCGTTTCTCTCTTCACTGGAGCAGGCAGACACAGCCAACGCACATCAAGTGTCAAGAGACACGCTCTGCTGAGCTCAACGCTTGTGCAGATGCACATGTGCGACGAAGTCAACACACGTGCTTGTGGAGAGAAAGAAAGGGACTCCCAGGCGTGTGGAGCGACGGGGAGAAAGAGCGGGCGCTGAGGAACACAGTTTCAAACAGACTGTCTCCACACAAACAGGCACCTGTCTGCAGGTATCCTAGATCTTGATTCTTGAACTTGAGGAAACACGCGTCTGAGCAAAACTCCCAAACGCTTCCAGGAAAGACACAGGCTCTCCCACAAGCACACAAGTGTTTGCCCTCAGCTATAGATCAGGGACAAGCCTGTGAAGAGATGCCCTGCTATTCTTTCGCCTTATGGCATCATGTGTTTCGTTCCTCTTGGAGATCGATTGTTAAAGGTCTTTCCTCGGGCGACTGTGAAGCATTTGCCAGCGGAGGAGAAGTAGCACGGAGCAGCATTCAGTACTGCCTACGAGTGTCTTTGCTACCCTACTAGCGGAGCTCCAAGAACAGGCACACATCTTCAGGTACCTTCCAAATGTGGATTCCCCTGCAGCCCCGTAGGCGGGCGTGCAGTACGCCAACCGTCAACGGACGTTTTTCCCCTCAAGCCTGTCAGGACGTTGCTCGTCCGTCTTTCCCTCAATAGATGGGAGTAGGCGCGCTTGCGGATGTGTGCGTGTGTGTGGCCACGCGTTTGCTTAGGCATCAGTGTGTGAAAAGGTAGGTGCTTTTCTCTAGCTGCGTGTGCGTGCACGTGGTGCTGGGTGCACATCCCTGGGTGCTCGTGGAAAGGTTTCTGCATGGTTTTCGCTGAGGAATCGTGTGTGTGCACATGGACAAAGAGAAGGCGCAGCAACCAGGTTCCAGCGCCGAAGAAGGCAAAAGGCGAGGTTTCCGGCGCTATCTCCTTCTCTCCCCAGAGCTAGTCGCGCAAAGCAAGCCGCTAAGCCGGCGACCGGCAAGAGAGCTACAACGAAGCATGCCGAACGGAGAAAATAGCAGCAGCTCATCTGTTCACACCTTGTTTCTGCCATGTGCTTGAACGCCAAGACGTTCGCGCTTCTGTGAGATGAAAGACGTCCTTCTGCATATGTGGTTGCTCACACCGGTGCACTTGTTAGTGTATCCATTCAGTCCTGGGCTGCGGGGCATTCAGAAGTGGCTCTGTGGAGACGTCTGCATAGAGGCAGCTGTCAGAACACGCACACTCGATTGTTCACCAAAACATATGCAGACGCGTCCTTAGCCTGTAGATTTGGATGCACAGAGTTCCCTGTGTTCGCAAGAGACAAGGGAATCGCGTCTGTGCGCACAGAAGCAATAGCGGACCGTTTCCCTCGGAGTGAACGCGAAAGAGCCGTCTATATACTCGCAGACACGCGAACGTGCCTCAATGCGGTCACAGAGGCAGCAGCTTTTGCACAGATGCTCCTGGTGATTCTGGCACTTTCCAGGCACACTCCTGAAAGTCGCGCACACTGCTGTTCACTCGCTAAACGACCTCTTGGGAAACACGTCTCCGGTCGACGGACCGCTCAGATTGCTTCTCGTGTAACTGTGAACTGTGTCAGCGCAGGGAATCCGTCTCTGTTGAGCAGATGTCAATCCTGCCTCGCTTTTGCTTTGTTGCCTCTACCAAGATGATTTCCCGTTTCTCTCTTCACTGGAGCACGCAGACACAGCCAACGCACATCAAGTGTCAAGAGACACGCTCTGCTGAGCTCAACGCTTGTGCAGATGCACATGTGCGACGAAGTCAACACACGTGCTTGTGGAGAGAAAGAAAGGGACTCCCAGGCGTGTGGAGCGACGGGGAGAAAGAGCGGGCGCTGAGGAACACAGTTTCAAACAGACTGTCTCCACACAAACAGGCACCTGTCTGCAGGTATCCTAGATCTTGATTCTTGAACTTGAGGAAACACGCGTCTGAGCAAAACTCCCAAACGCTTCCAGGAAAGACACAGGCTCTCCCACAAGCACACAAGTGTTTGCCCTCAGCTATAGATCAGGGACAAGCCTGTGAAGAGCAACCAAAGAGCTCGTCCGTCTTTCCCTCAATAGATGGGAGTAGGCGCGCTTGCGGATGTGTGCGTGTGTGTGGCCACGCGTTTGCTTAGGCATCAGTGTGTGAAAAGGTAGGTGCTTTTCTCTAGCTGCGTGTGCGTGCACGTGGTGCTGGGTGCACATCCCTGGGTGCTCGTGGAAAGGTTTCTGCATGGTTTTCGCTGAGGAATCGTGTGTGTGCACATGGACAAAGAGAAGGCGCAGCAACCAGGTTCCAGCGCCGAAGAAGGCAAAAGGCGAGGTTTCCGGCGCTATCTCCTTCTCTCCCCAGAGCTAGTCGCGCAAAGCAAGCCGCTAAGCCGGCGACCGGCAAGAGAGCTACAACGAAGCATGCCGAACGGAGAAAATAGCAGCAGCTCATCTGTTCACACCTTGTTTCTGCCATGTGCTTGAACGCCAAGACGTTCGCGCTTCTGTGAGATGAAAGACGTCCTTCTGCATATGTGGTTGCTCACACCGGTGCACTTGTTAGTGTATCCATTCAGTCCTGGGCTGCGGGGCATTCAGAAGTGGCTCTGTGGAGACGTCTGCATAGAGGCAGCTGTCAGAACACGCACACTCGATTGTTCACCAAAACATATGCAGACGCGTCCTTAGCCTGTAGATTTGGATGCACAGAGTTCCCTGTGTTCGCAAGAGACAAGGGAATCGCGTCTGTGCGCACAGAAGCAATAGCGGACCGTTTCCCTCGGAGTGAACGCGAAAGAGCCGTCTATATACTCGCAGACACGCGAACGTGCCTCAATGCGGTCACAGAGGCAGCAGCTTTTGCACAGATGCTCCTGGTGATTCTGGCACTTTCCAGGCACACTCCTGAAAGTCGCGCACACTGCTGTTCACTCGCTAAACGACCTCTTGGGAAACACGTCTCCGGTCGACGGACCGCTCAGATTGCTTCTCGTGTAACTGTGAACTGTGTCAGCGCAGGGAATCCGTCTCTGTTGAGCAGATGTCAATCCTGCCTCGCTTTTGCTTTGTTGCCTCTACCAAGATGATTTCCCGTTTCTCTCTTCACTGGAGCAGGCAGACACAGCCAACGCACATCAAGTGTCAAGAGACACGCTCTGCTGAGCTCAACGCTTGTGCAGATGCACATGTGCGACGAAGTCAACACACGTGCTTGTGGAGAGAAAGAAAGGGACTCCCAGGCGTGTGGAGCGACGGGGAGAAAGAGCGGGCGCTGAGGAACACAGTTTCAAACAGACTGTCTCCACACAAACAGGCACCTGTCTGCAGGTATCCTAGATCTTGATTCTTGAACTTGAGGAAACACGCGTCTGAGCAAAACTCCCAAACGCTTCCAGGAAAGACACAGGCTCTCCCACAAGCACACAAGTGTTTGCCCTCAGCTATAGATCAGGGACAAGCCTGTGAAGAGCAACCAAAGAGCTCGTCCGTCTTTCCCTCAATAGATGGGAGTAGGCGCGCTTGCGGATGTGTGCGTGTGTGTGGCCACGCGTTTGCTTAGGCATCAGTGTGTGAAAAGGTAGGTGCTTTTCTCTAGCTGCGTGTGCGTGCACGTGGTGCTGGGTGCACATCCCTGGGTGCTCGTGGAAAGGTTTCTGCATGGTTTTCGCTGAGGAATCGTGTGTGTGCACATGGACAAAGAGAAGGCGCAGCAACCAGGTTCCAGCGCCGAAGAAGGCAAAAGGCGAGGTTTCCGGCGCTATCTCCTTCTCTCCCCAGAGCTAGTCGCGCAAAGCAAGCCGCTAAGCCGGCGACCGGCAAGAGAGCTACAACGAAGCATGCCGAACGGAGAAAATAGCAGCAGCTCATCTGTTCACACCTTGTTTCTGCCATGTGCTTGAACGCCAAGACGTTCGCGCTTCTGTGAGATGAAAGACGTCCTTCTGCATATGTGGTTGCTCACACCGGTGCACTTGTTAGTGTATCCATTCAGTCCTGGGCTGCGGGGCATTCAGAAGTGGCTCTGTGGAGACGTCTGCATAGAGGCAGCTGTCAGAACACGCACACTCGATTGTTCACCAAAACATACGCAGACGCGTCCTTAGCCTGTAGATTTGGATGCACAGAGTTCCCTGTGTTCGCAAGAGACAAGGGAATCGCGTCTGTGCGCACAGAAGCAATAGCGGACCGTTTCCCTCGGAGTGAACGCGAAAGAGCCGTCTATATACTCGCAGACACGCGAACGTGCCTCAATGCGGTCACAGAGGCAGCAGCTTTTGCACAGATGCTCCTGGTGATTCTGGCACTTTCCAGGCACACTCCTGAAAGTCGCGCACACTGCTGTTCACTCGCTAAACGACCTCTTGGGAAACACGTCTCCGGTCGACGGACCGCTCAGATTGCTTCTCGTGTAACTGTGAACTGTGTCAGCGCAGGGAATCCGTCTCTGTTGAGCAGATGTCAATCCTGCCTCGCTTTTGCTTTGTTGCCTCTACCAAGATGATTTCCCGTTTCTCTCTTCACTGGAGCAGGCAGACACAGCCAACGCACATCAAGTGTCAAGAGACACGCTCTGCTGAGCTCAACGCTTGTGCAGATGCACATGTGCGACGAAGTCAACACACGTGCTTGTGGAGAGAAAGGGACTCCCAGGCGTGTGGAGCGACGGGGAGAAAGAGCGGGCGCTGAGGAACACAGTTTCAAACAGACTGTCTCCACACAAACAGGCACCTGTCTGCAGGTATCCTAGATCTTGATTCTTGAACTTGAGGAAACACGCGTCTGAGCAAAACTCCCAAACGCTTCCAGGAAAGACACAGGCTCTCCCACAAGCACACAAGTGTTTGCCCTCAGCTATAGATCAGGGACAAGCCTGTGAAGAGCAACCAAAGAGCTCGTCCGTCTTTCCCTCAATAGATGGGAGTAGGCGCGCTTGCGGATGTGTGCGTGTGTGTGGCCACGCGTTTGCTTAGGCATCAGTGTGTGAAAAGGTAGGTGCTTTTCTCTAGCTGCGTGTGCGTGCACGTGGTGCTGGGTGCACATCCCTGGGTGCTCGTGGAAAGGTTTCTGCATGGTTTTCGCTGAGGAATCGTGTGTGTGCACATGGACAAAGAGAAGGCGCAGCAACCAGGTTCCAGCGCCGAAGAAGGCAAAAGGCGAGGTTTCCGGCGCTATCTCCTTCTCTCCCCAGAGCTAGTCGCGCAAAGCAAGCCGCTAAGCCGGCGACCGGCAAGAGAGCTACAACGAAGCATGCCGAACGGAGAAAATAGCAGCAGCTCATCTGTTCACACCTTGTTTCTGCCATGTGCTTGAACGCCAAGACGTTCGCGCTTCTGTGAGATGAAAGACGTCCTTCTGCATATGTGGTTGCTCACACCGGTGCACTTGTTAGTGTATCCATTCAGTCCTGGGCTGCGGGGCATTCAGAAGTGGCTCTGTGGAGACGTCTGCATAGAGGCAGCTGTCAGAACACGCACACTCGATTGTTCACCAAAACATATGCAGACGCGTCCTTAGCCTGTAGATTTGGATGCACAGAGTTCCCTGTGTTCGCAAGAGACAAGGGAATCGCGTCTGTGCGCACAGAAGCAATAGCGGACCGTTTCCCTCGGAGTGAACGCGAAAGAGCCGTCTATATACTCGCAGACACGCGAACGTGCCTCAATGCGGTCACAGAGGCAGCAGCTTTTGCACAGATGCTCCTGGTGATTCTGGCACTTTCCAGGCACACTCCTGAAAGTCGCGCACACTGCTGTTCACTCGCTAAACGACCTCTTGGGAAACACGTCTCCGGTCGACGGACCGCTCAGATTGCTTCTCGTGTAACTGTGAACTGTGTCAGCGCAGGGAATCCGTCTCTGTTGAGCAGATGTCAATCCTGCCTCGCTTTTGCTTTGTTGCCTCTACCAAGATGATTTCCCGTTTCTCTCTTCACTGGAGCAGGCAGACACAGCCAACGCACATCAAGTGTCAAGAGACACGCTCTGCTGAGCTCAACGCTTGTGCAGATGCACATGTGCGACGAAGTCAACACACGTGCTTGTGGAGAGAAAGAAAGGGACTCCCAGGCGTGTGGAGCGACGGGGAGAAAGAGCGGGCGCTGAGGAACACAGTTTCAAACAGACTGTCTCCACACAAACAGGCACCTGTCTGCAGGTATCCTAGATCTTGATTCTTGAACTTGAGGAAACACGCGTCTGAGCAAAACTCCCAAACGCTTCCAGGAAAGACACAGGCTCTCCCACAAGCACACAAGTGTTTGCCCTCAGCTATAGATCAGGGACAAGCCTGTGAAGAGCAACCAAAGAGCTCGTCCGTCTTTCCCTCAATAGATGGGAGTAGGCGCGCTTGCGGATGTGTGCGTGTGTGTGGCCACGCGTTTGCTTAGGCATCAGTGTGTGAAAAGGTAGGTGCTTTTCTCTAGCTGCGTGTGCGTGCACGTGGTGCTGGGTGCACATCCCTGGGTGCTCGTGGAAAGGTTTCTGCATGGTTTTCGCTGAGGAATCGTGTGTGTGCACATGGACAAAGAGAAGGCGCAGCAACCAGGTTCCAGCGCCGAAGAAGGCAAAAGGCGAGGTTTCCGGCGCTATCTCCTTCTCTCCCCAGAGCTAGTCGCGCAAAGCAAGCCGCTAAGCCGGCGACCGGCAAGAGAGCTACAACGAAGCATGCCGAACGGAGAAAATAGCAGCAGCTCATCTGTTCACACCTTGTTTCTGCCATGTGCTTGAACGCCAAGACGTTCGCGCTTCTGTGAGATGAAAGACGTCCTTCTGCATATGTGGTTGCTCACACCGGTGCACTTGTTAGTGTATCCATTCAGTCCTGGGCTGCGGGGCATTCAGAAGTGGCTCTGTGGAGACGTCTGCATAGAGGCAGCTGTCAGAACACGCACACTCGATTGTTCACCAAAACATACGCAGACGCGTCCTTAGCCTGTAGATTTGGATGCACAGAGTTCCCTGTGTTCGCAAGAGACAAGGGAATCGCGTCTGTGCGCACAGAAGCAATAGCGGACCGTTTCCCTCGGAGTGAACGCGAAAGAGCCGTCTATATACTCGCAGACACGCGAACGTGCCTCAATGCGGTCACAGAGGCAGCAGCTTTTGCACAGATGCTCCTGGTGATTCTGGCACTTTCCAGGCACACTCCTGAAAGTCGCGCACACTGCTGTTCACTCGCTAAACGACCTCTTGGGAAACACGTCTCCGGTCGACGGACCGCTCAGATTGCTTCTCGTGTAACTGTGAACTGTGTCAGCGCAGGGAATCCGTCTCTGTTGAGCAGATGTCAATCCTGCCTCGCTTTTGCTTTGTTGCCTCTACCAAGATGATTTCCCGTTTCTCTCTTCACTGGAGCAGGCAGACACAGCCAACGCACATCAAGTGTCAAGAGACACGCTCTGCTGAGCTCAACGCTTGTGCAGATGCACATGTGCGACGAAGTCAACACACGTGCTTGTGGAGAGAAAGAAAGGGACTCCCAGGCGTGTGGAGCGACGGGGAGAAAGAGCGGGCGCTGAGGAACACAGTTTCAAACAGACTGTCTCCACACAAACAGGCACCTGTCTGCAGGTATCCTAGATCTTGATTCTTGAACTTGAGGAAACACGCGTCTGAGCAAAACTCCCAAACGCTTCCAGGAAAGACACAGGCTCTCCCACAAGCACACAAGTGTTTGCCCTCAGCTATAGATCAGGGACAAGCCTGTGAAGAGCAACCAAAGAGCTCGTCCGTCTTTCTCTCAATAGATGGGAGTAGGCGCGCTTGCGGATGTGTGCGTGTGTGTGGCCACGCGTTTGCTTAGGCATCAGTGTGTGAAAAGGTAGGTGCTTTTCTCTAGCTGCGTGTGCGTGCACGTGGTGCTGGGTGCACATCCCTGGGTGCTCGTGGAAAGGTTTCTGCATGGTTTTCGCTGAGGAATCGTGTGTGTGCACATGGACAAAGAGAAGGCGCAGCAACCAGGTTCCAGCGCCGAAGAAGGCAAAAGGCGAGGTTTCCGGCGCTATCTCCTTCTCTCCCCAGAGCTAGTCGCGCAAAGCAAGCCGCTAAGCCGGCGACCGGCAAGAGAGCTACAACGAAGCATGCCGAACGGAGAAAATAGCAGCAGCTCATCTGTTCACACCTTGTTTCTGCCATGTGCTTGAACGCCAAGACGTTCGCGCTTCTGTGAGATGAAAGACGTCCTTCTGCATATGTGGTTGCTCACACCGGTGCACTTGTTAGTGTATCCATTCAGTCCTGGGCTGCGGGGCATTCAGAAGTGGCTCTGTGGAGACGTCTGCATAGAGGCAGCTGTCAGAACACGCACACTCGATTGTTCACCAAAACATATGCAGACGCGTCCTTAGCCTGTAGATTTGGATGCACAGAGTTCCCTGTGTTCGCAAGAGACAAGGGAATCGCGTCTGTGCGCACAGAAGCAATAGCGGACCGTTTCCCTCGGAGTGAACGCGAAAGAGCCGTCTATATACTCGCAGACACGCGAACGTGCCTCAATGCGGTCACAGAGGCAGCAGCTTTTGCACAGATGCTCCTGGTGATTCTGGCACTTTCCAGGCACACTCCTGAAAGTCGCGCACACTGCTGTTCACTCGCTAAACGACCTCTTGGGAAACACGTCTCCGGTCGACGGACCGCTCAGATTGCTTCTCGTGTAACTGTGAACTGTGTCAGCGCAGGGAATCCGTCTCTGTTGAGCAGATGTCAATCCTGCCTCGCTTTTGCTTTGTTGCCTCTACCAAGATGATTTCCCGTTTCTCTCTTCACTGGAGCAGGCAGACACAGCCAACGCACATCAAGTGTCAAGAGACACGCTCTGCTGAGCTCAACGCTTGTGCAGATGCACATGTGCGACGAAGTCAACACACGTGCTTGTGGAGAGAAAGAAAGGGACTCCCAGGCGTGTGGAGCGACGGGGAGAAAGAGCGGGCGCTGAGGAACACAGTTTCAAACAGACTGTCTCCACACAAACAGGCACCTGTCTGCAGGTATCCTAGATCTTGATTCTTGAACTTGAGGAAACACGCGTCTGAGCAAAACTCCCAAACGCTTCCAGGAAAGACACAGGCTCTCCCACAAGCACACAAGTGTTTGCCCTCAGCTATAGATCAGGGACAAGCCTGTGAAGAGCAACCAAAGAGCTCGTCCGTCTTTCCCTCAATAGATGGGAGTAGGCGCGCTTGCGGATGTGTGCGTGTGTGTGGCCACGCGTTTGCTTAGGCATCAGTGTGTGAAAAGGTAGGTGCTTTTCTCTAGCTGCGTGTGCGTGCACGTGGTGCTGGGTGCACATCCCTGGGTGCTCGTGGAAAGGTTTCTGCATGGTTTTCGCTGAGGAATCGTGTGTGTGCACATGGACAAAGAGAAGGCGCAGCAACCAGGTTCCAGCGCCGAAGAAGGCAAAAGGCGAGGTTTCCGGCGCTATCTCCTTCTCTCCCCAGAGCTAGTCGCGCAAAGCAAGCCGCTAAGCCGGCGACCGGCAAGAGAGCTACAACGAAGCATGCCGAACGGAGAAAATAGCAGCAGCTCATCTGTTCACACCTTGTTTCTGCCATGTGCTTGAACGCCAAGACGTTCGCGCTTCTGTGAGATGAAAGACGTCCTTCTGCATATGTGGTTGCTCACACCGGTGCACTTGTTAGTGTATCCATTCAGTCCTGGGCTGCGGGGCATTCAGAAGTGGCTCTGTGGAGACGTCTGCATAGAGGCAGCTGTCAGAACACGCACACTCGATTGTTCACCAAAACATATGCAGACGCGTCCTTAGCCTGTAGATTTGGATGCACAGAGTTCCCTGTGTTCGCAAGAGACAAGGGAATCGCGTCTGTGCGCACAGAAGCAATAGCGGACCGTTTCCCTCGGAGTGAACGCGAAAGAGCCGTCTATATACTCGCAGACACGCGAACGTGCCTCAATGCGGTCACAGAGGCAGCAGCTTTTGCACAGATGCTCCTGGTGATTCTGGCACTTTCCAGGCACACTCCTGAAAGTCGCGCACACTGCTGTTCACTCGCTAAACGACCTCTTGGGAAACACGTCTCCGGTCGACGGACCGCTCAGATTGCTTCTCGTGTAACTGTGAACTGTGTCAGCGCAGGGAATCCGTCTCTGTTGAGCAGATGTCAATCCTGCCTCGCTTTTGCTTTGTTGCCTCTACCAAGATGATTTCCCGTTTCTCTCTTCACTGGAGCAGGCAGACACAGCCAACGCACATCAAGTGTCAAGAGACACGCTCTGCTGAGCTCAACGCTTGTGCAGATGCACATGTGCGACGAAGTCAACACACGTGCTTGTGGAGAGAAAGAAAGGGACTCCCAGGCGTGTGGAGCGACGGGGAGAAAGAGCGGGCGCTGAGGAACACAGTTTCAAACAGACTGTCTCCACACAAACAGGCACCTGTCTGCAGGTATCCTAGATCTTGATTCTTGAACTTGAGGAAACACGCGTCTGAGCAAAACTCCCAAACGCTTCCAGGAAAGACACAGGCTCTCCCACAAGCACACAAGTGTTTGCCCTCAGCTATAGATCAGGGACAAGCCTGTGAAGAGCAACCAAAGAGCTCGTCCGTCTTTCCCTCAATAGATGGGAGTAGGCGCGCTTGCGGATGTGTGCGTGTGTGTGGCCACGCGTTTGCTTAGGCAGCAGTGTGTGAAAAGGTAGGTGCTTTTCTCTAGCTGCGTGTGCGTGCACGTGGTGCTGGGTGCACATCCCTGGGTGCTCGTGGAAAGGTTTCTGCATGGTTTTCGCTGAGGAATCGTGTGTGTGCACATGGACAAAGAGAAGGCGCAGCAACCAGGTTCCAGCGCCGAAGAAGGCAAAAGGCGAGGTTTCCGGCGCTATCTCCTTCTCTCCCCAGAGCTAGTCGCGCAAAGCAAGCCGCTAAGCCGGCGACCGGCAAGAGAGCTACAACGAAGCATGCCGAACGGAGAAAATAGCAGCAGCTCATCTGTTCACACCTTGTTTCTGCCATGTGCTTGAACGCCAAGACGTTCGCGCTTCTGTGAGATGAAAGACGTCCTTCTGCATATGTGGTTGCTCACACCGGTGCACTTGTTAGTGTATCCATTCAGTCCTGGGCTGCGGGGCATTCAGAAGTGGCTCTGTGGAGACGTCTGCATAGAGGCAGCTGTCAGAACACGCACACTCGATTGTTCACCAAAACATATGCAGACGCGTCCTTAGCCTGTAGATTTGGATGCACAGAGTTCCCTGTGTTCGCAAGAGACAAGGGAATCGCGTCTGTGCGCACAGAAGCAATAGCGGACCGTTTCCCTCGGAGTGAACGCGAAAGAGCCGTCTATATACTCGCAGACACGCGAACGTGCCTCAATGCGGTCACAGAGGCAGCAGCTTTTGCACAGATGCTCCTGGTGATTCTGGCACTTTCCAGGCACACTCCTGAAAGTCGCGCACACTGCTGTTCACTCGCTAAACGACCTCTTGGGAAACACGTCTCCGGTCGACGGACCGCTCAGATTGCTTCTCGTGTAACTGTGAACTGTGTCAGCGCAGGGAATCCGTCTCTGTTGAGCAGATGTCAATCCTGCCTCGCTTTTGCTTTGTTGCCTCTACCAAGATGATTTCCCGTTTCTCTCTTCACTGGAGCAGGCAGACACAGCCAACGCACATCAAGTGTCAAGAGACACGCTCTGCTGAGCTCAACGCTTGTGCAGATGCACATGTGCGACGAAGTCAACACACGTGCTTGTGGAGAGAAAGAAAGGGACTCCCAGGCGTGTGGAGCGACGGGGAGAAAGAGCGGGCGCTGAGGAACACAGTTTCAAACAGACTGTCTCCACACAAACAGGCACCTGTCTGCAGGTATCCTAGATCTTGATTCTTGAACTTGAGGAAACACGCGTCTGAGCAAAACTCCCAAACGCTTCCAGGAAAGACACAGGCTCTCCCACAAGCACACAAGTGTTTGCCCTCAGCTATAGATCAGGGACAAGCCTGTGAAGAGCAACCAAAGAGCTCGTCCGTCTTTCCCTCAATAGATGGGAGTAGGCGCGCTTGCGGATGTGTGCGTGTGTGTGGCCACGCGTTTGCTTAGGCAGCAGTGTGTGAAAAGGTAGGTGCTTTTCTCTAGCTGCGTGTGCGTGCACGTGGTGCTGGGTGCACATCCCTGGGTGCTCGTGGAAAGGTTTCTGCATGGTTTTCGCTGAGGAATCGTGTGTGTGCACATGGACAAAGAGAAGGCGCAGCAACCAGGTTCCAGCGCCGAAGAAGGCAAAAGGCGAGGTTTCCGGCGCTATCTCCTTCTCTCCCCAGAGCTAGTCGCGCAAAGCAAGCCGCTAAGCCGGCGACCGGCAAGAGAGCTACAACGAAGCATGCCGAACGGAGAAAATAGCAGCAGCTCATCTGTTCACACCTTGTTTCTGCCATGTGCTTGAACGCCAAGACGTTCGCGCTTCTGTGAGATGAAAGACGTCCTTCTGCATATGTGGTTGCTCACACCGGTGCACTTGTTAGTGTATCCATTCAGTCCTGGGCTGCGGGGCATTCAGAAGTGGCTCTGTGGAGACGTCTGCATAGAGGCAGCTGTCAGAACACGCACACTCGATTGTTCACCAAAACATATGCAGACGCGTCCTTAGCCTGTAGATTTGGATGCACAGAGTTCCCTGTGTTCGCAAGAGACAAGGGAATCGCGTCTGTGCGCACAGAAGCAATAGCGGACCGTTTCCCTCGGAGTGAACGCGAAAGAGCCGTCTATATACTCGCAGACACGCGAACGTGCCTCAATGCGGTCACAGAGGCAGCAGCTTTTGCACAGATGCTCCTGGTGATTCTGGCACTTTCCAGGCACACTCCTGAAAGTCGCGCACACTGCTGTTCACTCGCTAAACGACCTCTTGGGAAACACGTCTCCGGTCGACGGACCGCTCAGATTGCTTCTCGTGTAACTGTGAACTGTGTCAGCGCAGGGAATCCGTCTCTGTTGAGCAGATGTCAATCCTGCCTCGCTTTTGCTTTGTTGCCTCTACCAAGATGATTTCCCGTTTCTCTCTTCACTGGAGCAGGCAGACACAGCCAACGCACATCAAGTGTCAAGAGACACGCTCTGCTGAGCTCAACGCTTGTGCAGATGCACATGTGCGACGAAGTCAACACACGTGCTTGTGGAGAGAAAGAAAGGGACTCCCAGGCGTGTGGAGCGACGGGGAGAAAGAGCGGGCGCTGAGGAACACAGTTTCAAACAGACTGTCTCCACACAAACAGGCACCTGTCTGCAGGTATCCTAGATCTTGATTCTTGAACTTGAGGAAACACGCGTCTGAGCAAAACTCCCAAACGCTTCCAGGAAAGACACAGGCTCTCCCACAAGCACACAAGTGTTTGCCCTCAGCTATAGATCAGGGACAAGCCTGTGAAGAGCAACCAAAGAGCTCGTCCGTCTTTCCCTCAATAGATGGGAGTAGGCGCGCTTGCGGATGTGTGCGTGTGTGTGGCCACGCGTTTGCTTAGGCATCAGTGTGTGAAAAGGTAGGTGCTTTTCTCTAGCTGCGTGTGCGTGCACGTGGTGCTGGGTGCACATCCCTGGGTGCTCGTGGAAAGGTTTCTGCATGGTTTTCGCTGAGGAATCGTGTGTGTGCACATGGACAAAGAGAAGGCGCAGCAACCAGGTTCCAGCGCCGAAGAAGGCAAAAGGCGAGGTTTCCGGCGCTATCTCCTTCTCTCCCCAGAGCTAGTCGCGCAAAGCAAGCCGCTAAGCCGGCGACCGGCAAGAGAGCTACAACGAAGCATGCCGAACGGAGAAAATAGCAGCAGCTCATCTGTTCACACCTTGTTTCTGCCATGTGCTTGAACGCCAAGACGTTCGCGCTTCTGTGAGATGAAAGACGTCCTTCTGCATATGTGGTTGCTCACACCGGTGCACTTGTTAGTGTATCCATTCAGTCCTGGGCTGCGGGGCATTCAGAAGTGGCTCTGTGGAGACGTCTGCATAGAGGCAGCTGTCAGAACACGCACACTCGATTGTTCACCAAAACATATGCAGACGCGTCCTTAGCCTGTAGATTTGGATGCACAGAGTTCCCTGTGTTCGCAAGAGACAAGGGAATCGCGTCTGTGCGCACAGAAGCAATAGCGGACCGTTTCCCTCGGAGTGAACGCGAAAGAGCCGTCTATATACTCGCAGACACGCGAACGTGCCTCAATGCGGTCACAGAGGCAGCAGCTTTTGCACAGATGCTCCTGGTGATTCTGGCACTTTCCAGGCACACTCCTGAAAGTCGCGCACACTGCTGTTCACTCGCTAAACGACCTCTTGGGAAACACGTCTCCGGTCGACGGACCGCTCAGATTGCTTCTCGTGTAACTGTGAACTGTGTCAGCGCAGGGAATCCGTCTCTGTTGAGCAGATGTCAATCCTGCCTCGCTTTTGCTTTGTTGCCTCTACCAAGATGATTTCCCGTTTCTCTCTTCACTGGAGCAGGCAGACACAGCCAACGCACATCAAGTGTCAAGAGACACGCTCTGCTGAGCTCAACGCTTGTGCAGATGCACATGTGCGACGAAGTCAACACACGTGCTTGTGGAGAGAAAGAAAGGGACTCCCAGGCGTGTGGAGCGACGGGGAGAAAGAGCGGGCGCTGAGGAACACAGTTTCAAACAGACTGTCTCCACACAAACAGGCACCTGTCTGCAGGTATCCTAGATCTTGATTCTTGAACTTGAGGAAACACGCGTCTGAGCAAAACTCCCAAACGCTTCCAGGAAAGACACAGGCTCTCCCACAAGCACACAAGTGTTTGCCCTCAGCTATAGATCAGGGACAAGCCTGTGAAGAGCAACCAAAGAGCTCGTCCGTCTTTCCCTCAATAGATGGGAGTAGGCGCGCTTGCGGATGTGTGCGTGTGTGTGGCCACGCGTTTGCTTAGGCATCAGTGTGTGAAAAGGTAGGTGCTTTTCTCTAGCTGCGTGTGCGTGCACGTGGTGCTGGGTGCACATCCCTGGGTGCTCGTGGAAAGGTTTCTGCATGGTTTTCGCTGAGGAATCGTGTGTGTGCACATGGACAAAGAGAAGGCGCAGCAACCAGGTTCCAGCGCCGAAGAAGGCAAAAGGCGAGGTTTCCGGCGCTATCTCCTTCTCTCCCCAGAGCTAGTCGCGCAAAGCAAGCCGCTAAGCCGGCGACCGGCAAGAGAGCTACAACGAAGCATGCCGAACGGAGAAAATAGCAGCAGCTCATCTGTTCACACCTTGTTTCTGCCATGTGCTTGAACGCCAAGACGTTCGCGCTTCTGTGAGATGAAAGACGTCCTTCTGCATATGTGGTTGCTCACACCGGTGCACTTGTTAGTGTATCCATTCAGTCCTGGGCTGCGGGGCATTCAGAAGTGGCTCTGTGGAGACGTCTGCATAGAGGCAGCTGTCAGAACACGCACACTCGATTGTTCACCAAAACATATGCAGACGCGTCCTTAGCCTGTAGATTTGGATGCACAGAGTTCCCTGTGTTCGCAAGAGACAAGGGAATCGCCTCTGTGCGCACAGAAGCAATAGCGGACCGTTTCCCTCGGAGTGAACGCGAAAGAGCCGTCTATATACTCGCAGACACGCGAACGTGCCTCAATGCGGTCACAGAGGCAGCAGCTTTTGCACAGATGCTCCTGGTGATTCTGGCACTTTCCAGGCACACTCCTGAAAGTCGCGCACACTGCTGTTCACTCGCTAAACGACCTCTTGGGAAACACGTCTCCGGTCGACGGACCGCTCAGATTGCTTCTCGTGTAACTGTGAACTGTGTCAGCGCAGGGAATCCGTCTCTGTTGAGCAGATGTCAATCCTGCCTCGCTTTTGCTTTGTTGCCTCTACCAAGATGATTTCCCGTTTCTCTCTTCACTGGAGCAGGCAGACACAGCCAACGCACATCAAGTGTCAAGAGACACGCTCTGCTGAGCTCAACGCTTGTGCAGATGCACATGTGCGACGAAGTCAACACACGTGCTTGTGGAGAGAAAGAAAGGGACTCCCAGGCGTGTGGAGCGACGGGGAGAAAGAGCGGGCGCTGAGGAACACAGTTTCAAACAGACTGTCTCCACACAAACAGGCACCTGTCTGCAGGTATCCTAGATCTTGATTCTTGAACTTGAGGAAACACGCGTCTGAGCAAAACTCCCAAACGCTTCCAGGAAAGACACAGGCTCTCCCACAAGCACACAAGTGTTTGCCCTCAGCTATAGATCAGGGACAAGCCTGTGAAGAGCAACCAAAGAGCTCGTCCGTCTTTCCCTCAATAGATGGGAGTAGGCGCGCTTGCGGATGTGTGCGTGTGTGTGGCCACGCGTTTGCTTAGGCATCAGTGTGTGAAAAGGTAGGTGCTTTTCTCTAGCTGCGTGTGCGTGCACGTGGTGCTGGGTGCACATCCCTGGGTGCTCGTGGAAAGGTTTCTGCATGGTTTTCGCTGAGGAATCGTGTGTGTGCACATGGACAAAGAGAAGGCGCAGCAACCAGGTTCCAGCGCCGAAGAAGGCAAAAGGCGAGGTTTCCGGCGCTATCTCCTTCTCTCCCCAGAGCTAGTCGCGCAAAGCAAGCCGCTAAGCCGGCAACCGGCAAGAGAGCTACAACGAAGCATGCCGAACGGAGAAAATAGCAGCAGCTCATCTGTTCACACCTTGTTTCTGCCATGTGCTTGAACGCCAAGACGTTCGCGCTTCTGTGAGATGAAAGACGTCCTTCTGCATATGTGGTTGCTCACACCGGTGCACTTGTTAGTGTATCCATTCAGTCCTGGGCTGCGGGGCATTCAGAAGTGGCTCTGTGGAGACGTCTGCATAGAGGCAGCTGTCAGAACACGCACACTCGATTGTTCACCAAAACATATGCAGACGCGTCCTTAGCCTGTAGATTTGGATGCACAGAGTTCCCTGTGTTCGCAAGAGACAAGGGAATCGCGTCTGTGCGCACAGAAGCAATAGCGGACCGTTTCCCTCGGAGTGAACGCGAAAGAGCCGTCTATATACTCGCAGACACGCGAACGTGCCTCAATGCGGTCACAGAGGCAGCAGCTTTTGCACAGATGCTCCTGGTGATTCTGGCACTTTCCAGGCACACTCCTGAAAGTCGCGCACACTGCTGTTCACTCGCTAAACGACCTCTTGGGAAACACGTCTCCGGTCGACGGACCGCTCAGATTGCTTCTCGTGTAACTGTGAACTGTGTCAGCGCAGGGAATCCGTCTCTGTTGAGCAGATGTCAATCCTGCCTCGCTTTTGCTTTGTTGCCTCTACCAAGATGATTTCCCGTTTCTCTCTTCACTGGAGCAGGCAGACACAGCCAACGCACATCAAGTGTCAAGAGACACGCTCTGCTGAGCTCAACGCTTGTGCAGATGCACATGTGCGACGAAGTCAACACACGTGCTTGTGGAGAGAAAGAAAGGGACTCCCAGGCGTGTGGAGCGACGGGGAGAAAGAGCGGGCGCTGAGGAACACAGTTTCAAACAGACTGTCTCCACACAAACAGGCACCTGTCTGCAGGTATCCTAGATCTTGATTCTTGAACTTGAGGAAACACGCGTCTGAGCAAAACTCCCAAACGCTTCCAGGAAAGACACAGGCTCTCCCACAAGCACACAAGTGTTTGCCCTCAGCTATAGATCAGGGACAAGCCTGTGAAGAGCAACCAAAGAGCTCGTCCGTCTTTCCCTCAATAGATGGGAGTAGGCGCGCTTGCGGATGTGTGCGTGTGTGTGGCCACGCGTTTGCTTAGGCATCAGTGTGTGAAAAGGTAGGTGCTTTTCTCTAGCTGCGTGTGCGTGCACGTGGTGCTGGGTGCACATCCCTGGGTGCTCGTGGAAAGGTTTCTGCATGGTTTTCGCTGAGGAATCGTGTGTGTGCACATGGACAAAGAGAAGGCGCAGCAACCAGGTTCCAGCGCCGAAGAAGGCAAAAGGCGAGGTTTCCGGCGCTATCTCCTTCTCTCCCCAGAGCTAGTCGCGCAAAGCAAGCCGCTAAGCCGGCGACCGGCAAGAGAGCTACAACGAAGCATGCCGAACGGAGAAAATAGCAGCAGCTCATCTGTTCACACCTTGTTTCTGCCATGTGCTTGAACGCCAAGACGTTCGCGCTTCTGTGAGATGAAAGACGTCCTTCTGCATATGTGGTTGCTCACACCGGTGCACTTGTTAGTGTATCCATTCAGTCCTGGGCTGCGGGGCATTCAGAAGTGGCTCTGTGGAGACGTCTGCATAGAGGCAGCTGTCAGAACACGCACACTCGATTGTTCACCAAAACATATGCAGACGCGTCCTTAGCCTGTAGATTTGGATGCACAGAGTTCCCTGTGTTCGCAAGAGACAAGGGAATCGCGTCTGTGCGCACAGAAGCAATAGCGGACCGTTTCCCTCGGAGTGAACGCGAAAGAGCCGTCTATATACTCGCAGACACGCGAACGTGCCTCAATGCGGTCACAGAGGCAGCAGCTTTTGCACAGATGCTCCTGGTGATTCTGGCACTTTCCAGGCACACTCCTGAAAGTCGCGCACACTGCTGTTCACTCGCTAAACGACCTCTTGGGAAACACGTCTCCGGTCGACGGACCGCTCAGATTGCTTCTCGTGTAACTGTGAACTGTGTCAGCGCAGGGAATCCGTCTCTGTTGAGCAGATGTCAATCCTGCCTCGCTTTTGCTTTGTTGCCTCTACCAAGATGATTTCCCGTTTCTCTCTTCACTGGAGCAGGCAGACACAGCCAACGCACATCAAGTGTCAAGAGACACGCTCTGCTGAGCTCAACGCTTGTGCAGATGCACATGTGCGACGAAGTCAACACACGTGCTTGTGGAGAGAAAGAAAGGGACTCCCAGGCGTGTGGAGCGACGGGGAGAAAGAGCGGGCGCTGAGGAACACAGTTTCAAACAGACTGTCTCCACACAAACAGGCACCTGTCTGCAGGTATCCTAGATCTTGATTCTTGAACTTGAGGAAACACGCGTCTGAGCAAAACTCCCAAACGCTTCCAGGAAAGACACAGGCTCTCCCACAAGCACACAAGTGTTTGCCCTCAGCTATAGATCAGGGACAAGCCTGTGAAGAGCAACCAAAGAGCTCGTCCGTCTTTCCCTCAATAGATGGGAGTAGGCGCGCTTGCGGATGTGTGCGTGTGTGTGGCCACGCGTTTGCTTAGGCATCAGTGTGTGAAAAGGTAGGTGCTTTTCTCTAGCTGCGTGTGCGTGCACGTGGTGCTGGGTGCACATCCCTGGGTGCTCGTGGAAAGGTTTCTGCATGGTTTTCGCTGAGGAATCGTGTGTGTGCACATGGACAAAGAGAAGGCGCAGCAACCAGGTTCCAGCGCCGAAGAAGGCAAAAGGCGAGGTTTCCGGCGCTATCTCCTTCTCTCCCCAGAGCTAGTCGCGCAAAGCAAGCCGCTAAGCCGGCGACCGGCAAGAGAGCTACAACGAAGCATGCCGAACGGAGAAAATAGCAGCAGCTCATCTGTTCACACCTTGTTTCTGCCATGTGCTTGAACGCCAAGACGTTCGCGCTTCTGTGAGATGAAAGACGTCCTTCTGCATATGTGGTTGCTCACACCGGTGCACTTGTTAGTGTATCCATTCAGTCCTGGGCTGCGGGGCATTCAGAAGTGGCTCTGTGGAGACGTCTGCATAGAGGCAGCTGTCAGAACACGCACACTCGATTGTTCACCAAAACATACGCAGACGCGTCCTTAGCCTGTAGATTTGGATGCACAGAGTTCCCTGTGTTCGCAAGAGACAAGGGAATCGCGTCTGTGCGCACAGAAGCAATAGCGGACCGTTTCCCTCGGAGTGAACGCGAAAGAGCCGTCTATATACTCGCAGACACGCGAACGTGCCTCAATGCGGTCACAGAGGCAGCAGCTTTTGCACAGATGCTCCTGGTGATTCTGGCACTTTCCAGGCACACTCCTGAAAGTCGCGCACACTGCTGTTCACTCGCTAAACGACCTCTTGGGAAACACGTCTCCGGTCGACGGACCGCTCAGATTGCTTCTCGTGTAACTGTGAACTGTGTCAGCGCAGGGAATCCGTCTCTGTTGAGCAGATGTCAATCCTGCCTCGCTTTTGCTTTGTTGCCTCTACCAAGATGATTTCCCGTTTCTCTCTTCACTGGAGCAGGCAGACACAGCCAACGCACATCAAGTGTCAAGAGACACGCTCTGCTGAGCTCAACGCTTGTGCAGATGCACATGTGCGACGAAGTCAACACACGTGCTTGTGGAGAGAAAGAAAGGGACTCCCAGGCGTGTGGAGCGACGGGGAGAAAGAGCGGGCGCTGAGGAACACAGTTTCAAACAGACTGTCTCCACACAAACAGGCACCTGTCTGCAGGTATCCTAGATCTTGATTCTTGAACTTGAGGAAACACGCGTCTGAGCAAAACTCCCAAACGCTTCCAGGAAAGACACAGGCTCTCCCACAAGCACACAAGTGTTTGCCCTCAGCTATAGATCAGGGACAAGCCTGTGAAGAGCAACCAAAGAGCTCGTCCGTCTTTCCCTCAATAGATGGGAGTAGGCGCGCTTGCGGATGTGTGCGTGTGTGTGGCCACGCGTTTGCTTAGGCATCAGTGTGTGAAAAGGTAGGTGCTTTTCTCTAGCTGCGTGTGCGTGCACGTGGTGCTGGGTGCACATCCCTGGGTGCTCGTGGAAAGGTTTCTGCATGGTTTTCGCTGAGGAATCGTGTGTGTGCACATGGACAAAGAGAAGGCGCAGCAACCAGGTTCCAGCGCCGAAGAAGGCAAAAGGCGAGGTTTCCGGCGCTATCTCCTTCTCTCCCCAGAGCTAGTCGCGCAAAGCAAGCCGCTAAGCCGGCGACCGGCAAGAGAGCTACAACGAAGCATGCCGAACGGAGAAAATAGCAGCAGCTCATCTGTTCACACCTTGTTTCTGCCATGTGCTTGAACGCCAAGACGTTCGCGCTTCTGTGAGATGAAAGACGTCCTTCTGCATATGTGGTTGCTCACACCGGTGCACTTGTTAGTGTATCCATTCAGTCCTGGGCTGCGGGGCATTCAGAAGTGGCTCTGTGGAGACGTCTGCATAGAGGCAGCTGTCAGAACACGCACACTCGATTGTTCACCAAAACATACGCAGACGCGTCCTTAGCCTGTAGATTTGGATGCACAGAGTTCCCTGTGTTCGCAAGAGACAAGGGAATCGCGTCTGTGCGCACAGAAGCAATAGCGGACCGTTTCCCTCGGAGTGAACGCGAAAGAGCCGTCTATATACTCGCAGACACGCGAACGTGCCTCAATGCGGTCACAGAGGCAGCAGCTTTTGCACAGATGCTCCTGGTGATTCTGGCACTTTCCAGGCACACTCCTGAAAGTCGCGCACACTGCTGTTCACTCGCTAAACGACCTCTTGGGAAACACGTCTCCGGTCGACGGACCGCTCAGATTGCTTCTCGTGTAACTGTGAACTGTGTCAGCGCAGGGAATCCGTCTCTGTTGAGCAGATGTCAATCCTGCCTCGCTTTTGCTTTGTTGCCTCTACCAAGATGATTTCCCGTTTCTCTCTTCACTGGAGCAGGCAGACACAGCCAACGCACATCAAGTGTCAAGAGACACGCTCTGCTGAGCTCAACGCTTGTGCAGATGCACATGTGCGACGAAGTCAACACACGTGCTTGTGGAGAGAAAGAAAGGGACTCCCAGGCGTGTGGAGCGACGGGGAGAAAGAGCGGGCGCTGAGGAACACAGTTTCAAACAGACTGTCTCCACACAAACAGGCACCTGTCTGCAGGTATCCTAGATCTTGATTCTTGAACTTGAGGAAACACGCGTCTGAGCAAAACTCCCAAACGCTTCCAGGAAAGACACAGGCTCTCCCACAAGCACACAAGTGTTTGCCCTCAGCTATAGATCAGGGACAAGCCTGTGAAGAGCAACCAAAGAGCTCGTCCGTCTTTCCCTCAATAGATGGGAGTAGGCGCGCTTGCGGATGTGTGCGTGTGTGTGGCCACGCGTTTGCTTAGGCATCAGTGTGTGAAAAGGTAGGTGCTTTTCTCTAGCTGCGTGTGCGTGCACGTGGTGCTGGGTGCACATCCCTGGGTGCTCGTGGAAAGGTTTCTGCATGGTTTTCGCTGAGGAATCGTGTGTGTGCACATGGACAAAGAGAAGGCGCAGCAACCAGGTTCCAGCGCCGAAGAAGGCAAAAGGCGAGGTTTCCGGCGCTATCTCCTTCTCTCCCCAGAGCTAGTCGCGCAAAGCAAGCCGCTAAGCCGGCGACCGGCAAGAGAGCTACAACGAAGCATGCCGAACGGAGAAAATAGCAGCAGCTCATCTGTTCACACCTTGTTTCTGCCATGTGCTTGAACGCCAAGACGTTCGCGCTTCTGTGAGATGAAAGACGTCCTTCTGCATATGTGGTTGCTCACACCGGTGCACTTGTTAGTGTATCCATTCAGTCCTGGGCTGCGGGGCATTCAGAAGTGGCTCTGTGGAGACGTCTGCATAGAGGCAGCTGTCAGAACACGCACACTCGATTGTTCACCAAAACATACGCAGACGCGTCCTTAGCCTGTAGATTTGGATGCACAGAGTTCCCTGTGTTCGCAAGAGACAAGGGAATCGCGTCTGTGCGCACAGAAGCAATAGCGGACCGTTTCCCTCGGAGTGAACGCGAAAGAGCCGTCTATATACTCGCAGACACGCGAACGTGCCTCAATGCGGTCACAGAGGCAGCAGCTTTTGCACAGATGCTCCTGGTGATTCTGGCACTTTCCAGGCACACTCCTGAAAGTCGCGCACACTGCTGTTCACTCGCTAAACGACCTCTTGGGAAACACGTCTCCGGTCGACGGACCGCTCAGATTGCTTCTCGTGTAACTGTGAACTGTGTCAGCGCAGGGAATCCGTCTCTGTTGAGCAGATGTCAATCCTGCCTCGCTTTTGCTTTGTTGCCTCTACCAAGATGATTTCCCGTTTCTCTCTTCACTGGAGCAGGCAGACACAGCCAACGCACATCAAGTGTCAAGAGACACGCTCTGCTGAGCTCAACGCTTGTGCAGATGCACATGTGCGACGAAGTCAACACACGTGCTTGTGGAGAGAAAGAAAGGGACTCCCAGGCGTGTGGAGCGACGGGGAGAAAGAGCGGGCGCTGAGGAACACAGTTTCAAACAGACTGTCTCCACACAAACAGGCACCTGTCTGCAGGTATCCTAGATCTTGATTCTTGAACTTGAGGAAACACGCGTCTGAGCAAAACTCCCAAACGCTTCCAGGAAAGACACAGGCTCTCCCACAAGCACACAAGTGTTTGCCCTCAGCTATAGATCAGGGACAAGCCTGTGAAGAGCAACCAAAGAGCTCGTCCGTCTTTCCCTCAATAGATGGGAGTAGGCGCGCTTGCGGATGTGTGCGTGTGTGTGGCCACGCGTTTGCTTAGGCATCAGTGTGTGAAAAGGTAGGTGCTTTTCTCTAGCTGCGTGTGCGTGCACGTGGTGCTGGGTGCACATCCCTGGGTGCTCGTGGAAAGGTTTCTGCATGGTTTTCGCTGAGGAATCGTGTGTGTGCACATGGACAAAGAGAAGGCGCAGCAACCAGGTTCCAGCGCCGAAGAAGGCAAAAGGCGAGGTTTCCGGCGCTATCTCCTTCTCTCCCCAGAGCTAGTCGCGCAAAGCAAGCCGCTAAGCCGGCGACCGGCAAGAGAGCTACAACGAAGCATGCCGAACGGAGAAAATAGCAGCAGCTCATCTGTTCACACCTTGTTTCTGCCATGTGCTTGAACGCCAAGACGTTCGCGCTTCTGTGAGATGAAAGACGTCCTTCTGCATATGTGGTTGCTCACACCGGTGCACTTGTTAGTGTATCCATTCAGTCCTGGGCTGCGGGGCATTCAGAAGTGGCTCTGTGGAGACGTCTGCATAGAGGCAGCTGTCAGAACACGCACACTCGATTGTTCACCAAAACATATGCAGACGCGTCCTTAGCCTGTAGATTTGGATGCACAGAGTTCCCTGTGTTCGCAAGAGACAAGGGAATCGCGTCTGTGCGCACAGAAGCAATAGCGGACCGTTTCCCTCGGAGTGAACGCGAAAGAGCCGTCTATATACTCGCAGACACGCGAACGTGCCTCAATGCGGTCACAGAGGCAGCAGCTTTTGCACAGATGCTCCTGGTGATTCTGGCACTTTCCAGGCACACTCCTGAAAGTCGCGCACACTGCTGTTCACTCGCTAAACGACCTCTTGGGAAACACGTCTCCGGTCGACGGACCGCTCAGATTGCTTCTCGTGTAACTGTGAACTGTGTCAGCGCAGGGAATCCGTCTCTGTTGAGCAGATGTCAATCCTGCCTCGCTTTTGCTTTGTTGCCTCTACCAAGATGATTTCCCGTTTCTCTCTTCACTGGAGCAGGCAGACACAGCCAACGCACATCAAGTGTCAAGAGACACGCTCTGCTGAGCTCAACGCTTGTGCAGATGCACATGTGCGACGAAGTCAACACACGTGCTTGTGGAGAGAAAGAAAGGGACTCCCAGGCGTGTGGAGCGACGGGGAGAAAGAGCGGGCGCTGAGGAACACAGTTTCAAACAGACTGTCTCCACACAAACAGGCACCTGTCTGCAGGTATCCTAGATCTTGATTCTTGAACTTGAGGAAACACGCGTCTGAGCAAAACTCCCAAACGCTTCCAGGAAAGACACAGGCTCTCCCACAAGCACACAAGTGTTTGCCCTCAGCTATAGATCAGGGACAAGCCTGTGAAGAGATGCCCTGCTATTCTTTCGCCTTATGGCATCATGTGTTTCGTTCCTCTTGGAGATCGATTGTTAAACGTCTTTCCTAGGGCGACTGTGAAGCATTTGCCAGCGGAGGAGAAGTAGCACGGAGCAGCATTCAGTACTGCCTACGAGTGTCTTTGCTACCCCACTAGCGGAGCTCCAAGAACAGGCACACATCTTCAGGTACCTTCCAAATGTGGATTCCCCTGCAGCCCCGTAGGCGGGCGTGCAGTACGCCAACCGTCAACGGACGTTTTTCCCCTCAAGCCTGTCAGGACGTTGCTCGTCCGTCTTTCCCTCAATAGATGGGAGTAGGCGCGCTTGCGGATGTGTGCGTGTGTGTGGCCACGCGTTTGCTTAGGCTTCAGTGTGTGAAAAGGTAGGTGCTTTTCTCTAGCTGCGTGTGCGTGCACGTGGTGCTGGGTGCACATCCCTGGGTGCTCGTGGAAAGGTTTCTGCATGGTTTTCGCTGAGGAATCGTGTGTGTGCACATGGACAAAGAGAAGGCGCAGCAACCAGGTTCCAGCGCCGAAGAAGGCAAAAGGCGAGGTTTCCGGCGCTATCTCCTTCTCTCCCCAGAGCTAGTCGCGCAAAGCAAGCCGCTAAGCCGGCGACCGGCAAGAGAGCTACAACGAAGCATGCCGAACGGAGAAAATAGCAGCAGCTCATCTGTTCACACCTTGTTTCTGCCATGTGCTTGAACGCCAAGACGTTCGCGCTTCTGTGAGATGAAAGACGTCCTTCTGCATATGTGGTTGCTCACACCGGTGCACTTGTTAGTGTATCCATTCAGTCCTGGGCTGCGGGGCATTCAGAAGTGGCTCTGTGGAGACGTCTGCATAGAGGCAGCTGTCAGAACACGCACACTCGATTGTTCACCAAAACATATGCAGACGCGTCCTTAGCCTGTAGATTTGGATGCACAGAGTTCCCTGTGTTCGCAAGAGACAAGGGAATCGCGTCTGTGCGCACAGAAGCAATAGCGGACCGTTTCCCTCGGAGTGAACGCGAAAGAGTCGTCTATATACTCGCAGACACGGGAACGTGCCTCAATGCGGTCACAGAGGCAGCAGCTTTTGCACAGATGCTCCTGGTGATTCTGGCACTTTCCAGGCACACTCCTGAAAGTCGCGCACACTGCTGTTCACTCGCTAAACGACCTCTTGGGAAACACGTCTCCGGTCGACGGACCGCTCAGATTGCTTCTCGTGTAACTGTGAACTGTGTCAGCGCAGGGAATCCGTCTCTGTTGAGCAGATGTCAATCCTGCCTCGCTTTTGCTTTGTTGCCTCTACCAAGATGATTTCCCGTTTCTCTCTTCACTGGAGCAGGCAGACACAGCCAACGCACATCAAGTGTCAAGAGACACGCTCTGCTGAGCTCAACGCTTGTGCAGATGCACATGTGCGACGAAGTCAACACACGTGCTTGTGGAGAGAAAGAAAGGGACTCCCAGGCGTGTGGAGCGACGGGGAGAAAGAGCGGGCGCTGAGGAACACAGTTTCAAACAGACTGTCTCCACACAAACAGGCACCTGTCTGCAGGTATCCTAGATCTTGATTCTTGAACTTGAGGAAACACGCGTCTGAGCAAAACTCCCAAACGCTTCCAGGAAAGACACAGGCTCTCCCACAAGCACACAAGTGTTTGCCCTCAGCTATAGATCAGGGACAAGCCTGTGAAGAGATGCCCTGCTATTCTTTCGCCTTATGGCATCATGTGTTTCGTTCCTCTTGGAGATCGATTGTTAAACGTCTTTCCTAGGGCGACTGTGAAGCATTTGCCAGCGGAGGAGAAGTAGCACGGAGCAGCATTCAGTACTGCCTACGAGTGTCTTTGCTACCCCACTAGCGGAGCTCCAAGAACAGGCACACATCTTCAGGTACCTTCCAAATGTGGATTCCCCTGCAGCCCCGTAGGCGGGCGTGCAGTACGCCAACCGTCAACGGACGTTTTTCCCCTCAAGCCTGTCAGGACGTTGCTCGTCCGTCTTTCCCTCAATAGATGGGAGTAGGCGCGCTTGCGGATGTGTGCGTGTGTGTGGCCACGCGTTTGCTTAGGCTTCAGTGTGTGAAAAGGTAGGTGCTTTTCTCTAGCTGCGTGTGCGTGCACGTGGTGCTGGGTGCACATCCCTGGGTGCTCGTGGAAAGGTTTCTGCATGGTTTTCGCTGAGGAATCGTGTGTGTGCACATGGACAAAGAGAAGGCGCAGCAACCAGGTTCCAGCGCCGAAGAAGGCAAAAGGCGAGGTTTCCGGCGCTATCTCCTTCTCTCCCCAGAGCTAGTCGCGCAAAGCAAGCCGCTAAGCCGGCGACCGGCAAGAGAGCTACAACGAAGCATGCCGAACGGAGAAAATAGCAGCAGCTCATCTGTTCACACCTTGTTTCTGCCATGTGCTTGAACGCCAAGACGTTCGCGCTTCTGTGAGATGAAAGACGTCCTTCTGCATATGTGGTTGCTCACACCGGTGCACTTGTTAGTGTATCCATTCAGTCCTGGGCTGCGGGGCATTCAGAAGTGGCTCTGTGGAGACGTCTGCATAGAGGCAGCTGTCAGAACACGCACACTCGATTGTTCACCAAAACATATGCAGACGCGTCCTTAGCCTGTAGATTTGGATGCACAGAGTTCCCTGTGTTCGCAAGAGACAAGGGAATCGCGTCTGTGCGCACAGAAGCAATAGCGGACCGTTTCCCTCGGAGTGAACGCGAAAGAGTCGTCTATATACTCGCAGACACGGGAACGTGCCTCAATGCGGTCACAGAGGCAGCAGCTTTTGCACAGATGCTCCTGGTGATTCTGGCACTTTCCAGGCACACTCCTGAAAGTCGCGCACACTGCTGTTCACTCGCTAAACGACCTCTTGGGAAACACGTCTCCGGTCGACGGACCGCTCAGATTGCTTCTCGTGTAACTGTGAACTGTGTCAGCGCAGGGAATCCGTCTCTGTTGAGCAGATGTCAATCCTGCCTCGCTTTTGCTTTGTTGCCTCTACCAAGATGATTTCCCGTTTCTCTCTTCACTGGAGCAGGCAGACACAGCCAACGCACATCAAGTGTCAAGAGACACGCTCTGCTGAGCTCAACGCTTGTGCAGATGCACATGTGCGACGAAGTCAACACACGTGCTTGTGGAGAGAAAGAAAGGGACTCCCAGGCGTGTGGAGCGACGGGGAGAAAGAGCGGGCGCTGAGGAACACAGTTTCAAACAGACTGTCTCCACACAAACAGGCACCTGTCTGCAGGTATCCTAGATCTTGATTCTTGAACTTGAGGAAACACGCGTCTGAGCAAAACTCCCAAACGCTTCCAGGAAAGACACAGGCTCTCCCACAAGCACACAAGTGTTTGCCCTCAGCTATAGATCAGGGACAAGCCTGTGAAGAGCAACCAAAGAGCTCGTCCGTCTTTCCCTCAATAGATGGGAGTAGGCGCGCTTGCGGATGTGTGCGTGTGTGTGGCCACGCGTTTGCTTAGGCTTCAGTGTGTGAAAAGGTAGGTGCTTTTCTCTAGCTGCGTGTGCGTGCACGTGGTGCTGGGTGCACATCCCTGGGTGCTCGTGGAAAGGTTTCTGCATGGTTTTCGCTGAGGAATCGTGTGTGTGCACATGGACAAAGAGAAGGCGCAGCAACCAGGTTCCAGCGCCGAAGAAGGCAAAAGGCGAGGTTTCCGGCGCTATCTCCTTCTCTCCCCAGAGCTAGTCGCGCAAAGCAAGCCGCTAAGCCGGCGACCGGCAAGAGAGCTACAACGAAGCATGCCGAACGGAGAAAATAGCAGCAGCTCATCTGTTCACACCTTGTTTCTGCCATGTGCTTGAACGCCAAGACGTTCGCGCTTCTGTGAGATGAAAGACGTCCTTCTGCATATGTGGTTGCTCACACCGGTGCACTTGTTAGTGTATCCATTCAGTCCTGGGCTGCGGGGCATTCAGAAGTGGCTCTGTGGAGACGTCTGCATAGAGGCAGCTGTCAGAACACGCACACTCGATTGTTCACCAAAACATATGCAGACGCGTCCTTAGCCTGTAGATTTGGATGCACAGAGTTCCCTGTGTTCGCAAGAGACAAGGGAATCGCGTCTGTGCGCACAGAAGCAATAGCGGACCGTTTCCCTCGGAGTGAACGCGAAAGAGTCGTCTATATACTCGCAGACACGCGAACGTGCCTCAATGCGGTCACAGAGGCAGCAGCTTTTGCACAGATGCTCCTGGTGATTCTGGCACTTTCCAGGCACACTCCTGAAAGTCGCGCACACTGCTGTTCACTCGCTAAACGACCTCTTGGGAAACACGTCTCCGGTCGACGGACCGCTCAGATTGCTTCTCGTGTAACTGTGAACTGTGTCAGCGCAGGGAATCCGTCTCTGTTGAGCAGATGTCAATCCTGCCTCGCTTTTGCTTTGTTGCCTCTACCAAGATGATTTCCCGTTTCTCTCTTCACTGGAGCAGGCAGACACAGCCAACGCACATCAAGTGTCAAGAGACACGCTCTGCTGAGCTCAACGCTTGTGCAGATGCACATGTGCGACGAAGTCAACACACGTGCTTGTGGAGAGAAAGAAAGGGACTCCCAGGCGTGTGGAGCGACGGGGAGAAAGAGCGGGCGCTGAGGAACACAGTTTCAAACAGACTGTCTCCACACAAACAGGCACCTGTCTGCAGGTATCCTAGATCTTGATTCTTGAACTTGAGGAAACACGCGTCTGAGCAAAACTCCCAAACGCTTCCAGGAAAGACACAGGCTCTCCCACAAGCACACAAGTGTTTGCCCTCAGCTATAGATCAGGGACAAGCCTGTGAAGAGCAACCAAAGAGCTCGTCCGTCTTTCCCTCAATAGATGGGAGTAGGCGCGCTTGCGGATGTGTGCGTGTGTGTGGCCACGCGTTTGCTTAGGCTTCAGTGTGTGAAAAGGTAGGTGCTTTTCTCTAGCTGCGTGTGCGTGCACGTGGTGCTGGGTGCACATCCCTGGGTGCTCGTGGAAAGGTTTCTGCATGGTTTTCGCTGAGGAATCGTGTGTGTGCACATGGACAAAGAGAAGGCGCAGCAACCAGGTTCCAGCGCCGAAGAAGGCAAAAGGCGAGGTTTCCGGCGCTATCTCCTTCTCTCCCCAGAGCTAGTCGCGCAAAGCAAGCCGCTAAGCCGGCGACCGGCAAGAGAGCTACAACGAAGCATGCCGAACGGAGAAAATAGCAGCAGCTCATCTGTTCACACCTTGTTTCTGCCATGTGCTTGAACGCCAAGACGTTCGCGCTTCTGTGAGATGAAAGACGTCCTTCTGCATATGTGGTTGCTCACACCGGTGCACTTGTTAGTGTATCCATTCAGTCCTGGGCTGCGGGGCATTCAGAAGTGGCTCTGTGGAGACGTCTGCATAGAGGCAGCTGTCAGAACACGCACACTCGATTGTTCACCAAAACATATGCAGACGCGTCCTTAGCCTGTAGATTTGGATGCACAGAGTTCCCTGTGTTCGCAAGAGACAAGGGAATCGCGTCTGTGCGCACAGAAGCAATAGCGGACCGTTTCCCTCGGAGTGAACGCGAAAGAGCCGTCTATATACTCGCAGACACGCGAACGTGCCTCAATGCGGTCACAGAGGCAGCAGCTTTTGCACAGATGCTCCTGGTGATTCTGGCACTTTCCAGGCACACTCCTGAAAGTCGCGCACACTGCTGTTCACTCGCTAAACGACCTCTTGGGAAACACGTCTCCGGTCGACGGACCGCTCAGATTGCTTCTCGTGTAACTGTGAACTGTGTCAGCGCAGGGAATCCGTCTCTGTTGAGCAGATGTCAATCCTGCCTCGCTTTTGCTTTGTTGCCTCTACCAAGATGATTTCCCGTTTCTCTCTTCACTGGAGCAGGCAGACACAGCCAACGCACATCAAGTGTCAAGAGACACGCTCTGCTGAGCTCAACGCTTGTGCAGATGCACATGTGCGACGAAGTCAACACACGTGCTTGTGGAGAGAAAGAAAGGGACTCCCAGGCGTGTGGAGCGACGGGGAGAAAGAGCGGGCGCTGAGGAACACAGTTTCAAACAGACTGTCTCCACACAAACAGGCACCTGTCTGCAGGTATCCTAGCTCTTGATTCTTGAACTTGAGGAAACACGCGTCTGAGCAAAACTCCCAAACGCTTCCAGGAAAGACACAGGCTCTCCCACAAGCACACAAGTGTTTGCCCTCAGCTATAGATCAGGGACAAGCCTGTGAAGAGATGCCCTGCTATTCTTTTGCCTTATGGCATCATGTGTTTCGTTCCTCTTGGAGATCGATTGTTAAACGTCTTTCCTAGGGCGACTGTGAAGCATTTGCCAGCGGAGGAGAAGTAGCACGGAGCAGCATTCAGTACTGCCTACGAGTGTCTTTGCTACCCTACTAGCGGAGCTCCAAGAACAGGCACACATCTTCAGGTACCTTCCAAATGTGGATTCCCCTGCAGCCCCGTAGGCGGGCGTGCAGTACGCCAACCGTCAACGGACGTTTTTCCCCTCAAGCCTGTCAGGACGTTGCTCGTCCGTCTTTCCCTCAATAGATGGGAGTAGGCGCGCTTGCGGATGTGTGCGTGTGTGTGGCCACGCGTTTGCTTAGGCTTCAGTGTGTGAAAAGGTAGGTGCTTTTCTCTAGCTGCGTGTGCGTGCACGTGGTGCTGGGTGCACATCCCTGGGTGCTCGTGGAAAGGTTTCTGCATGGTTTTCGCTGAGGAATCGTGTGTGTGCACATGGACAAAGAGAAGGCGCAGCAACCAGGTTCCAGCGCCGAAGAAGGCAAAAGGCGAGGTTTCCGGCGCTATCTCCTTCTCTCCCCAGAGCTAGTCGCGCAAAGCAAGCCGCTAAGCCGGCGACCGGCAAGAGAGCTACAACGAAGCATGCCGAACGGAGAAAATAGCAGCAGCTCATCTGTTCACACCTTGTTTCTGCCATGTGCTTGAACGCCAAGACGTTCGCGCTTCTGTGAGATGAAAGACGTCCTTCTGCATATGTGGTTGCTCACACCGGTGCACTTGTTAGTGTATCCATTCAGTCCTGGGCTGCGGGGCATTCAGAAGTGGCTCTGTGGAGACGTCTGCATAGAGGCAGCTGTCAGAACACGCACACTCGATTGTTCACCAAAACATATGCAGACGCGTCCTTAGCCTGTAGATTTGGATGCACAGAGTTCCCTGTGTTCGCAAGAGACAAGGGAATCGCGTCTGTGCGCACAGAAGCAATAGCGGACCGTTTCCCTCGGAGTGAACGCGAAAGAGCCGTCTATATACTCGCAGACACGCGAACGTGCCTCAATGCGGTCACAGAGGCAGCAGCTTTTGCACAGATGCTCCTGGTGATTCTGGCACTTTCCAGGCACACTCCTGAAAGTCGCGCACACTGCTGTTCACTCGCTAAACGACCTCTTGGGAAACACGTCTCCGGTCGACGGACCGCTCAGATTGCTTCTCGTGTAACTGTGAACTGTGTCAGCGCAGGGAATCCGTCTCTGTTGAGCAGATGTCAATCCTGCCTCGCTTTTGCTTTGTTGCCTCTACCAAGATGATTTCCCGTTTCTCTCTTCACTGGAGCAGGCAGACACAGCCAACGCACATCAAGTGTCAAGAGACACGCTCTGCTGAGCTCAACGCTTGTGCAGATGCACATGTGCGACGAAGTCAACACACGTGCTTGTGGAGAGAAAGAAAGGGACTCCCAGGCGTGTGGAGCGACGGGGAGAAAGAGCGGGCGCTGAGGAACACAGTTTCAAACAGACTGTCTCCACACAAACAGGCACCTGTCTGCAGGTATCCTAGATCTTGATTCTTGAACTTGAGGAAACACGCGTCTGAGCAAAACTCCCAAACGCTTCCAGGAAAGACACAGGCTCTCCCACAAGCACACAAGTGTTTGCCCTCAGCTATAGATCAGGGACAAGCCTGTGAAGAGCAACCAAAGAGCTCGTCCGTCTTTCCCTCAATAGGTGGGAGTAGGCGCGCTTGCGGATGTGTGCGTGTGTGTGGCCACGCGTTTGCTTAGGCATCAGTGTGTGAAAAGGTAGGTGCTTTTCTCTAGCTGCGTGTGCGTGCACGTGGTGCTGGGTGCACATCCCTGGGTGCTCGTGGAAAGGTTTCTGCATGGTTTTCGCTGAGGAATCGTGTGTGTGCACATGGACAAAGAGAAGGCGCAGCAACCAGGTTCCAGCGCCGAAGAAGGCAAAAGGCGAGGTTTCCGGCGCTATCTCCTTCTCTCCCCAGAGCTAGTCGCGCAAAGCAAGCCGCTAAGCCGGCGACCGGCAAGAGAGCTACAACGAAGCATGCCGAACGGAGAAAATAGCAGCAGCTCATCTGTTCACACCTTGTTTCTGCCATGTGCTTGAACGCCAAGACGTTCGCGCTTCTGTGAGATGAAAGACGTCCTTCTGCATATGTGGTTGCTCACACCGGTGCACTTGTTAGTGTATCCATTCAGTCCTGGGCTGCGGGGCATTCAGAAGTGGCTCTGTGGAGACGTCTGCATAGAGGCAGCTGTCAGAACACGCACACTCGATTGTTCACCAAAACATATGCAGACGCGTCCTTAGCCTGTAGATTTGGATGCACAGAGTTCCCTGTGTTCGCAAGAGACAAGGGAATCGCGTCTGTGCGCACAGAAGCAATAGCGGACCGTTTCCCTCGGAGTGAACGCGAAAGAGCCGTCTATATACTCGCAGACACGCGAACGTGCCTCAATGCGGTCACAGAGGCAGCAGCTTTTGCACAGATGCTCCTGGTGATTCTGGCACTTTCCAGGCACACTCCTGAAAGTCGCGCACACTGCTGTTCACTCGCTAAACGACCTCTTGGGAAACACGTCTCCGGTCGACGGACCGCTCAGATTGCTTCTCGTGTAACTGTGAACTGTGTCAGCGCAGGGAATCCGTCTCTGTTGAGCAGATGTCAATCCTGCCTCGCTTTTGCTTTGTTGCCTCTACCAAGATGATTTCCCGTTTCTCTCTTCACTGGAGCAGGCAGACACAGCCAACGCACATCAAGTGTCAAGAGACACGCTCTGCTGAGCTCAACGCTTGTGCAGATGCACATGTGCGACGAAGTCAACACACGTGCTTGTGGAGAGAAAGAAAGGGACTCCCAGGCGTGTGGAGCGACGGGGAGAAAGAGCGGGCGCTGAGGAACACAGTTTCAAACAGACTGTCTCCACACAAACAGGCACCTGTCTGCAGGTATCCTAGATCTTGATTCTTGAACTTGAGGAAACACGCGTCTGAGCAAAACTCCCAAACGCTTCCAGGAAAGACACAGGCTCTCCCACAAGCACACAAGTGTTTGCCCTCAGCTATAGATCAGGGACAAGCCTGTGAAGAGATGCCCTGCTATTCTTTCGCCTTATGGCATCATGTGTTTCGTTCCTCTTGGAGATCGATTGTTAAACGTCTTTCCTAGGGCGACTGTGAAGCATTTGCCAGCGGAGGAGAAGTAGCACGGAGCAGCATTCAGTACTGCCTACGAGTGTCTTTGCTACCCTACTAGCGGAGCTCCAAGAACAGGCACACATCTTCAGGTACCTTCCAAATGTGGATTCCCCTGCAGCCCCGTAGGCGGGCGTGCAGTACGCCAACCGTCAACGGACGTTTTTCCCCTCAAGCCTGTCAGGACGTTGCTCGTCCGTCTTTCCCTCAATAGATGGGAGTAGGCGCGCTTGCGGATGTGTGCGTGTGTGTGGCCACGCGTTTGCTTAGGCATCAGTGTGTGAAAAGGTAGGTGCTTTTCTCTAGCTGCGTGTGCGTGCACGTGGTGCTGGGTGCACATCCCTGGGTGCTCGTGGAAAGGTTTCTGCATGGTTTTCGCTGAGGAATCGTGTGTGTGCACATGGACAAAGAGAAGGCGCAGCAACCAGGTTCCAGCGCCGAAGAAGGCAAAAGGCGAGGTTTCCGGCGCTATCTCCTTCTCTCCCCAGAGCTAGTCGCGCAAAGCAAGCCGCTAAGCCGGCGACCGGCAAGAGAGCTACAACGAAGCATGCCGAACGGAGAAAATAGCAGCAGCTCATCTGTTCACACCTTGTTTCTGCCATGTGCTTGAACGCCAAGACGTTCGCGCTTCTGTGAGATGAAAGACGTCCTTCTGCATATGTGGTTGCTCACACCGGTGCACTTGTTAGTGTATCCATTCAGTCCTGGGCTGCGGGGCATTCAGAAGTGGCTCTGTGGAGACGTCTGCATAGAGGCAGCTGTCAGAACACGCACACTCGATTGTTCACCAAAACATATGCAGACGCGTCCTTAGCCTGTAGATTTGGATGCACAGAGTTCCCTGTGTTCGCAAGAGACAAGGGAATCGCGTCTGTGCGCACAGAAGCAATAGCGGACCGTTTCCCTCGGAGTGAACGCGAAAGAGCCGTCTATATACTCGCAGACACGCGAACGTGCCTCAATGCGGTCACAGAGGCAGCAGCTTTTGCACAGATGCTCCTGGTGATTCTGGCACTTTCCAGGCACACTCCTGAAAGTCGCGCACACTGCTGTTCACTCGCTAAACGACCTCTTGGGAAACACGTCTCCGGTCGACGGACCGCTCAGATTGCTTCTCGTGTAACTGTGAACTGTGTCAGCGCAGGGAATCCGTCTCTGTTGAGCAGATGTCAATCCTGCCTCGCTTTTGCTTTGTTGCCTCTACCAAGATGATTTCCCGTTTCTCTCTTCACTGGAGCAGGCAGACACAGCCAACGCACATCAAGTGTCAAGAGACACGCTCTGCTGAGCTCAACGCTTGTGCAGATGCACATGTGCGACGAAGTCAACACACGTGCTTGTGGAGAGAAAGAAAGGGACTCCCAGGCGTGTGGAGCGACGGGGAGAAAGAGCGGGCGCTGAGGAACACAGTTTCAAACAGACTGTCTCCACACAAACAGGCACCTGTCTGCAGGTATCCTAGATCTTGATTCTTGAACTTGAGGAAACACGCGTCTGAGCAAAACTCCCAAACGCTTCCAGGAAAGACACAGGCTCTCCCACAAGCACACAAGTGTTTGCCCTCAGCTATAGATCAGGGACAAGCCTGTGAAGAGCAACCAAAGAGCTCGTCCGTCTTTCCCTCAATAGATGGGAGTAGGCGCGCTTGCGGATGTGTGCGTGTGTGTGGCCACGCGTTTGCTTAGGCATCAGTGTGTGAAAAGGTAGGTGCTTTTCTCTAGCTGCGTGTGCGTGCACGTGGTGCTGGGTGCACATCCCTGGGTGCTCGTGGAAAGGTTTCTGCATGGTTTTCGCTGAGGAATCGTGTGTGTGCACATGGACAAAGAGAAGGCGCAGCAACCAGGTTCCAGCGCCGAAGAAGGCAAAAGGCGAGGTTTCCGGCGCTATCTCCTTCTCTCCCCAGAGCTAGTCGCGCAAAGCAAGCCGCTAAGCCGGCGACCGGCAAGAGAGCTACAACGAAGCATGCCGAACGGAGAAAATAGCAGCAGCTCATCTGTTCACACCTTGTTTCTGCCATGTGCTTGAACGCCAAGACGTTCGCGCTTCTGTGAGATGAAAGACGTCCTTCTGCATATGTGGTTGCTCACACCGGTGCACTTGTTAGTGTATCCATTCAGTCCTGGGCTGCGGGGCATTCAGAAGTGGCTCTGTGGAGACGTCTGCATAGAGGCAGCTGTCAGAACACGCACACTCGATTGTTCACCAAAACATATGCAGACGCGTCCTTAGCCTGTAGATTTGGATGCACAGAGTTCCCTGTGTTCGCAAGAGACAAGGGAATCGCGTCTGTGCGCACAGAAGCAATAGCGGACCGTTTCCCTCGGAGTGAACGCGAAAGAGCCGTCTATATACTCGCAGACACGCGAACGTGCCTCAATGCGGTCACAGAGGCAGCAGCTTTTGCACAGATGCTCCTGGTGATTCTGGCACTTTCCAGGCACACTCCTGAAAGTCGCGCACACTGCTGTTCACTCGCTAAACGACCTCTTGGGAAACACGTCTCCGGTCGACGGACCGCTCAGATTGCTTCTCGTGTAACTGTGAACTGTGTCAGCGCAGGGAATCCGTCTCTGTTGAGCAGATGTCAATCCTGCCTCGCTTTTGCTTTGTTGCCTCTACCAAGATGATTTCCCGTTTCTCTCTTCACTGGAGCAGGCAGACACAGCCAACGCACATCAAGTGTCAAGAGACACGCTCTGCTGAGCTCAACGCTTGTGCAGATGCACATGTGCGACGAAGTCAACACACGTGCTTGTGGAGAGAAAGAAAGGGACTCCCAGGCGTGTGGAGCGACGGGGAGAAAGAGCGGGCGCTGAGGAACACAGTTTCAAACAGACTGTCTCCACACAAACAGGCACCTGTCTGCAGGTATCCTAGATCTTGATTCTTGAACTTGAGGAAACACGCGTCTGAGCAAAACTCCCAAACGCTTCCAGGAAAGACACAGGCTCTCCCACAAGCACACAAGTGTTTGCCCTCAGCTATAGATCAGGGACAAGCCTGTGAAGAGCAACCAAAGAGCTCGTCCGTCTTTCCCTCAATAGATGGGAGTAGGCGCGCTTGCGGATGTGTGCGTGTGTGTGGCCACGCGTTTGCTTAGGCATCAGTGTGTGAAAAGGTAGGTGCTTTTCTCTAGCTGCGTGTGCGTGCACGTGGTGCTGGGTGCACATCCCTGGGTGCTCGTGGAAAGGTTTCTGCATGGTTTTCGCTGAGGAATCGTGTGTGTGCACATGGACAAAGAGAAGGCGCAGCAACCAGGTTCCAGCGCCGAAGAAGGCAAAAGGCGAGGTTTCCGGCGCTATCTCCTTCTCTCCCCAGAGCTAGTCGCGCAAAGCAAGCCGCTAAGCCGGCGACCGGCAAGAGAGCTACAACGAAGCATGCCGAACGGAGAAAATAGCAGCAGCTCATCTGTTCACACCTTGTTTCTGCCATGTGCTTGAACGCCAAGACGTTCGCGCTTCTGTGAGATGAAAGACGTCCTTCTGCATATGTGGTTGCTCACACCGGTGCACTTGTTAGTGTATCCATTCAGTCCTGGGCTGCGGGGCATTCAGAAGTGGCTCTGTGGAGACGTCTGCATAGAGGCAGCTGTCAGAACACGCACACTCGATTGTTCACCAAAACATATGCAGACGCGTCCTTAGCCTGTAGATTTGGATGCACAGAGTTCCCTGTGTTCGCAAGAGACAAGGGAATCGCGTCTGTGCGCACAGAAGCAATAGCGGACCGTTTCCCTCGGAGTGAACGCGAAAGAGCCGTCTATATACTCGCAGACACGCGAACGTGCCTCAATGCGGTCACAGAGGCAGCAGCTTTTGCACAGATGCTCCTGGTGATTCTGGCACTTTCCAGGCACACTCCTGAAAGTCGCGCACACTGCTGTTCACTCGCTAAACGACCTCTTGGGAAACACGTCTCCGGTCGACGGACCGCTCAGATTGCTTCTCGTGTAACTGTGAACTGTGTCAGCGCAGGGAATCCGTCTCTGTTGAGCAGATGTCAATCCTGCCTCGCTTTTGCTTTGTTGCCTCTACCAAGATGATTTCCCGTTTCTCTCTTCACTGGAGCAGGCAGACACAGCCAACGCACATCAAGTGTCAAGAGACACGCTCTGCTGAGCTCAACGCTTGTGCAGATGCACATGTGCGACGAAGTCAACACACGTGCTTGTGGAGAGAAAGAAAGGGACTCCCAGGCGTGTGGAGCGACGGGGAGAAAGAGCGGGCGCTGAGGAACACAGTTTCAAACAGACTGTCTCCACACAAACAGGCACCTGTCTGCAGGTATCCTAGATCTTGATTCTTGAACTTGAGGAAACACGCGTCTGAGCAAAACTCCCAAACGCTTCCAGGAAAGACACAGGCTCTCCCACAAGCACACAAGTGTTTGCCCTCAGCTATAGATCAGGGACAAGCCTGTGAAGAGATGCCCTGCTATTCTTTCGCCTTATGGCATCATGTGTTTCGTTCCTCTTGGAGATCGATTGTTAAACGTCTTTCCTAGGGCGACTGTGAAGCATTTGCCAGCGGAGGAGAAGTAGCACGGAGCAGCATTCAGTACTGCCTACGAGTGTCTTTGCTACCCTACTAGCGGAGCTCCAAGAACAGGCACACATCTTCAGGTACCTTCCAAATGTGGATTCCCCTGCAGCCCCGTAGGCGGGCGTGCAGTACGCCAACCGTCAACGGACGTTTTTCCCCTCAAGCCTGTCAGGACGTTGCTCGTCCGTCTTTCCCTCAATAGATGGGAGTAGGCGCGCTTGCGGATGTGTGCGTGTGTGTGGCCACGCGTTTGCTTAGGCATCAGTGTGTGAAAAGGTAGGTGCTTTTCTCTAGCTGCGTGTGCGTGCACGTGGTGCTGGGTGCACATCCCTGGGTGCTCGTGGAAAGGTTTCTGCATGGTTTTCGCTGAGGAATCGTGTGTGTGCACATGGACAAAGAGAAGGCGCAGCAACCAGGTTCCAGCGCCGAAGAAGGCAAAAGGCGAGGTTTCCGGCGCTATCTCCTTCTCTCCCCAGAGCTAGTCGCGCAAAGCAAGCCGCTAAGCCGGCGACCGGCAAGAGAGCTACAACGAAGCATGCCGAACGGAGAAAATAGCAGCAGCTCATCTGTTCACACCTTGTTTCTGCCATGTGCTTGAACGCCAAGACGTTCGCGCTTCTGTGAGATGAAAGACGTCCTTCTGCATATGTGGTTGCTCACACCGGTGCACTTGTTAGTGTATCCATTCAGTCCTGGGCTGCGGGGCATTCAGAAGTGGCTCTGTGGAGACGTCTGCATAGAGGCAGCTGTCAGAACACGCACACTCGATTGTTCACCAAAACATATGCAGACGCGTCCTTAGCCTGTAGATTTGGATGCACAGAGTTCCCTGTGTTCGCAAGAGACAAGGGAATCGCGTCTGTGCGCACAGAAGCAATAGCGGACCGTTTCCCTCGGAGTGAACGCGAAAGAGCCGTCTATATACTCGCAGACACGCGAACGTGCCTCAATGCGGTCACAGAGGCAGCAGCTTTTGCACAGATGCTCCTGGTGATTCTGGCACTTTCCAGGCACACTCCTGAAAGTCGCGCACACTGCTGTTCACTCGCTAAACGACCTCTTGGGAAACACGTCTCCGGTCGACGGACCGCTCAGATTGCTTCTCGTGTAACTGTGAACTGTGTCAGCGCAGGGAATCCGTCTCTGTTGAGCAGATGTCAATCCTGCCTCGCTTTTGCTTTGTTGCCTCTACCAAGATGATTTCCCGTTTCTCTCTTCACTGGAGCAGGCAGACACAGCCAACGCACATCAAGTGTCAAGAGACACGCTCTGCTGAGCTCAACGCTTGTGCAGATGCACATGTGCGACGAAGTCAACACACGTGCTTGTGGAGAGAAAGAAAGGGACTCCCAGGCGTGTGGAGCGACGGGGAGAAAGAGCGGGCGCTGAGGAACACAGTTTCAAACAGACTGTCTCCACACAAACAGGCACCTGTCTGCAGGTATCCTAGATCTTGATTCTTGAACTTGAGGAAACACGCGTCTGAGCAAAACTCCCAAACGCTTCCAGGAAAGACACAGGCTCTCCCACAAGCACACAAGTGTTTGCCCTCAGCTATAGATCAGGGACAAGCCTGTGAAGAGCAACCAAAGAGCTCGTCCGTCTTTCCCTCAATAGATGGGAGTAGGCGCGCTTGCGGATGTGTGCGTGTGTGTGGCCACGCGTTTGCTTAGGCATCAGTGTGTGAAAAGGTAGGTGCTTTTCTCTAGCTGCGTGTGCGTGCACGTGGTGCTGGGTGCACATCCCTGGGTGCTCGTGGAAAGGTTTCTGCATGGTTTTCGCTGAGGAATCGTGTGTGTGCACATGGACAAAGAGAAGGCGCAGCAACCAGGTTCCAGCGCCGAAGAAGGCAAAAGGCGAGGTTTCCGGCGCTATCTCCTTCTCTCCCCAGAGCTAGTCGCGCAAAGCAAGCCGCTAAGCCGGCGACCGGCAAGAGAGCTACAACGAAGCATGCCGAACGGAGAAAATAGCAGCAGCTCATGTGTTCACACCTTGTTTCTGCCATGTGCTTGAACGCCAAGACGTTCGCGCTTCTGTGAGATGAAAGACGTCCTTCTGCATATGTGGTTGCTCACACCGGTGCACTTGTTAGTGTATCCATTCAGTCCTGGGCTGCGGGGCATTCAGAAGTGGCTCTGTGGAGACGTCTGCATAGAGGCAGCTGTCAGAACACGCACACTCGATTGTTCACCAAAACATATGCAGACGCGTCCTTAGCCTGTAGATTTGGATGCACAGAGTTCCCTGTGTTCGCAAGAGACAAGGGAATCGCGTCTGTGCGCACAGAAGCAATAGCGGACCGTTTCCCTCGGAGTGAACGCGAAAGAGCCGTCTATATACTCGCAGACACGCGAACGTGCCTCAATGCGGTCACAGAGGCAGCAGCTTTTGCACAGATGCTCCTGGTGATTCTGGCACTTTCCAGGCACACTCCTGAAAGTCGCGCACACTGCTGTTCACTCGCTAAACGACCTCTTGGGAAACACGTCTCCGGTCGACGGACCGCTCAGATTGCTTCTCGTGTAACTGTGAACTGTGTCAGCGCAGGGAATCCGTCTCTGTTGAGCAGATGTCAATCCTGCCTCGCTTTTGCTTTGTTGCCTCTACCAAGATGATTTCCCGTTTCTCTCTTCACTGGAGCAGGCAGACACAGCCAACGCACATCAAGTGTCAAGAGACACGCTCTGCTGAGCTCAACGCTTGTGCAGATGCACATGTGCGACGAAGTCAACACACGTGCTTGTGGAGAGAAAGAAAGGGACTCCCAGGCGTGTGGAGCGACGGGGAGAAAGAGCGGGCGCTGAGGAACACAGTTTCAAACAGACTGTCTCCACACAAACAGGCACCTGTCTGCAGGTATCCTAGATCTTGATTCTTGAACTTGAGGAAACACGCGTCTGAGCAAAACTCCCAAACGCTTCCAGGAAAGACACAGGCTCTCCCACAAGCACACAAGTGTTTGCCCTCAGCTATAGATCAGGGACAAGCCTGTGAAGAGATGCCCTGCTATTCTTTCGCCTTATGGCATCATGTGTTTCGTTCCTCTTGGAGATCGATTGTTAAACGTCTTTCCTAGGGCGACTGTGAAGCATTTGCCAGCGGAGGAGAAGTAGCACGGAGCAGCATTCAGTACTGCCTACGAGTGTCTTTGCTACCCTACTAGCGGAGCTCCAAGAACAGGCACACATCTTCAGGTACCTTCCAAATGTGGATTCCCCTGCAGCCCCGTAGGCGGGCGTGCAGTACGCCAACCGTCAACGGACGTTTTTCCCCTCAAGCCTGTCAGGACGTTGCTCGTCCGTCTTTCCCTCAATAGATGGGAGTAGGCGCGCTTGCGGATGTGTGCGTGTGTGTGGCCACGCGTTTGCTTAGGCATCAGTGTGTGAAAAGGTAGGTGCTTTTCTCTAGCTGCGTGTGCGTGCACGTGGTGCTGGGTGCACATCCCTGGGTGCTCGTGGAAAGGTTTCTGCATGGTTTTCGCTGAGGAATCGTGTGTGTGCACATGGACAAAGAGAAGGCGCAGCAACCAGGTTCCAGCGCCGAAGAAGGCAAAAGGCGAGGTTTCCGGCGCTATCTCCTTCTCTCCCCAGAGCTAGTCGCGCAAAGCAAGCCGCTAAGCCGGCGACCGGCAAGAGAGCTACAACGAAGCATGCCGAACGGAGAAAATAGCAGCAGCTCATCTGTTCACACCTTGTTTCTGCCATGTGCTTGAACGCCAAGACGTTCGCGCTTCTGTGAGATGAAAGACGTCCTTCTGCATATGTGGTTGCTCACACCGGTGCACTTGTTAGTGTATCCATTCAGTCCTGGGCTGCGGGGCATTCAGAAGTGGCTCTGTGGAGACGTCTGCATAGAGGCAGCTGTCAGAACACGCACACTCGATTGTTCACCAAAACATATGCAGACGCGTCCTTAGCCTGTAGATTTGGATGCACAGAGTTCCCTGTGTTCGCAAGAGACAAGGGAATCGCGTCTGTGCGCACAGAAGCAATAGCGGACCGTTTCCCTCGGAGTGAACGCGAAAGAGCCGTCTATATACTCGCAGACACGCGAACGTGCCTCAATGCGGTCACAGAGGCAGCAGCTTTTGCACAGATGCTCCTGGTGATTCTGGCACTTTCCAGGCACACTCCTGAAAGTCGCGCACACTGCTGTTCACTCGCTAAACGACCTCTTGGGAAACACGTCTCCGGTCGACGGACCGCTCAGATTGCTTCTCGTGTAACTGTGAACTGTGTCAGCGCAGGGAATCCGTCTCTGTTGAGCAGATGTCAATCCTGCCTCGCTTTTGCTTTGTTGCCTCTACCAAGATGATTTCCCGTTTCTCTCTTCACTGGAGCAGGCAGACACAGCCAACGCACATCAAGTGTCAAGAGACACGCTCTGCTGAGCTCAACGCTTGTGCAGATGCACATGTGCGACGAAGTCAACACACGTGCTTGTGGAGAGAAAGAAAGGGACTCCCAGGCGTGTGGAGCGACGGGGAGAAAGAGCGGGCGCTGAGGAACACAGTTTCAAACAGACTGTCTCCACACAAACAGGCACCTGTCTGCAGGTATCCTAGATCTTGATTCTTGAACTTGAGGAAACACGCGTCTGAGCAAAACTCCCAAACGCTTCCAGGAAAGACACAGGCTCTCCCACAAGCACACAAGTGTTTGCCCTCAGCTATAGATCAGGGACAAGCCTGTGAAGAGCAACCAAAGAGCTCGTCCGTCTTTCCCTCAATAGATGGGAGTAGGCGCGCTTGCGGATGTGTGCGTGTGTGTGGCCACGCGTTTGCTTAGGCATCAGTGTGTGAAAAGGTAGGTGCTTTTCTCTAGCTGCGTGTGCGTGCACGTGGTGCTGGGTGCACATCCCTGGGTGCTCGTGGAAAGGTTTCTGCATGGTTTTCGCTGAGGAATCGTGTGTGTGCACATGGACAAAGAGAAGGCGCAGCAACCAGGTTCCAGCGCCGAAGAAGGCAAAAGGCGAGGTTTCCGGCGCTATCTCCTTCTCTCCCCAGAGCTAGTCGCGCAAAGCAAGCCGCTAAGCCGGCGACCGGCAAGAGAGCTACAACGAAGCATGCCGAACGGAGAAAATAGCAGCAGCTCATCTGTTCACACCTTGTTTCTGCCATGTGCTTGAACGCCAAGACGTTCGCGCTTCTGTGAGATGAAAGACGTCCTTCTGCATATGTGGTTGCTCACACCGGTGCACTTGTTAGTGTATCCATTCAGTCCTGGGCTGCGGGGCATTCAGAAGTGGCTCTGTGGAGACGTCTGCATAGAGGCAGCTGTCAGAACACGCACACTCGATTGTTCACCAAAACATATGCAGACGCGTCCTTAGCCTGTAGATTTGGATGCACAGAGTTCCCTGTGTTCGCAAGAGACAAGGGAATCGCGTCTGTGCGCACAGAAGCAATAGCGGACCGTTTCCCTCGGAGTGAACGCGAAAGAGCCGTCTATATACTCGCAGACACGCGAACGTGCCTCAATGCGGTCACAGAGGCAGCAGCTTTTGCACAGATGCTCCTGGTGATTCTGGCACTTTCCAGGCACACTCCTGAAAGTCGCGCACACTGCTGTTCACTCGCTAAACGACCTCTTGGGAAACACGTCTCCGGTCGACGGACCGCTCAGATTGCTTCTCGTGTAACTGTGAACTGTGTCAGCGCAGGGAATCCGTCTCTGTTGAGCAGATGTCAATCCTGCCTCGCTTTTGCTTTGTTGCCTCTACCAAGATGATTTCCCGTTTCTCTCTTCACTGGAGCAGGCAGACACAGCCAACGCACATCAAGTGTCAAGAGACACGCTCTGCTGAGCTCAACGCTTGTGCAGATGCACATGTGCGACGAAGTCAACACACGTGCTTGTGGAGAGAAAGAAAGGGACTCCCAGGCGTGTGGAGCGACGGGGAGAAAGAGCGGGCGCTGAGGAACACAGTTTCAAACAGACTGTCTCCACACAAACAGGCACCTGTCTGCAGGTATCCTAGATCTTGATTCTTGAACTTGAGGAAACACGCGTCTGAGCAAAACTCCCAAACGCTTCCAGGAAAGACACAGGCTCTCCCACAAGCACACAAGTGTTTGCCCTCAGCTATAGATCAGGGACAAGCCTGTGAAGAGCAACCAAAGAGCTCGTCCGTCTTTCCCTCAATAGATGGGAGTAGGCGCGCTTGCGGATGTGTGCGTGTGTGTGGCCACGCGTTTGCTTAGGCATCAGTGTGTGAAAAGGTAGGTGCTTTTCTCTAGCTGCGTGTGCGTGCACGTGGTGCTGGGTGCACATCCCTGGGTGCTCGTGGAAAGGTTTCTGCATGGTTTTCGCTGAGGAATCGTGTGTGTGCACATGGACAAAGAGAAGGCGCAGCAACCAGGTTCCAGCGCCGAAGAAGGCAAAAGGCGAGGTTTCCGGCGCTATCTCCTTCTCTCCCCAGAGCTAGTCGCGCAAAGCAAGCCGCTAAGCCGGCGACCGGCAAGAGAGCTACAACGAAGCATGCCGAACGGAGAAAATAGCAGCAGCTCATCTGTTCACACCTTGTTTCTGCCATGTGCTTGAACGCCAAGACGTTCGCGCTTCTGTGAGATGAAAGACGTCCTTCTGCATATGTGGTTGCTCACACCGGTGCACTTGTTAGTGTATCCATTCAGTCCTGGGCTGCGGGGCATTCAGAAGTGGCTCTGTGGAGACGTCTGCATAGAGGCAGCTGTCAGAACACGCACACTCGATTGTTCACCAAAACATATGCAGACGCGTCCTTAGCCTGTAGATTTGGATGCACAGAGTTCCCTGTGTTCGCAAGAGACAAGGGAATCGCGTCTGTGCGCACAGAAGCAATAGCGGACCGTTTCCCTCGGAGTGAACGCGAAAGAGCCGTCTATATACTCGCAGACACGCGAACGTGCCTCAATGCGGTCACAGAGGCAGCAGCTTTTGCACAGATGCTCCTGGTGATTCTGGCACTTTCCAGGCACACTCCTGAAAGTCGCGCACACTGCTGTTCACTCGCTAAACGACCTCTTGGGAAACACGTCTCCGGTCGACGGACCGCTCAGATTGCTTCTCGTGTAACTGTGAACTGTGTCAGCGCAGGGAATCCGTCTCTGTTGAGCAGATGTCAATCCTGCCTCGCTTTTGCTTTGTTGCCTCTACCAAGATGATTTCCCGTTTCTCTCTTCACTGGAGCAGGCAGACACAGCCAACGCACATCAAGTGTCAAGAGACACGCTCTGCTGAGCTCAACGCTTGTGCAGATGCACATGTGCGACGAAGTCAACACACGTGCTTGTGGAGAGAAAGAAAGGGACTCCCAGGCGTGTGGAGCGACGGGGAGAAAGAGCGGGCGCTGAGGAACACAGTTTCAAACAGACTGTCTCCACACAAACAGGCACCTGTCTGCAGGTATCCTAGATCTTGATTCTTGAACTTGAGGAAACACGCGTCTGAGCAAAACTCCCAAACGCTTCCAGGAAAGACACAGGCTCTCCCACAAGCACACAAGTGTTTGCCCTCAGCTATAGATCAGGGACAAGCCTGTGAAGAGATGCCCTGCTATTCTTTCGCCTTATGGCATCATGTGTTTCGTTCCTCTTGGAGATCGATTGTTAAACGTCTTTCCTAGGGCGACTGTGAAGCATTTGCCAGCGGAGGAGAAGTAGCACGGAGCAGCATTCAGTACTGCCTACGAGTGTCTTTGCTACCCTACTAGCGGAGCTCCAAGAACAGGCACACATCTTCAGGTACCTTCCAAATGTGGATTCCCCTGCAGCCCCGTAGGCGGGCGTGCAGTACGCCAACCGTCAACGGACGTTTTTCCCCTCAAGCCTGTCAGGACGTTGCTCGTCCGTCTTTCCCTCAATAGATGGGAGTAGGCGCGCTTGCGGATGTGTGCGTGTGTGTGGCCACGCGTTTGCTTAGGCATCAGTGTGTGAAAAGGTAGGTGCTTTTCTCTAGCTGCGTGTGCGTGCACGTGGTGCTGGGTGCACATCCCTGGGTGCTCGTGGAAAGGTTTCTGCATGGTTTTCGCTGAGGAATCGTGTGTGTGCACATGGACAAAGAGAAGGCGCAGCAACCAGGTTCCAGCGCCGAAGAAGGCAAAAGGCGAGGTTTCCGGCGCTATCTCCTTCTCTCCCCAGAGCTAGTCGCGCAAAGCAAGCCGCTAAGCCGGCGACCGGCAAGAGAGCTACAACGAAGCATGCCGAACGGAGAAAATAGCAGCAGCTCATCTGTTCACACCTTGTTTCTGCCATGTGCTTGAACGCCAAGACGTTCGCGCTTCTGTGAGATGAAAGACGTCCTTCTGCATATGTGGTTGCTCACACCGGTGCACTTGTTAGTGTATCCATTCAGTCCTGGGCTGCGGGGCATTCAGAAGTGGCTCTGTGGAGACGTCTGCATAGAGGCAGCTGTCAGAACACGCACACTCGATTGTTCACCAAAACATATGCAGACGCGTCCTTAGCCTGTAGATTTGGATGCACAGAGTTCCCTGTGTTCGCAAGAGACAAGGGAATCGCGTCTGTGCGCACAGAAGCAATAGCGGACCGTTTCCCTCGGAGTGAACGCGAAAGAGCCGTCTATATACTCGCAGACACGCGAACGTGCCTCAATGCGGTCACAGAGGCAGCAGCTTTTGCACAGATGCTCCTGGTGATTCTGGCACTTTCCAGGCACACTCCTGAAAGTCGCGCACACTGCTGTTCACTCGCTAAACGACCTCTTGGGAAACACGTCTCCGGTCGACGGACCGCTCAGATTGCTTCTCGTGTAACTGTGAACTGTGTCAGCGCAGGGAATCCGTCTCTGTTGAGCAGATGTCAATCCTGCCTCGCTTTTGCTTTGTTGCCTCTACCAAGATGATTTCCCGTTTCTCTCTTCACTGGAGCAGGCAGACACAGCCAACGCACATCAAGTGTCAAGAGACACGCTCTGCTGAGCTCAACGCTTGTGCAGATGCACATGTGCGACGAAGTCAACACACGTGCTTGTGGAGAGAAAGAAAGGGACTCCCAGGCGTGTGGAGCGACGGGGAGAAAGAGCGGGCGCTGAGGAACACAGTTTCAAACAGACTGTCTCCACACAAACAGGCACCTGTCTGCAGGTATCCTAGATCTTGATTCTTGAACTTGAGGAAACACGCGTCTGAGCAAAACTCCCAAACGCTTCCAGGAAAGACACAGGCTCTCCCACAAGCACACAAGTGTTTGCCCTCAGCTATAGATCAGGGACAAGCCTGTGAAGAGATGCCCTGCTATTCTTTCGCCTTATGGCATCATGTGTTTCGTTCCTCTTGGAGATCGATTGTTAAACGTCTTTCCTAGGGCGACTGTGAAGCATTTGCCAGCGGAGGAGAAGTAGCACGGAGCAGCATTCAGTACTGCCTACGAGTGTCTTTGCTACCCTACTAGCGGAGCTCCAAGAACAGGCACACATCTTCAGGTACCTTCCAAATGTGGATTCCCCTGCAGCCCCGTAGGCGGGCGTGCAGTACGCCAACCGTCAACGGACGTTTTTCCCCTCAAGCCTGTCAGGACGTTGCTCGTCCGTCTTTCCCTCAATAGATGGGAGTAGGCGCGCTTGCGGATGTGTGCGTGTGTGTGGCCACGCGTTTGCTTAGGCATCAGTGTGTGAAAAGGTAGGTGCTTTTCTCTAGCTGCGTGTGCGTGCACGTGGTGCTGGGTGCACATCCCTGGGTGCTCGTGGAAAGGTTTCTGCATGGTTTTCGCTGAGGAATCGTGTGTGTGCACATGGACAAAGAGAAGGCGCAGCAACCAGGTTCCAGCGCCGAAGAAGGCAAAAGGCGAGGTTTCCGGCGCTATCTCCTTCTCTCCCCAGAGCTAGTCGCGCAAAGCAAGCCGCTAAGCCGGCGACCGGCAAGAGAGCTACAACGAAGCATGCCGAACGGAGAAAATAGCAGCAGCTCATCTGTTCACACCTTGTTTCTGCCATGTGCTTGAACGCCAAGACGTTCGCGCTTCTGTGAGATGAAAGACGTCCTTCTGCATATGTGGTTGCTCACACCGGTGCACTTGTTAGTGTATCCATTCAGTCCTGGGCTGCGGGGCATTCAGAAGTGGCTCTGTGGAGACGTCTGCATAGAGGCAGCTGTCAGAACACGCACACTCGATTGTTCACCAAAACATATGCAGACGCGTCCTTAGCCTGTAGATTTGGATGCACAGAGTTCCCTGTGTTCGCAAGAGACAAGGGAATCGCGTCTGTGCGCACAGAAGCAATAGCGGACCGTTTCCCTCGGAGTGAACGCGAAAGAGCCGTCTATATACTCGCAGACACGCGAACGTGCCTCAATGCGGTCACAGAGGCAGCAGCTTTTGCACAGATGCTCCTGGTGATTCTGGCACTTTCCAGGCACACTCCTGAAAGTCGCGCACACTGCTGTTCACTCGCTAAACGACCTCTTGGGAAACACGTCTCCGGTCGACGGACCGCTCAGATTGCTTCTCGTGTAACTGTGAACTGTGTCAGCGCAGGGAATCCGTCTCTGTTGAGCAGATGTCAATCCTGCCTCGCTTTTGCTTTGTTGCCTCTACCAAGATGATTTCCCGTTTCTCTCTTCACTGGAGCAGGCAGACACAGCCAACGCACATCAAGTGTCAAGAGACACGCTCTGCTGAGCTCAACGCTTGTGCAGATGCACATGTGCGACGAAGTCAACACACGTGCTTGTGGAGAGAAAGAAAGGGACTCCCAGGCGTGTGGAGCGACGGGGAGAAAGAGCGGGCGCTGAGGAACACAGTTTCAAACAGACTGTCTCCACACAAACAGGCACCTGTCTGCAGGTATCCTAGATCTTGATTCTTGAACTTGAGGAAACACGCGTCTGAGCAAAACTCCCAAACGCTTCCAGGAAAGACACAGGCTCTCCCACAAGCACACAAGTGTTTGCCCTCAGCTATAGATCAGGGACAAGCCTGTGAAGAGATGCCCTGCTATTCTTTCGCCTTATGGCATCATGTGTTTCGTTCCTCTTGGAGATCGATTGTTAAACGTCTTTCCTAGGGCGACTGTGAAGCATTTGCCAGCGGAGGAGAAGTAGCACGGAGCAGCATTCAGTACTGCCTACGAGTGTCTTTGCTACCCTACTAGCGGAGCTCCAAGAACAGGCACACATCTTCAGGTACCTTCCAAATGTGGATTCCCCTGCAGCCCCGTAGGCGGGCGTGCAGTACGCCAACCGTCAACGGACGTTTTTCCCCTCAAGCCTGTCAGGACGTTGCTCGTCCGTCTTTCCCTCAATAGATGGGAGTAGGCGCGCTTGCGGATGTGTGCGTGTGTGTGGCCACGCGTTTGCTTAGGCATCAGTGTGTGAAAAGGTAGGTGCTTTTCTCTAGCTGCGTGTGCGTGCACGTGGTGCTGGGTGCACATCCCTGGGTGCTCGTGGAAAGGTTTCTGCATGGTTTTCGCTGAGGAATCGTGTGTGTGCACATGGACAAAGAGAAGGCGCAGCAACCAGGTTCCAGCGCCGAAGAAGGCAAAAGGCGAGGTTTCCGGCGCTATCTCCTTCTCTCCCCAGAGCTAGTCGCGCAAAGCAAGCCGCTAAGCCGGCGACCGGCAAGAGAGCTACAACGAAGCATGCCGAACGGAGAAAATAGCAGCAGCTCATCTGTTCACACCTTGTTTCTGCCATGTGCTTGAACGCCAAGACGTTCGCGCTTCTGTGAGATGAAAGACGTCCTTCTGCATATGTGGTTGCTCACACCGGTGCACTTGTTAGTGTATCCATTCAGTCCTGGGCTGCGGGGCATTCAGAAGTGGCTCTGTGGAGACGTCTGCATAGAGGCAGCTGTCAGAACACGCACACTCGATTGTTCACCAAAACATATGCAGACGCGTCCTTAGCCTGTAGATTTGGATGCACAGAGTTCCCTGTGTTCGCAAGAGACAAGGGAATCGCGTCTGTGCGCACAGAAGCAATAGCGGACCGTTTCCCTCGGAGTGAACGCGAAAGAGCCGTCTATATACTCGCAGACACGCGAACGTGCCTCAATGCGGTCACAGAGGCAGCAGCTTTTGCACAGATGCTCCTGGTGATTCTGGCACTTTCCAGGCACACTCCTGAAAGTCGCGCACACTGCTGTTCACTCGCTAAACGACCTCTTGGGAAACACGTCTCCGGTCGACGGACCGCTCAGATTGCTTCTCGTGTAACTGTGAACTGTGTCAGCGCAGGGAATCCGTCTCTGTTGAGCAGATGTCAATCCTGCCTCGCTTTTGCTTTGTTGCCTCTACCAAGATGATTTCCCGTTTCTCTCTTCACTGGAGCAGGCAGACACAGCCAACGCACATCAAGTGTCAAGAGACACGCTCTGCTGAGCTCAACGCTTGTGCAGATGCACATGTGCGACGAAGTCAACACACGTGCTTGTGGAGAGAAAGAAAGGGACTCCCAGGCGTGTGGAGCGACGGGGAGAAAGAGCGGGCGCTGAGGAACACAGTTTCAAACAGACTGTCTCCACACAAACAGGCACCTGTCTGCAGGTATCCTAGATCTTGATTCTTGAACTTGAGGAAACACGCGTCTGAGCAAAACTCCCAAACGCTTCCAGGAAAGACACAGGCTCTCCCACAAGCACACAAGTGTTTGCCCTCAGCTATAGATCAGGGACAAGCCTGTGAAGAGATGCCCTGCTATTCTTTCGCCTTATGGCATCATGTGTTTCGTTCCTCTTGGAGATCGATTGTTAAACGTCTTTCCTAGGGCGACTGTGAAGCATTTGCCAGCGGAGGAGAAGTAGCACGGAGCAGCATTCAGTACTGCCTACGAGTGTCTTTGCTACCCTACTAGCGGAGCTCCAAGAACAGGCGCACATCTTCAGGTACCTTCCAAATGTGGATTCCCCTGCAGCCCCGTAGGCGGGCGTGCAGTACGCCAACCGTCAACGGACGTTTTTCCCCTCAAGCCTGTCAGGACGTTGCTCGTCCGTCTTTCCCTCAATAGATGGGAGTAGGCGCGCTTGCGGATGTGTGCGTGTGTGTGGCCACGCGTTTGCTTAGGCATCAGTGTGTGAAAAGGTAGGTGCTTTTCTCTAGCTGCGTGTGCGTGCACGTGGTGCTGGGTGCACATCCCTGGGTGCTCGTGGAAAGGTTTCTGCATGGTTTTCGCTGAGGAATCGTGTGTGTGCACATGGACAAAGAGAAGGCGCAGCAACCAGGTTCCAGCGCCGAAGAAGGCAAAAGGCGAGGTTTCCGGCGCTATCTCCTTCTCTCCCCAGAGCTAGTCGCGCAAAGCAAGCCGCTAAGCCGGCGACCGGCAAGAGAGCTACAACGAAGCATGCCGAACGGAGAAAATAGCAGCAGCTCATCTGTTCACACCTTGTTTCTGCCATGTGCTTGAACGCCAAGACGTTCGCGCTTCTGTGAGATGAAAGACGTCCTTCTGCATATGTGGTTGCTCACACCGGTGCACTTGTTAGTGTATCCATTCAGTCCTGGGCTGCGGGGCATTCAGAAGTGGCTCTGTGGAGACGTCTGCATAGAGGCAGCTGTCAGAACACGCACACTCGATTGTTCACCAAAACATATGCAGACGCGTCCTTAGCCTGTAGATTTGGATGCACAGAGTTCCCTGTGTTCGCAAGAGACAAGGGAATCGCGTCTGTGCGCACAGAAGCAATAGCGGACCGTTTCCCTCGGAGTGAACGCGAAAGAGCCGTCTATATACTCGCAGACACGCGAACGTGCCTCAATGCGGTCACAGAGGCAGCAGCTTTTGCACAGATGCTCCTGGTGATTCTGGCACTTTCCAGGCACACTCCTGAAAGTCGCGCACACTGCTGTTCACTCGCTAAACGACCTCTTGGGAAACACGTCTCCGGTCGACGGACCGCTCAGATTGCTTCTCGTGTAACTGTGAACTGTGTCAGCGCAGGGAATCCGTCTCTGTTGAGCAGATGTCAATCCTGCCTCGCTTTTGCTTTGTTGCCTCTACCAAGATGATTTCCCGTTTCTCTCTTCACTGGAGCAGGCAGACACAGCCAACGCACATCAAGTGTCAAGAGACACGCTCTGCTGAGCTCAACGCTTGTGCAGATGCACATGTGCGACGAAGTCAACACACGTGCTTGTGGAGAGAAAGAAAGGGACTCCCAGGCGTGTGGAGCGACGGGGAGAAAGAGCGGGCGCTGAGGAACACAGTTTCAAACAGACTGTCTCCACACAAACAGGCACCTGTCTGCAGGTATCCTAGATCTTGATTCTTGAACTTGAGGAAACACGCGTCTGAGCAAAACTCCCAAACGCTTCCAGGAAAGACACAGGCTCTCCCACAAGCACACAAGTGTTTGCCCTCAGCTATAGATCAGGGACAAGCCTGTGAAGAGCAACCAAAGAGCTCGTCCGTCTTTCCCTCAATAGATGGGAGTAGGCGCGCTTGCGGATGTGTGCGTGTGTGTGGCCACGCGTTTGCTTAGGCATCAGTGTGTGAAAAGGTAGGTGCTTTTCTCTAGCTGCGTGTGCGTGCACGTGGTGCTGGGTGCACATCCCTGGGTGCTCGTGGAAAGGTTTCTGCATGGTTTTCGCTGAGGAATCGTGTGTGTGCACATGGACAAAGAGAAGGCGCAGCAACCAGGTTCCAGCGCCGAAGAAGGCAAAAGGCGAGGTTTCCGGCGCTATCTCCTTCTCTCCCCAGAGCTAGTCGCGCAAAGCAAGCCGCTAAGCCGGCGACCGGCAAGAGAGCTACAACGAAGCATGCCGAACGGAGAAAATAGCAGCAGCTCATCTGTTCACACCTTGTTTCTGCCATGTGCTTGAACGCCAAGACGTTCGCGCTTCTGTGAGATGAAAGACGTCCTTCTGCATATGTGGTTGCTCACACCGGTGCACTTGTTAGTGTATCCATTCAGTCCTGGGCTGCGGGGCATTCAGAAGTGGCTCTGTGGAGACGTCTGCATAGAGGCAGCTGTCAGAACACGCACACTCGATTGTTCACCAAAACATATGCAGACGCGTCCTTAGCCTGTAGATTTGGATGCACAGAGTTCCCTGTGTTCGCAAGAGACAAGGGAATCGCGTCTGTGCGCACAGAAGCAATAGCGGACCGTTTCCCTCGGAGTGAACGCGAAAGAGCCGTCTATATACTCGCAGACACGCGAACGTGCCTCAATGCGGTCACAGAGGCAGCAGCTTTTGCACAGATGCTCCTGGTGATTCTGGCACTTTCCAGGCACACTCCTGAAAGTCGCGCACACTGCTGTTCACTCGCTAAACGACCTCTTGGGAAACACGTCTCCGGTCGACGGACCGCTCAGATTGCTTCTCGTGTAACTGTGAACTGTGTCAGCGCAGGGAATCCGTCTCTGTTGAGCAGATGTCAATCCTGCCTCGCTTTTGCTTTGTTGCCTCTACCAAGATGATTTCCCGTTTCTCTCTTCACTGGAGCAGGCAGACACAGCCAACGCACATCAAGTGTCAAGAGACACGCTCTGCTGAGCTCAACGCTTGTGCAGATGCACATGTGCGACGAAGTCAACACACGTGCTTGTGGAGAGAAAGAAAGGGACTCCCAGGCGTGTGGAGCGACGGGGAGAAAGAGCGGGCGCTGAGGAACACAGTTTCAAACAGACTGTCTCCACACAAACAGGCACCTGTCTGCAGGTATCCTAGATCTTGATTCTTGAACTTGAGGAAACACGCGTCTGAGCAAAACTCCCAAACGCTTCCAGGAAAGACACAGGCTCTCCCACAAGCACACAAGTGTTTGCCCTCAGCTATAGATCAGGGACAAGCCTGTGAAGAGCAACCAAAGAGCTCGTCCGTCTTTCCCTCAATAGATGGGAGTAGGCGCGCTTGCGGATGTGTGCGTGTGTGTGGCCACGCGTTTGCTTAGGCATCAGTGTGTGAAAAGGTAGGTGCTTTTCTCTAGCTGCGTGTGCGTGCACGTGGTGCTGGGTGCACATCCCTGGGTGCTCGTGGAAAGGTTTCTGCATGGTTTTCGCTGAGGAATCGTGTGTGTGCACATGGACAAAGAGAAGGCGCAGCAACCAGGTTCCAGCGCCGAAGAAGGCAAAAGGCGAGGTTTCCGGCGCTATCTCCTTCTCTCCCCAGAGCTAGTCGCGCAAAGCAAGCCGCTAAGCCGGCGACCGGCAAGAGAGCTACAACGAAGCATGCCGAACGGAGAAAATAGCAGCAGCTCATCTGTTCACACCTTGTTTCTGCCATGTGCTTGAACGCCAAGACGTTCGCGCTTCTGTGAGATGAAAGACGTCCTTCTGCATATGTGGTTGCTCACACCGGTGCACTTGTTAGTGTATCCATTCAGTCCTGGGCTGCGGGGCATTCAGAAGTGGCTCTGTGGAGACGTCTGCATAGAGGCAGCTGTCAGAACACGCACACTCGATTGTTCACCAAAACATATGCAGACGCGTCCTTAGCCTGTAGATTTGGATGCACAGAGTTCCCTGTGTTCGCAAGAGACAAGGGAATCGCGTCTGTGCGCACAGAAGCAATAGCGGACCGTTTCCCTCGGAGTGAACGCGAAAGAGCCGTCTATATACTCGCAGACACGCGAACGTGCCTCAATGCGGTCACAGAGGCAGCAGCTTTTGCACAGATGCTCCTGGTGATTCTGGCACTTTCCAGGCACACTCCTGAAAGTCGCGCACACTGCTGTTCACTCGCTAAACGACCTCTTGGGAAACACGTCTCCGGTCGACGGACCGCTCAGATTGCTTCTCGTGTAACTGTGAACTGTGTCAGCGCAGGGAATCCGTCTCTGTTGAGCAGATGTCAATCCTGCCTCGCTTTTGCTTTGTTGCCTCTACCAAGATGATTTCCCGTTTCTCTCTTCACTGGAGCAGGCAGACACAGCCAACGCACATCAAGTGTCAAGAGACACGCTCTGCTGAGCTCAACGCTTGTGCAGATGCACATGTGCGACGAAGTCAACACACGTGCTTGTGGAGAGAAAGAAAGGGACTCCCAGGCGTGTGGAGCGACGGGGAGAAAGAGCGGGCGCTGAGGAACACAGTTTCAAACAGACTGTCTCCACACAAACAGGCACCTGTCTGCAGGTATCCTAGATCTTGATTCTTGAACTTGAGGAAACACGCGTCTGAGCAAAACTCCCAAACGCTTCCAGGAAAGACACAGGCTCTCCCACAAGCACACAAGTGTTTGCCCTCAGCTATAGATCAGGGACAAGCCTGTGAAGAGCAACCAAAGAGCTCGTCCGTCTTTCCCTCAATAGATGGGAGTAGGCGCGCTTGCGGATGTGTGCGTGTGTGTGGCCACGCGTTTGCTTAGGCATCAGTGTGTGAAAAGGTAGGTGCTTTTCTCTAGCTGCGTGTGCGTGCACGTGGTGCTGGGTGCACATCCCTGGGTGCTCGTGGAAAGGTTTCTGCATGGTTTTCGCTGAGGAATCGTGTGTGTGCACATGGACAAAGAGAAGGCGCAGCAACCAGGTTCCAGCGCCGAAGAAGGCAAAAGGCGAGGTTTCCGGCGCTATCTCCTTCTCTCCCCAGAGCTAGTCGCGCAAAGCAAGCCGCTAAGCCGGCGACCGGCAAGAGAGCTACAACGAAGCATGCCGAACGGAGAAAATAGCAGCAGCTCATCTGTTCACACCTTGTTTCTGCCATGTGCTTGAACGCCAAGACGTTCGCGCTTCTGTGAGATGAAAGACGTCCTTCTGCATATGTGGTTGCTCACACCGGTGCACTTGTTAGTGTATCCATTCAGTCCTGGGCTGCGGGGCATTCAGAAGTGGCTCTGTGGAGACGTCTGCATAGAGGCAGCTGTCAGAACACGCACACTCGATTGTTCACCAAAACATATGCAGACGCGTCCTTAGCCTGTAGATTTGGATGCACAGAGTTCCCTGTGTTCGCAAGAGACAAGGGAATCGCGTCTGTGCGCACAGAAGCAATAGCGGACCGTTTCCCTCGGAGTGAACGCGAAAGAGCCGTCTATATACTCGCAGACACGCGAACGTGCCTCAATGCGGTCACAGAGGCAGCAGCTTTTGCACAGATGCTCCTGGTGATTCTGGCACTTTCCAGGCACACTCCTGAAAGTCGCGCACACTGCTGTTCACTCGCTAAACGACCTCTTGGGAAACACGTCTCCGGTCGACGGACCGCTCAGATTGCTTCTCGTGTAACTGTGAACTGTGTCAGCGCAGGGAATCCGTCTCTGTTGAGCAGATGTCAATCCTGCCTCGCTTTTGCTTTGTTGCCTCTACCAAGATGATTTCCCGTTTCTCTCTTCACTGGAGCAGGCAGACACAGCCAACGCACATCAAGTGTCAAGAGACACGCTCTGCTGAGCTCAACGCTTGTGCAGATGCACATGTGCGACGAAGTCAACACACGTGCTTGTGGAGAGAAAGAAAGGGACTCCCAGGCGTGTGGAGCGACGGGGAGAAAGAGCGGGCGCTGAGGAACACAGTTTCAAACAGACTGTCTCCACACAAACAGGCACCTGTCTGCAGGTATCCTAGATCTTGATTCTTGAACTTGAGGAAACACGCGTCTGAGCAAAACTCCCAAACGCTTCCAGGAAAGACACAGGCTCTCCCACAAGCACACAAGTGTTTGCCCTCAGCTATAGATCAGGGACAAGCCTGTGAAGAGATGCCCTGCTATTCTTTCGCCTTATGGCATCATGTGTTTCGTTCCTCTTGGAGATCGATTGTTAAACGTCTTTCCTAGGGCGACTGTGAAGCATTTGCCAGCGGAGGAGAAGTAGCACGGAGCAGCATTCAGTACTGCCTACGAGTGTCTTTGCTACCCTACTAGCGGAGCTCCAAGAACAGGCACACATCTTCAGGTACCTTCCAAATGTGGATTCCCCTGCAGCCCCGTAGGCGGGCGTGCAGTACGCCAACCGTCAACGGACGTTTTTCCCCTCAAGCCTGTCAGGAAGTTGCTCGTCCGTCTTTCCCTCAATAGATGGGAGTAGGCGCGCTTGCGGATGTGTGCGTGTGTGTGGCCACGCGTTTGCTTAGGCATCAGTGTGTGAAAAGGTAGGTGCTTTTCTCTAGCTGCGTGTGCGTGCACGTGGTGCTGGGTGCACATCCCTGGGTGCTCGTGGAAAGGTTTCTGCATGGTTTTCGCTGAGGAATCGTGTGTGTGCACATGGACAAAGAGAAGGCGCAGCAACCAGGTTCCAGCGCCGAAGAAGGCAAAAGGCGAGGTTTCCGGCGCTATCTCCTTCTCTCCCCAGAGCTAGTCGCGCAAAGCAAGCCGCTAAGCCGGCGACCGGCAAGAGAGCTACAACGAAGCATGCCGAACGGAGAAAATAGCAGCAGCTCATCTGTTCACACCTTGTTTCTGCCATGTGCTTGAACGCCAAGACGTTCGCGCTTCTGTGAGATGAAAGACGTCCTTCTGCATATGTGGTTGCTCACACCGGTGCACTTGTTAGTGTATCCATTCAGTCCTGGGCTGCGGGGCATTCAGAAGTGGCTCTGTGGAGACGTCTGCATAGAGGCAGCTGTCAGAACACGCACACTCGATTGTTCACCAAAACATATGCAGACGCGTCCTTAGCCTGTAGATTTGGATGCACAGAGTTCCCTGTGTTCGCAAGAGACAAGGGAATCGCGTCTGTGCGCACAGAAGCAATAGCGGACCGTTTCCCTCGGAGTGAACGCGAAAGAGCCGTCTATATACTCGCAGACACGCGAACGTGCCTCAATGCGGTCACAGAGGCAGCAGCTTTTGCACAGATGCTCCTGGTGATTCTGGCACTTTCCAGGCACACTCCTGAAAGTCGCGCACACTGCTGTTCACTCGCTAAACGACCTCTTGGGAAACACGTCTCCGGTCGACGGACCGCTCAGATTGCTTCTCGTGTAACTGTGAACTGTGTCAGCGCAGGGAATCCGTCTCTGTTGAGCAGATGTCAATCCTGCCTCGCTTTTGCTTTGTTGCCTCTACCAAGATGATTTCCCGTTTCTCTCTTCACTGGAGCAGGCAGACACAGCCAACGCACATCAAGTGTCAAGAGACACGCTCTGCTGAGCTCAACGCTTGTGCAGATGCACATGTGCGACGAAGTCAACACACGTGCTTGTGGAGAGAAAGAAAGGGACTCCCAGGCGTGTGGAGCGACGGGGAGAAAGAGCGGGCGCTGAGGAACACAGTTTCAAACAGACTGTCTCCACACAAACAGGCACCTGTCTGCAGGTATCCTAGATCTTGATTCTTGAACTTGAGGAAACACGCGTCTGAGCAAAACTCCCAAACGCTTCCAGGAAAGACACAGGCTCTCCCACAAGCACACAAGTGTTTGCCCTCAGCTATAGATCAGGGACAAGCCTGTGAAGAGCAACCAAAGAGCTCGTCCGTCTTTCCCTCAATAGATGGGAGTAGGCGCGCTTGCGGATGTGTGCGTGTGTGTGGCCACGCGTTTGCTTAGGCATCAGTGTGTGAAAAGGTAGGTGCTTTTCTCTAGCTGCGTGTGCGTGCACGTGGTGCTGGGTGCACATCCCTGGGTGCTCGTGGAAAGGTTTCTGCATGGTTTTCGCTGAGGAATCGTGTGTGTGCACATGGACAAAGAGAAGGCGCAGCAACCAGGTTCCAGCGCCGAAGAAGGCAAAAGGCGAGGTTTCCGGCGCTATCTCCTTCTCTCCCCAGAGCTAGTCGCGCAAAGCAAGCCGCTAAGCCGGCGACCGGCAAGAGAGCTACAACGAAGCATGCCGAACGGAGAAAATAGCAGCAGCTCATCTGTTCACACCTTGTTTCTGCCATGTGCTTGAACGCCAAGACGTTCGCGCTTCTGTGAGATGAAAGACGTCCTTCTGCATATGTGGTTGCTCACACCGGTGCACTTGTTAGTGTATCCATTCAGTCCTGGGCTGCGGGGCATTCAGAAGTGGCTCTGTGGAGACGTCTGCATAGAGGCAGCTGTCAGAACACGCACACTCGATTGTTCACCAAAACATATGCAGACGCGTCCTTAGCCTGTAGATTTGGATGCACAGAGTTCCCTGTGTTCGCAAGAGACAAGGGAATCGCGTCTGTGCGCACAGAAGCAATAGCGGACCGTTTCCCTCGGAGTGAACGCGAAAGAGCCGTCTATATACTCGCAGACACGCGAACGTGCCTCAATGCGGTCACAGAGGCAGCAGCTTTTGCACAGATGCTCCTGGTGATTCTGGCACTTTCCAGGCACACTCCTGAAAGTCGCGCACACTGCTGTTCACTCGCTAAACGACCTCTTGGGAAACACGTCTCCGGTCGACGGACCGCTCAGATTGCTTCTCGTGTAACTGTGAACTGTGTCAGCGCAGGGAATCCGTCTCTGTTGAGCAGATGTCAATCCTGCCTCGCTTTTGCTTTGTTGCCTCTACCAAGATGATTTCCCGTTTCTCTCTTCACTGGAGCAGGCAGACACAGCCAACGCACATCAAGTGTCAAGAGACACGCTCTGCTGAGCTCAACGCTTGTGCAGATGCACATGTGCGACGAAGTCAACACACGTGCTTGTGGAGAGAAAGAAAGGGACTCCCAGGCGTGTGGAGCGACGGGGAGAAAGAGCGGGCGCTGAGGAACACAGTTTCAAACAGACTGTCTCCACACAAACAGGCACCTGTCTGCAGGTATCCTAGATCTTGATTCTTGAACTTGAGGAAACACGCGTCTGAGCAAAACTCCCAAACGCTTCCAGGAAAGACACAGGCTCTCCCACAAGCACACAAGTGTTTGCCCTCAGCTATAGATCAGGGACAAGCCTGTGAAGAGCAACCAAAGAGCTCGTCCGTCTTTCCCTCAATAGATGGGAGTAGGCGCGCTTGCGGATGTGTGCGTGTGTGTGGCCACGCGTTTGCTTAGGCATCAGTGTGTGAAAAGGTAGGTGCTTTTCTCTAGCTGCGTGTGCGTGCACGTGGTGCTGGGTGCACATCCCTGGGTGCTCGTGGAAAGGTTTCTGCATGGTTTTCGCTGAGGAATCGTGTGTGTGCACATGGACAAAGAGAAGGCGCAGCAACCAGGTTCCAGCGCCGAAGAAGGCAAAAGGCGAGGTTTCCGGCGCTATCTCCTTCTCTCCCCAGAGCTAGTCGCGCAAAGCAAGCCGCTAAGCCGGCGACCGGCAAGAGAGCTACAACGAAGCATGCCGAACGGAGAAAATAGCAGCAGCTCATCTGTTCACACCTTGTTTCTGCCATGTGCTTGAACGCCAAGACGTTCGCGCTTCTGTGAGATGAAAGACGTCCTTCTGCATATGTGGTTGCTCACACCGGTGCACTTGTTAGTGTATCCATTCAGTCCTGGGCTGCGGGGCATTCAGAAGTGGCTCTGTGGAGACGTCTGCATAGAGGCAGCTGTCAGAACACGCACACTCGATTGTTCACCAAAACATATGCAGACGCGTCCTTAGCCTGTAGATTTGGATGCACAGAGTTCCCTGTGTTCGCAAGAGACAAGGGAATCGCGTCTGTGCGCACAGAAGCAATAGCGGACCGTTTCCCTCGGAGTGAACGCGAAAGAGCCGTCTATATACTCGCAGACACGCGAACGTGCCTCAATGCGGTCACAGAGGCAGCAGCTTTTGCACAGATGCTCCTGGTGATTCTGGCACTTTCCAGGCACACTCCTGAAAGTCGCGCACACTGCTGTTCACTCGCTAAACGACCTCTTGGGAAACACGTCTCCGGTCGACGGACCGCTCAGATTGCTTCTCGTGTAACTGTGAACTGTGTCAGCGCAGGGAATCCGTCTCTGTTGAGCAGATGTCAATCCTGCCTCGCTTTTGCTTTGTTGCCTCTACCAAGATGATTTCCCGTTTCTCTCTTCACTGGAGCAGGCAGACACAGCCAACGCACATCAAGTGTCAAGAGACACGCTCTGCTGAGCTCAACGCTTGTGCAGATGCACATGTGCGACGAAGTCAACACACGTGCTTGTGGAGAGAAAGAAAGGGACTCCCAGGCGTGTGGAGCGACGGGGAGAAAGAGCGGGCGCTGAGGAACACAGTTTCAAACAGACTGTCTCCACACAAACAGGCACCTGTCTGCAGGTATCCTAGATCTTGATTCTTGAACTTGAGGAAACACGCGTCTGAGCAAAACTCCCAAACGCTTCCAGGAAAGACACAGGCTCTCCCACAAGCACACAAGTGTTTGCCCTCAGCTATAGATCAGGGACAAGCCTGTGAAGAGCAACCAAAGAGCTCGTCCGTCTTTCCCTCAATAGATGGGAGTAGGCGCGCTTGCGGATGTGTGCGTGTGTGTGGCCACGCGTTTGCTTAGGCATCAGTGTGTGAAAAGGTAGGTGCTTTTCTCTAGCTGCGTGTGCGTGCACGTGGTGCTGGGTGCACATCCCTGGGTGCTCGTGGAAAGGTTTCTGCATGGTTTTCGCTGAGGAATCGTGTGTGTGCACATGGACAAAGAGAAGGCGCAGCAACCAGGTTCCAGCGCCGAAGAAGGCAAAAGGCGAGGTTTCCGGCGCTATCTCCTTCTCTCCCCAGAGCTAGTCGCGCAAAGCAAGCCGCTAAGCCGGCGACCGGCAAGAGAGCTACAACGAAGCATGCCGAACGGAGAAAATAGCAGCAGCTCATCTGTTCACACCTTGTTTCTGCCATGTGCTTGAACGCCAAGACGTTCGCGCTTCTGTGAGATGAAAGACGTCCTTCTGCATATGTGGTTGCTCACACCGGTGCACTTGTTAGTGTATCCATTCAGTCCTGGGCTGCGGGGCATTCAGAAGTGGCTCTGTGGAGACGTCTGCATAGAGGCAGCTGTCAGAACACGCACACTCGATTGTTCACCAAAACATATGCAGACGCGTCCTTAGCCTGTAGATTTGGATGCACAGAGTTCCCTGTGTTCGCAAGAGACAAGGGAATCGCGTCTGTGCGCACAGAAGCAATAGCGGACCGTTTCCCTCGGAGTGAACGCGAAAGAGCCGTCTATATACTCGCAGACACGCGAACGTGCCTCAATGCGGTCACAGAGGCAGCAGCTTTTGCACAGATGCTCCTGGTGATTCTGGCACTTTCCAGGCACACTCCTGAAAGTCGCGCACACTGCTGTTCACTCGCTAAACGACCTCTTGGGAAACACGTCTCCGGTCGACGGACCGCTCAGATTGCTTCTCGTGTAACTGTGAACTGTGTCAGCGCAGGGAATCCGTCTCATGTTGAGCAGATGTCAATCCTGCCTCGCTTTGCTTTGTTGCCTCTACCAAGATGATTTCCCGTTTCTCTCTTCACTGGAGCAGGCAGACACAGCCAACGCACATCAAGTGTCAAGAGACACGCTCTGCTGAGCTCAACGCTTGTGCAGATGCACATGTGCGACGAAGTCAACAACACGTGCTTGTGGAGAGAAAGAAAGGGACTCCCAGGCGTGTGGAGCGACGGGGAGAAAGAGCGGGCGCTGAGGAACACAGTTTCAAACAGACTGTCTCCACACAAACAGGCACCTGTCTGCAGGTATCCTAGATCTTGATTCTTGAACTTGAGGAAACACGCGTCTGAGCAAAACTCCCAAACGCTTCCAGGAAAGACACAGGCTCTCCCACAAGCACACAAGTGTTTGCCCTCAGCTATAGATCAGGGACAAGCCTGTGAAGAGCAACCAAAGAGCTCGTCCGTCTTTCCCTCAATAGATGGGAGTAGGCGCGCTTGCGGATGTGTGCGTGTGTGTGGCCACGCGTTTGCTTAGGCATCAGTGTGTGAAAAGGTAGGTTGCTTTTCTCTAGCTGCGTGTGGCGTGCACGTGGTGCTGGGTGCACATCCCTGGGTGCTCGTGGAAAGGTTTCTGCATGGTTTTCGCTGAGGAATCGTGTGTGTGCACATGGACAAAGAGAAGGCGCAGCAACCAGGTTCCAGCGCCGAAAGAAGGCAAAAGGCGAGGTTTCCGGCGCTATCTCCTTCTCTCCCCAGAGCTAGTCGCGCAAAGCAAGCCGCTAAGCCGGCGACCGGCAAGAGAGCTACAACGAAGCATGCCGAACGGAGAAAATAGCAGCAGCTCATCTGTTCACACCTTGTTTCTGCATGTGCTTGAACGCCAAGACGTTCGCGCTTCTGTGAGATGAAAGACGTCCTTCTGCATATGTGGTTGCTCACACCGGTGCACTTGTTAGTGTATCCATTCAGTCCTGGGCTGCGGGGCATTCAGAAGTGGCTCTGTGGAGACGTCTGCATAGAGGCAGCTGTCAGAACACGCACACTCGATTGTTCACCAAAACATATGCAGACGCGTCCTTAGCCTGTAGATTTGGATGCACAGAGTTCCCTGTGTTCGCAAGAGACAAGGGAATCGCGTCTGTGCGCACAGAAGCAATAGCGGACCGTTTCCCTCGGAGTGAACGCGAAAGAGCCGTCTATATACTCGCAGACACGCGAACGTGCCTCAATGCGGTCACAGAGGCAGCAGCTTTTGCACAGATGCTCCTGGTGATTCTGGCACTTTCCAGGCACACTCCTGAAAGTCGCGCACACTGCTGTTCACTCGCTAAACGACCTCTTGGGAAACACGTCTCCGGTCGACGGACCGCTCAGATTGCTTCTCGTGTAACTGTGAACTGTGTCAGCGCAGGGAATCCGTCTCTGTTGAGCAGATGTCAATCCTGCCTCGCCTTTGCTTTGTTGCCTCTACCAAGATGATTTCCCGTTTCTCTCTTCACTGGAGCAGGCAGACACAGCCAACGCACATCAAGTGTCAAGAGACACGCTCTGCTGAGCTCAACGCTTGTGCAGATGCACATGTGCGACGAAGTCAACACACGTGCTTGTGGAGAGAAAGAAAGGGACTCCCAGGCGTGTGGAGCGACGGGGAGAAAGAGCGGGGCGCTGAGGAACACAGTTTCAAACAGACTGTCTCCACACAAACAGGCACCTGTCTGCAGGTATCCTAGATCTTGATTCTTGAACTTGAGGAAACACGCGTCTGAGCAAAACTCCCAAACGCTTCCAGGAAAGACACAGGCTCTCCCACAAGCACACAAGTGTTTGCCCTCAGCTATAGATCAGGGACAAGCCTGTGAAGAGCAACCAAAGAGCTCGTCCGTCTTTCCCTCAATAGATGGGAGTAGGCGCTGCTTTGCGGACTGTGTGCGTGTGTGTGGCCACGCGTTTGCTTAGGCATCAGTGTGTGAAAAGGTAGGGTGCTTTTCTCTAGCTGCGTGTGCGTGCACGTGGTGCTGGGGTGCACATCCCTGGGTGCTCGTGGAAAGGTTTCTGCATGGTTTTCGCTGAGGAATCGTGTGTGTGCACATGGACAAAGAGAAGGCGCAGCAACCAGGTTTCCAGCGCCGAAGAAGGCAAAAGGCGAGGTTTCCGGCGCTATCTCCTTCTCTCCCCAGAGCTAGTCGCGCAAAGCAAGCCGCTAAGCCGGCGACCGGCAAGAGAGCTACAACGAAGCATGCCGAACGGAGAAAATAGCAGCAGCTCATCTGTTCACACCTTGTTTCTGCCATGTGCTTGAACGCCAAGACGTTCGCGCTTCTGTGAGATGAAAGACGTCCTTCTGCATATGTGGTTGCTCACACCGGTGCACTTGTTAGTGTATCCATTCAGTCCTGGGCTGCGGGGCATTCAGAAGTGGCTCTGTGGAGACGTCTGCATAGAGGCAGCTGTCAGAACACGCACACTCGATTGTTCACCAAAACATATGCAGACGCGTCCTTAGCCTGTAGATTTGGATGCACAGAGTTCCCTGTGTTCGCAAGAGACAAGGGAATCGCGTCTGTGCGCACAGAAGCAATAGCGGACCGTTTCCCTCGGAGTGAACGCGAAAGAGCCGTCTATATACTCGCAGACACGCGAACGTGCCTCAATGCGGTCACAGAGGCAGCAGCTTTTGCACAGATGCTCCTGGTGATTCTGGCACTTTCCAGGCACACTCCTGAAAGTCGCGCACACTGCTGTTCACATCGCTAAACGACCTCTTGGGAAACACGTCTCCGGTCGACGGACCGCTCAGATTGCTTCTCGTGTAACTGTGAACTGTGTCAGCGCAGGGAATCCGTCTCTGTTGAGCAGATGTCAATCCTGCCTCGCTTTTGCTTTGTTGCCTCTACCAAGATGATTTCCCGTTTCTCTCTTCACTGGAGCAGGCAGACACAGCCAACGCACATCAAGTGTCAAGAGACACGCTCTGCTGAGCTCAACGCTTGTGCAGATGCACATGTGCGACGAAGTCAACACACGTGCTTGTGGAGAGAAAGAAAGGGACTCCAGGCGTGTGGAGCGACGGGAGAAAGAGCGGGCGCTGAGGAACACAGTTTCAAACAGACTGTCTCCACACAAACAGGCACCTGTCTGCAGGTATCCTAGATCTTGATTCTTGAACTTGAGGAAACACGCGTCTGAGCAAAACTCCCAAACGCTTCCAGGAAAGACACAGGCTCTCCCACAAGCACACAAGTGTTTGCCTCAGCTATAGATCAGGGACAAGCCTGTGAAGAGCAACCAAAGAGCTCGTCCGTCTTTCCCTCAATAGATGGGAGTAGGGCGCGCTGCGGATGTGTGCGTGTGTGTGGCCACGCGTTTGCTTAGGCATCAGTGTGTGAAAAGGTAGGTGCTTTTCTCTAGCTGCGTGTGCGTGCACGTGGTGCTGGGTGCACATCCCTGGGTGCTCGTGGAAAGGTTTCTGCATGGTTTTCGCTGAGGAATCGTGTGTGTGCACATGGACAAAGAGAAGGCGCAGCAACCAGGTTCCAGCGCCGAAGAAGGCAAAAGGCGAGGTTTCCGGCGCTATCTCCTTCTCTCCCCAGAGCTAGTCGCGCAAAAGCAAGCCGCTAAGCCGGCGACCGGCAAGAGAGCTACAACGAAGCATGCCGAACGGAGAAAATAGCAGCAGCTCATCTGTTCACAACCTTGTTTCTGCCATGTGCTTGAACGCCAAGACGTTCGCGCTTCTGTGAGATGAAAGACGTCCTTCTGCATATGTGGTTGCTCACACCGGTGCACTTGTTAGTGTATCCATTCAGTCCTGGGCTGCGGGGCATTCAGAAGTGGCTCTGTGGAGACGTCTGCATAGAGGCAGCTGTCAGAACACGCACACTCGATTGTTCACCAAAACATATGCAGACGCGTCCTTAGCCTGTAGATTTGGATGCACAGAGTTCCCTGTGTTCGCAAGAGACAAGGGAATCGCGTCTGTGCGCACAGAAGCAATAGCGGACCGTTTCCCTCGGAGTGAACGCGAAAGAGGCCGTCTATATACTCGCAGACACGCGAACGTGCCTCAATGCGGTCACAGAGGCAGCAGCTTTTGCACAGATGCTCCTGGTGATTCTGGCACTTTCCAGGCACACTCCTGAAAGTCGCGCACACTGCTGTTCACTTCGCTAAAACGACCTCTTGGGAAACACGTCTCCGGTCGACGGACCGCTCAGGATTGCTTCTCGTGTAACTGTGAACTGTGTCAGCGCAGGGAATCCGTCTCTGTTGAGCAGATGTCAATCCTGCCTCGCCTTTGCTTTGTTGCCTCTACCAGATGATTTCCCGTTTCTCTCTTCACTGGAGCAGGCAGACACAGCCAACGCACATCAAGTGTCAAGAGACACGCTCTGCTGAGCTCAACGCTTGTGCAGATGCACATGTGCGACGAAGTCAACACACGTGCTTGTGGAGAGAAAGAAAGGGACTCCCAGGCGTGTGGAGCGACGGGGAGAAAGAGCGGGCGCTGAGGAACACAGTTTCAAACAGACTGTCTCCACACAAACAGGCACCTGTCTGCAGGTATCCTAGATCTTGATTCTTGAACTTGAGGAAACACGCGTCTGAGCAAAACTCCCAAACGCTTCCAGAAAGACACAGGCTCTCCCACAAGCACACAAGTGTTTGCCCTCAGCTATAGATCAGGGACAAGCCTGTGAAGAGCAACCAAAGAGCTCGTCCGTCTTTCCCTCAATAGATGGGAGTAGGCGCGCTTTGCGGATGTGTGCGTGTGTGTGGCCACGCGTTTGCTTAGGCATCAGTGTGTGAAAAGGTAGGTGCTTTTCTCTAGCTGCGTGTGCGTGCACGTGGTGCTGGGTGCACATCCCTGGGTGCTCGTGGAAAGGTTTCTGCATGGTTTTCGCTGAGGAATCGTGTGTGTGCACATGGACAAAGAGAAGGCGCAGCAACCAGGTTCCAGCGCCGAAGAAGGCAAAAGGCGAGGTTTCCGGCGCTATCTCCTTCTCTCCCCAGAGCTAGTCGCGCAAAGCAAGCCGCTAAGCCGGCGACCGGCAAGAGAGCTACAACGAAGCATGCCGAACGGAGAAAATAGCAGCAGCTCATCTGTTCACACCTTGTTTCTGCCATGTGCTTGAACGCCAAGACGTTCGCGCTTCTGTGAGATGAAAGACGTCCTTCTGCATATGTGGTTGCTCACACCGGTGCACTTGTTAGTGTATCCATTCAGTCCTGGGCTGCGGGGCATTCAGAAGTGGCTCTGTGGAGACGTCTGCATAGAGGCAGCTGTCAGAACACGCACACTCGATTGTTCACCAAAACATATGCAGACGCGTCCTTAGCCTGTAGATTTGGATGCACAGAGTTCCCTGTGTTCGCAAGAGACAAGGGAATCGCGTCTGTGCGCACAGAAGCAATAGCGGACCGTTTCCCTCGGAGTGAACGCGAAAGAGCCGTCTATATACTCGCAGACACGCGAACGTGCCTCAATGCGGTCACAGAGGCAGCAGCTTTTGCACAGATGCTCCTGGTGATTCTGGCACTTTCCAGGCACACTCCTGAAAGTCGCGCCACACTGCTGTTTCACTCGCTAAACGACCTCTTGGGAAACACGTCTCCGGTCGACGGACCGCTCAGATTGCTTCTCGTGTAACTGTGAACTGTGTCAGCGCAGGGAATCCGTCTCTGTTGAGCAGATGTCAATCCTGCCTCGCCTTTGCTTTGTTGCCTCTACCAAGATGATTTCCCGTTTCTCTCTTCACTGGAGCAGGCAGACACAGCCAACGCACATCAAGTGTCAAGAGACACGCTCTGCTGAGCTCAACGCTTGTGCAGATGCACATGTGCGACGAAGTCAACACACGTGCTTGTGGAGAGAAAGAAAGGGACTCCCAGGCGTGTGGAGCGACGGGGAGAAAGAGCGGGCGCTGAGGAACACAGTTTCAAACAGACTGTCTCCACACAAACAGGCACCTGTCTGCAGGTATCCTAGATCTTGATTCTTGAACTTGAGGAAACACGCGTCTGAGCAAAACTCCCAAACGCTTCCAGGAAAGACACAGGCTCTCCCACAAGCACACAAGTGTTTGCCCTCAGCTATAGATCAGGGACAAGCCTGTGAAGAGCAACCAAAGAGCTCGTCCGTCTTTCCCTCAATAGATGGGAGTAGGCGCGCTTGCGGATGTGTGCGTGTGTGTGGCCACGCGTTTGCTTAGGCATCAGTGTGTGAAAAGGTAGGTGCTTTTCTCTAGCTGCGTGTGCGTGCACGTGGTGCTGGGTGCACATCCCTGGGTGCTCGTGGAAAGGTTTCTGCATGGTTTTCGCTGAGGAATCGTGTGTGTGCACATGGACAAAGAGAAGGCGCAGCAACCAGGTTCCAGCGCCGAAGAAGGCAAAAGGCGAGGTTTCCGGCGCTATCTCCTTCTCTCCCCAGAGCTAGTCGCGCAAAGCAAGCCGCTAAGCCGGCGACCGGCAAGAGAGCTACAACGAAGCATGCCGAACGGAGAAAATAGCAGCAGCTCATCTGTTCACACCTTGTTTCTGCCATGTGCTTGAACGCCAAGACGTTCGCGCTTCTGTGAGATGAAAGACGTCCTTCTGCATATGTGGTTGCTCACACCGGTGCACTTGTTAGTGTATCCATTCAGTCCTGGGCTGCGGGGCATTCAGAAGTGGCTCTGTGGAGACGTCTGCATAGAGGCAGCTGTCAGAACACGCACACTCGATTGTTCACCAAAACATATGCAGACGCGTCCTTAGCCTGTAGATTTGGATGCACAGAGTTCCCTGTGTTCGCAAGAGACAAGGGAATCGCGTCTGTGCGCACAGAAGCAATAGCGGACCGTTTCCCTCGGAGTGAACGCGAAAGAGCCGTCTATATACTCGCAGACACGCGAACGTGCCTCAATGCGGTCACAGAGGCAGCAGCTTTTGCACAGATGCTCCTGGTGATTCTGGCACTTTCCAGGCACACTCCTGAAAGTCGCGCACACTGCTGTTCACTCGCTAAACGACCTCTTGGGAAACACGTCTCCGGTCGACGGACCGCTCAGATTGCTTCTCGTGTAACTGTGAACTGTGTCAGCGCAGGGAATCCGTCTCTGTTGAGCAGATGTCAATCCTGCCTCGCCTTTGCTTTGTTGCCTCTACCAAGATGATTTCCCGTTTCTCTCTTCACTGGAGCAGGCAGACACAGCCAACGCACATCAAGTGTCAAGAGACACGCTCTGCTGAGCTCAACGCTTGTGCAGATGCACATGTGCGACGAAGTCAACACACGTGCTTGTGGAGAGAAAGAAAGGGACTCCCAGGCGTGTGGAGCGACGGGGAGAAAGAGCGGGCGCTGAGGAACACAGTTTCAAACAGACTGTCTCCACACAAACAGGCACCTGTCTGCAGGTATCCTAGATCTTGATTCTTGAACTTGAGGAAACACGCGTCTGAGCAAAACTCCCAAACGCTTCCAGGAAAGACACAGGCTCTCCCACAAGCACACAAGTGTTTGCCCTCAGCTATAGATCAGGGACAAGCCTGTGAAGAGCAACCAAAGAGCTCGTCCGTCTTTCCCTCAATAGATGGGAGTAGGCGCGCTTGCGGATGTGTGCGTGTGTGTGGCCACGCGTTTGCTTAGGCATCAGTGTGTGAAAAGGTAGGTGCTTTTCTCTAGCTGCGTGTGCGTGCACGTGGTGCTGGGTGCACATCCCTGGGTGCTCGTGGAAAGGTTTCTGCATGGTTTTCGCTGAGGAATCGTGTGTGTGCACATGGACAAAGAGAAGGCGCAGCAACCAGGTTCCAGCGCCGAAGAAGGCAAAAGGCGAGGTTTCCGGCGCTATCTCCTTCTCTCCCCAGAGCTAGTCGCGCAAAGCAAGCCGCTAAGCCGGCGACCGGCAAGAGAGCTACAACGAAGCATGCCGAACGGAGAAAATAGCAGCAGCTCATCTGTTCACACCTTGTTTCTGCCATGTGCTTGAACGCCAAGACGTTCGCGCTTCTGTGAGATGAAAGACGTCCTTCTGCATATGTGGTTGCTCACACCGGTGCACTTGTTAGTGTATCCATTCAGTCCTGGGCTGCGGGGCATTCAGAAGTGGCTCTGTGGAGACGTCTGCATAGAGGCAGCTGTCAGAACACGCACACTCGATTGTTCACCAAAACATATGCAGACGCGTCCTTAGCCTGTAGATTTGGATGCACAGAGTTCCCTGTGTTCGCAAGAGACAAGGGAATCGCGTCTGTGCGCACAGAAGCAATAGCGGACCGTTTCCCTCGGAGTGAACGCGAAAGAGCCGTCTATATACTCGCAGACACGCGAACGTGCCTCAATGCGGTCACAGAGGCAGCAGCTTTTGCACAGATGCTCCTGGTGATTCTGGCACTTTCCAGGCACACTCCTGAAAGTCGCGCACACTGCTGTTCACTCGCTAAACGACCTCTTGGGAAACACGTCTCCGGTCGACGGACCGCTCAGATTGCTTCTCGTGTAACTGTGAACTGTGTCAGCGCAGGGAATCCGTCTCTGTTGAGCAGATGTCAATCCTGCCTCGCTTTTGCTTTGTTGCCTCTACCAAGATGATTTCCCGTTTCTCTCTTCACTGGAGCAGGCAGACACAGCCAACGCACATCAAGTGTCAAGAGACACGCTCTGCTGAGCTCAACGCTTGTGCAGATGCACATGTGCGACGAAGTCAACACACGTGCTTGTGGAGAGAAAGAAAGGGACTCCCAGGCGTGTGGAGCGACGGGGAGAAAGAGCGGGCGCTGAGGAACACAGTTTCAAACAGACTGTCTCCACACAAACAGGCACCTGTCTGCAGGTATCCTAGATCTTGATTCTTGAACTTGAGGAAACACGCGTCTGAGCAAAACTCCCAAACGCTTCCAGGAAAGACACAGGCTCTCCCACAAGCACACAAGTGTTTGCCCTCAGCTATAGATCAGGGACAAGCCTGTGAAGAGCAACCAAAGAGCTCGTCCGTCTTTCCCTCAATAGATGGGAGTAGGCGCGCTTGCGGATGTGTGCGTGTGTGTGGCCACGCGTTTGCTTAGGCATCAGTGTGTGAAAAGGTAGGTGCTTTTCTCTAGCTGCGTGTGCGTGCACGTGGTGCTGGGTGCACATCCCTGGGTGCTCGTGGAAAGGTTTCTGCATGGTTTTCGCTGAGGAATCGTGTGTGTGCACATGGACAAAGAGAAGGCGCAGCAACCAGGTTCCAGCGCCGAAGAAGGCAAAAGGCGAGGTTTCCGGCGCTATCTCCTTCTCTCCCCAGAGCTAGTCGCGCAAAGCAAGCCGCTAAGCCGGCGACCGGCAAGAGAGCTACAACGAAGCATGCCGAACGGAGAAAATAGCAGCAGCTCATCTGTTCACACCTTGTTTCTGCCATGTGCTTGAACGCCAAGACGTTCGCGCTTCTGTGAGATGAAAGACGTCCTTCTGCATATGTGGTTGCTCACACCGGTGCACTTGTTAGTGTATCCATTCAGTCCTGGGCTGCGGGGCATTCAGAAGTGGCTCTGTGGAGACGTCTGCATAGAGGCAGCTGTCAGAACACGCACACTCGATTGTTCACCAAAACATATGCAGACGCGTCCTTAGCCTGTAGATTTGGATGCACAGAGTTCCCTGTGTTCGCAAGAGACAAGGGAATCGCGTCTGTGCGCACAGAAGCAATAGCGGACCGTTTCCCTCGGAGTGAACGCGAAAGAGCCGTCTATATACTCGCAGACACGCGAACGTGCCTCAATGCGGTCACAGAGGCAGCAGCTTTTGCACAGATGCTCCTGGTGATTCTGGCACTTTCCAGGCACACTCCTGAAAGTCGCGCACACTGCTGTTCACTCGCTAAACGACCTCTTGGGAAACACGTCTCCGGTCGACGGACCGCTCAGATTGCTTCTCGTGTAACTGTGAACTGTGTCAGCGCAGGGAATCCGTCTCTGTTGAGCAGATGTCAATCCTGCCTCGCCTTTGCTTTGTTGCCTCTACCAAGATGATTTCCCGTTTCTCTCTTCACTGGAGCAGGCAGACACAGCCAACGCACATCAAGTGTCAAGAGACACGCTCTGCTGAGCTCAACGCTTGTGCAGATGCACATGTGCGACGAAGTCAACACACGTGCTTGTGGAGAGAAAGAAAGGGACTCCCAGGCGTGTGGAGCGACGGGGAGAAAGAGCGGGCGCTGAGGAACACAGTTTCAAACAGACTGTCTCCACACAAACAGGCACCTGTCTGCAGGTATCCTAGATCTTGATTCTTGAACTTGAGGAAACACGCGTCTGAGCAAAACTCCCAAACGCTTCCAGGAAAGACACAGGCTCTCCCACAAGCACACAAGTGTTTGCCCTCAGCTATAGATCAGGGACAAGCCTGTGAAGAGCAACCAAAGAGCTCGTCCGTCTTTCCCTCAATAGATGGGAGTAGGCGCGCTTGCGGATGTGTGCGTGTGTGTGGCCACGCGTTTGCTTAGGCATCAGTGTGTGAAAAGGTAGGTGCTTTTCTCTAGCTGCGTGTGCGTGCACGTGGTGCTGGGTGCACATCCCTGGGTGCTCGTGGAAAGGTTTCTGCATGGTTTTCGCTGAGGAATCGTGTGTGTGCACATGGACAAAGAGAAGGCGCAGCAACCAGGTTCCAGCGCCGAAGAAGGCAAAAGGCGAGGTTTCCGGCGCTATCTCCTTCTCTCCCCAGAGCTAGTCGCGCAAAGCAAGCCGCTAAGCCGGCGACCGGCAAGAGAGCTACAACGAAGCATGCCGAACGGAGAAAATAGCAGCAGCTCATCTGTTCACACCTTGTTTCTGCCATGTGCTTGAACGCCAAGACGTTCGCGCTTCTGTGAGATGAAAGACGTCCTTCTGCATATGTGGTTGCTCACACCGGTGCACTTGTTAGTGTATCCATTCAGTCCTGGGCTGCGGGGCATTCAGAAGTGGCTCTGTGGAGACGTCTGCATAGAGGCAGCTGTCAGAACACGCACACTCGATTGTTCACCAAAACATATGCAGACGCGTCCTTAGCCTGTAGATTTGGATGCACAGAGTTCCCTGTGTTCGCAAGAGACAAGGGAATCGCGTCTGTGCGCACAGAAGCAATAGCGGACCGTTTCCCTCGGAGTGAACGCGAAAGAGCCGTCTATATACTCGCAGACACGCGAACGTGCCTCAATGCGGTCACAGAGGCAGCAGCTTTTGCACAGATGCTCCTGGTGATTCTGGCACTTTCCAGGCACACTCCTGAAAGTCGCGCACACTGCTGTTCACTCGCTAAACGACCTCTTGGGAAACACGTCTCCGGTCGACGGACCGCTCAGATTGCTTCTCGTGTAACTGTGAACTGTGTCAGCGCAGGGAATCCGTCTCTGTTGAGCAGATGTCAATCCTGCCTCGCTTTTGCTTTGTTGCCTCTACCAAGATGATTTCCCGTTTCTCTCTTCACTGGAGCAGGCAGACACAGCCAACGCACATCAAGTGTCAAGAGACACGCTCTGCTGAGCTCAACGCTTGTGCAGATGCACATGTGCGACGAAGTCAACACACGTGCTTGTGGAGAGAAAGAAAGGGACTCCCAGGCGTGTGGAGCGACGGGGAGAAAGAGCGGGCGCTGAGGAGCACAGTTTCAAACAGACTGTCTCCACACAAACAGGCACCTGTCTGCAGGTATCCTAGATCTTGATTCTTGAACTTGAGGAAACACGCGTCTGAGCAAAACTCCCAAACGCTTCCAGGAAAGACACAGGCTCTCCCACAAGCACACAAGTGTTTGCCCTCAGCTATAGATCAGGGACAAGCCTGTGAAGAGCAACCAAAGAGCTCGTCCGTCTTTCTCTCAGTAGATGGGAGTAGGCGCGCTTGCGGATGTGTGCGTGTGTGTGGCCACGCGTTTGCTTAGGCATCAGTGTGTGAAAAGGTAGGTGCTTTTCTCTAGCTGCGTGTGCGTGCACGTGGTGCTGGGTGCACATCCCTGGGTGCTCGTGGAAAGGTTTCTGCATGGTTTTCGCTGAGGAATCGTGTGTGTGCACATGGACAAAGAGAAGGCGCAGCAACCAGGTTCCAGCGCCGAAGAAGGCAAAAGGCGAGGTTTCCGGCGCTATCTCCTTCTCTCCCCAGAGCTAGTCGCGCAAAGCAAGCCGCTAAGCCGGCGACCGGCAAGAGAGCTACAACGAAGCATGCCGAACGGAGAAAATAGCAGCAGCTCATCTGTTCACACCTTGTTTCTGCCATGTGCTTGAACGCCAAGACGTTCGCGCTTCTGTGAGATGAAAGACGTCCTTCTGCATATGTGGTTGCTCACACCGGTGCACTTGTTAGTGTATCCATTCAGTCCTGGGCTGCGGGGCATTCAGAAGTGGCTCTGTGGAGACGTCTGCATAGAGGCAGCTGTCAGAACACGCACACTCGATTGTTCACCAAAACATATGCAGACGCGTCCTTAGCCTGTAGATTTGGATGCACAGAGTTCCCTGTGTTCGCAAGAGACAAGGGAATCGCGTCTGTGCGCACAGAAGCAATAGCGGACCGTTTCCCTCGGAGTGAACGCGAAAGAGCCGTCTATATACTCGCAGACACGCGAACGTGCCTCAATGCGGTCACAGAGGCAGCAGCTTTTGCACAGATGCTCCTGGTGATTCTGGCACTTTCCAGGCACACTCCTGAAAGTCGCGCACACTGCTGTTCACTCGCTAAACGACCTCTTGGGAAACACGTCTCCGGTCGACGGACCGCTCAGATTGCTTCTCGTGTAACTGTGAACTGTGTCAGCGCAGGGAATCCGTCTCTGTTGAGCAGATGTCAATCCTGCCTCGCCTTTGCTTTGTTGCCTCTACCAAGATGATTTCCCGTTTCTCTCTTCACTGGAGCAGGCAGACACAGCCAACGCACATCAAGTGTCAAGAGACACGCTCTGCTGAGCTCAACGCTTGTGCAGATGCACATGTGCGACGAAGTCAACACACGTGCTTGTGGAGAGAAAGAAAGGGACTCCCAGGCGTGTGGAGCGACGGGGAGAAAGAGCGGGCGCTGAGGAACACAGTTTCAAACAGACTGTCTCCACACAAACAGGCACCTGTCTGCAGGTATCCTAGATCTTGATTCTTGAACTTGAGGAAACACGCGTCTGAGCAAAACTCCCAAACGCTTCCAGGAAAGACACAGGCTCTCCCACAAGCACACAAGTGTTTGCCCTCAGCTATAGATCAGGGACAAGCCTGTGAAGAGCAACCAAAGAGCTCGTCCGTCTTTCCCTCAATAGATGGGAGTAGGCGCGCTTGCGGATGTGTGCGTGTGTGTGGCCACGCGTTTGCTTAGGCATCAGTGTGTGAAAAGGTAGGTGCTTTTCTCTAGCTGCGTGTGCGTGCACGTGGTGCTGGGTGCACATCCCTGGGTGCTCGTGGAAAGGTTTCTGCATGGTTTTCGCTGAGGAATCGTGTGTGTGCACATGGACAAAGAGAAGGCGCAGCAACCAGGTTCCAGCGCCGAAGAAGGCAAAAGGCGAGGTTTCCGGCGCTATCTCCTTCTCTCCCCAGAGCTAGTCGCGCAAAGCAAGCCGCTAAGCCGGCGACCGGCAAGAGAGCTACAACGAAGCATGCCGAACGGAGAAAATAGCAGCAGCTCATCTGTTCACACCTTGTTTCTGCCATGTGCTTGAACGCCAAGACGTTCGCGCTTCTGTGAGATGAAAGACGTCCTTCTGCATATGTGGTTGCTCACACCGGTGCACTTGTTAGTGTATCCATTCAGTCCTGGGCTGCGGGGCATTCAGAAGTGGCTCTGTGGAGACGTCTGCATAGAGGCAGCTGTCAGAACACGCACACTCGATTGTTCACCAAAACATATGCAGACGCGTCCTTAGCCTGTAGATTTGGATGCACAGAGTTCCCTGTGTTCGCAAGAGACAAGGGAATCGCGTCTGTGCGCACAGAAGCAATAGCGGACCGTTTCCCTCGGAGTGAACGCGAAAGAGCCGTCTATATACTCGCAGACACGCGAACGTGCCTCAATGCGGTCACAGAGGCAGCAGCTTTTGCACAGATGCTCCTGGTGATTCTGGCACTTTCCAGGCACACTCCTGAAAGTCGCGCACACTGCTGTTCACTCGCTAAACGACCTCTTGGGAAACACGTCTCCGGTCGACGGACCGCTCAGATTGCTTCTCGTGTAACTGTGAACTGTGTCAGCGCAGGGAATCCGTCTCTGTTGAGCAGATGTCAATCCTGCCTCGCCTTTGCTTTGTTGCCTCTACCAAGATGATTTCCCGTTTCTCTCTTCACTGGAGCAGGCAGACACAGCCAACGCACATCAAGTGTCAAGAGACACGCTCTGCTGAGCTCAACGCTTGTGCAGATGCACATGTGCGACGAAGTCAACACACGTGCTTGTGGAGAGAAAGAAAGGGACTCCCAGGCGTGTGGAGCGACGGGGAGAAAGAGCGGGCGCTGAGGAACACAGTTTCAAACAGACTGTCTCCACACAAACAGGCACCTGTCTGCAGGTATCCTAGATCTTGATTCTTGAACTTGAGGAAACACGCGTCTGAGCAAAACTCCCAAACGCTTCCAGGAAAGACACAGGCTCTCCCACAAGCACACAAGTGTTTGCCCTCAGCTATAGATCAGGGACAAGCCTGTGAAGAGCAACCAAAGAGCTCGTCCGTCTTTCCCTCAATAGATGGGAGTAGGCGCGCTTGCGGATGTGTGCGTGTGTGTGGCCACGCGTTTGCTTAGGCATCAGTGTGTGAAAAGGTAGGTGCTTTTCTCTAGCTGCGTGTGCGTGCACGTGGTGCTGGGTGCACATCCCTGGGTGCTCGTGGAAAGGTTTCTGCATGGTTTTCGCTGAGGAATCGTGTGTGTGCACATGGACAAAGAGAAGGCGCAGCAACCAGGTTCCAGCGCCGAAGAAGGCAAAAGGCGAGGTTTCCGGCGCTATCTCCTTCTCTCCCCAGAGCTAGTCGCGCAAAGCAAGCCGCTAAGCCGGCGACCGGCAAGAGAGCTACAACGAAGCATGCCGAACGGAGAAAATAGCAGCAGCTCATCTGTTCACACCTTGTTTCTGCCATGTGCTTGAACGCCAAGACGTTCGCGCTTCTGTGAGATGAAAGACGTCCTTCTGCATATGTGGTTGCTCACACCGGTGCACTTGTTAGTGTATCCATTCAGTCCTGGGCTGCGGGGCATTCAGAAGTGGCTCTGTGGAGACGTCTGCATAGAGGCAGCTGTCAGAACACGCACACTCGATTGTTCACCAAAACATATGCAGACGCGTCCTTAGCCTGTAGATTTGGATGCACAGAGTTCCCTGTGTTCGCAAGAGACAAGGGAATCGCGTCTGTGCGCACAGAAGCAATAGCGGACCGTTTCCCTCGGAGTGAACGCGAAAGAGCCGTCTATATACTCGCAGACACGCGAACGTGCCTCAATGCGGTCACAGAGGCAGCAGCTTTTGCACAGATGCTCCTGGTGATTCTGGCACTTTCCAGGCACACTCCTGAAAGTCGCGCACACTGCTGTTCACTCGCTAAACGACCTCTTGGGAAACACGTCTCCGGTCGACGGACCGCTCAGATTGCTTCTCGTGTAACTGTGAACTGTGTCAGCGCAGGGAATCCGTCTCTGTTGAGCAGATGTCAATCCTGCCTCGCCTTTGCTTTGTTGCCTCTACCAAGATGATTTCCCGTTTCTCTCTTCACTGGAGCAGGCAGACACAGCCAACGCACATCAAGTGTCAAGAGACACGCTCTGCTGAGCTCAACGCTTGTGCAGATGCACATGTGCGACGAAGTCAACACACGTGCTTGTGGAGAGAAAGAAAGGGACTCCCAGGCGTGTGGAGCGACGGGGAGAAAGAGCGGGCGCTGAGGAACACAGTTTCAAACAGACTGTCTCCACACAAACAGGCACCTGTCTGCAGGTATCCTAGATCTTGATTCTTGAACTTGAGGAAACACGCGTCTGAGCAAAACTCCCAAACGCTTCCAGGAAAGACACAGGCTCTCCCACAAGCACACAAGTGTTTGCCCTCAGCTATAGATCAGGGACAAGCCTGTGAAGAGATGCCCTGCTATTCTTTCGCCTTATGGCATCATGTGTTTCGTTCCTCTTGGAGATCGATTGTTAAACGTCTTTCCTCGGGCGACTGTGAAGCATTTGCCAGCGGAGGAGAAGTAGCACGGAGCAGCATTCAGTACTGCCTACGAGTGTCTTTGCTACCCTACTAGCGGAGCTCCAAGAACAGGCACACATCTTCAGGTACCTTCCAAATGTGGATTCCCCTGCAGCCCCGTAGGCGGGCGTGCAGTACGCCAACCGTCAACGGACGGTTTTCCCCTCAAGCCTGTCAGGACGTTGCTCGTCCGTCTTTCCCTCAATAGATGGGAGTAGGCGCGCTTGCGGATGTGTGCGTGTGTGTGGCCACGCGTTTGCTTAGGCTTCAGTGTGTGAAAAGGTAGGTGCTTTTCTCTAGCTGCGTGTGCGTGCACGTGGTGCTGGGTGCACATCCCTGGGTGCTCGTGGAAAGGTTTCTGCATGGTTTTCGCTGAGGAATCGTGTGTGTGCACAAGGACAAAGAGAAGGCGCAGCAACCAGGTTCCAGCGCCGAAGAAGGCAAAAGGCGAGGTTTCCGGCGCTATCTCCTTCTCTCCCCAGAGCTAGTCGCGCAAAGCAAGCCGCTAAGCCGGCGACCGGCAAGAGAGCTACAACGAAGCATGCCGAACGGAGAAAATAGCAGCAGCTCATCTGTTCACACCTTGTTTCTGCCATGTGCTTGAACGCCAAGACGTTCGCGCTTCTGTGAGATGAAAGACGTCCTTCTGCATATGTGGTTGCTCACACCGGTGCACTTGTTAGTGTATCCATTCAGTCCTGGGCTGCGGGGCATTCAGAAGTGGCTCTGTGGAGACGTCTGCATAGAGGCAGCTGTCAGAACACGCACACTCGATTGTTCACCAAAACATATGCAGACGCGTCCTTAGCCTGTAGATTTGGATGCACAGAGTTCCCTGTGTTCGCAAGAGACAAGGGAATCGCGTCTGTGCGCACAGAAGCAATAGCGGACCGTTTCCCTCGGAGTGAACGCGAAAGAGCCGTCTATATACTCGCAGACACGCGAACGTGCCTCAATGCGGTCACAGAGGCAGCAGCTTTTGCACAGATGCTCCTGGTGATTCTGGCACTTTCCAGGCACACTCCTGAAAGTCGCGCACACTGCTGTTCACTCGCTAAACGACCTCTTGGGAAACACGTCTCCGGTCGACGGACCGCTCAGATTGCTTCTCGTGTAACTGTGAACTGTGTCAGCGCAGGGAATCCGTCTCTGTTGAGCAGATGTCAATCCTGCCTCGCTTTTGCTTTGTTGCCTCTACCAAGATGATTTCCCGTTTCTCTCTTCACTGGAGCAGGCAGACACAGCCAACGCACATCAAGTGTCAAGAGACACGCTCTGCTGAGCTCAACGCTTGTGCAGATGCACATGTGCGACGAAGTCAACACACGTGCTTGTGGAGAGAAAGAAAGGGACTCCCAGGCGTGTGGAGCGACGGGGAGAAAGAGCGGGCGCTGAGGAACACAGTTTCAAACAGACTGTCTCCACACAAACAGGCACCTGTCTGCAGGTATCCTAGATCTTGATTCTTGAACTTGAGGAAACACGCGTCTGAGCAAAACTCCCAAACGCTTCCAGGAAAGACACAGGCTCTCCCACAAGCACACAAGTGTTTGCCCTCAGCTATAGATCAGGGACAAGCCTGTGAAGAGCAACCAAAGAGCTCGTCCGTCTTTCCCTCAATAGATGGGAGTAGGCGCGCTTGCGGATGTGTGCGTGTGTGTGGCCACGCGTTTGCTTAGGCATCAGTGTGTGAAAAGGTAGGTGCTTTTCTCTAGCTGCGTGTGCGTGCACGTGGTGCTGGGTGCACATCCCTGGGTGCTCGTGGAAAGGTTTCTGCATGGTTTTCGCTGAGGAATCGTGTGTGTGCACATGGACAAAGAGAAGGCGCAGCAACCAGGTTCCAGCGCCGAAGAAGGCAAAAGGCGAGGTTTCCGGCGCTATCTCCTTCTCTCCCCAGAGCTAGTCGCGCAAAGCAAGCCGCTAAGCCGGCGACCGGCAAGAGAGCTACAACGAAGCATGCCGAACGGAGAAAATAGCAGCAGCTCATCTGTTCACACCTTGTTTCTGCCATGTGCTTGAACGCCAAGACGTTCGCGCTTCTGTGAGATGAAAGACGTCCTTCTGCATATGTGGTTGCTCACACCGGTGCACTTGTTAGTGTATCCATTCAGTCCTGGGCTGCGGGGCATTCAGAAGTGGCTCTGTGGAGACGTCTGCATAGAGGCAGCTGTCAGAACACGCACACTCGATTGTTCACCAAAACATATGCAGACGCGTCCTTAGCCTGTAGATTTGGATGCACAGAGTTCCCTGTGTTCGCAAGAGACAAGGGAATCGCGTCTGTGCGCACAGAAGCAATAGCGGACCGTTTCCCTCGGAGTGAACGCGAAAGAGCCGTCTATATACTCGCAGACACGCGAACGTGCCTCAATGCGGTCACAGAGGCAGCAGCTTTTGCACAGATGCTCCTGGTGATTCTGGCACTTTCCAGGCACACTCCTGAAAGTCGCGCACACTGCTGTTCACTCGCTAAACGACCTCTTGGGAAACACGTCTCCGGTCGACGGACCGCTCAGATTGCTTCTCGTGTAACTGTGAACTGTGTCAGCGCAGGGAATCCGTCTCTGTTGAGCAGATGTCAATCCTGCCTCGCTTTTGCTTTGTTGCCTCTACCAAGATGATTTCCCGTTTCTCTCTTCACTGGAGCAGGCAGACACAGCCAACGCACATCAAGTGTCAAGAGACACGCTCTGCTGAGCTCAACGCTTGTGCAGATGCACATGTGCGACGAAGTCAACACACGTGCTTGTGGAGAGAAAGAAAGGGACTCCCAGGCGTGTGGAGCGACGGGGAGAAAGAGCGGGCGCTGAGGAACACAGTTTCAAACAGACTGTCTCCACACAAACAGGCACCTGTCTGCAGGTATCCTAGATCTTGATTCTTGAACTTGAGGAAACACGCGTCTGAGCAAAACTCCCAAACGCTTCCAGGAAAGACACAGGCTCTCCCACAAGCACACAAGTGTTTGCCCTCAGCTATAGATCAGGGACAAGCCTGTGAAGAGCAACCAAAGAGCTCGTCCGTCTTTCCCTCAATAGATGGGAGTAGGCGCGCTTGCGGATGTGTGCGTGTGTGTGGCCACGCGTTTGCTTAGGCATCAGTGTGTGAAAAGGTAGGTGCTTTTCTCTAGCTGCGTGTGCGTGCACGTGGTGCTGGGTGCACATCCCTGGGTGCTCGTGGAAAGGTTTCTGCATGGTTTTCGCTGAGGAATCGTGTGTGTGCACATGGACAAAGAGAAGGCGCAGCAACCAGGTTCCAGCGCCGAAGAAGGCAAAAGGCGAGGTTTCCGGCGCTATCTCCTTCTCTCCCCAGAGCTAGTCGCGCAAAGCAAGCCGCTAAGCCGGCGACCGGCAAGAGAGCTACAACGAAGCATGCCGAACGGAGAAAATAGCAGCAGCTCATCTGTTCACACCTTGTTTCTGCCATGTGCTTGAACGCCAAGACGTTCGCGCTTCTGTGAGATGAAAGACGTCCTTCTGCATATGTGGTTGCTCACACCGGTGCACTTGTTAGTGTATCCATTCAGTCCTGGGCTGCGGGGCATTCAGAAGTGGCTCTGTGGAGACGTCTGCATAGAGGCAGCTGTCAGAACACGCACACTCGATTGTTCACCAAAACATATGCAGACGCGTCCTTAGCCTGTAGATTTGGATGCACAGAGTTCCCTGTGTTCGCAAGAGACAAGGGAATCGCGTCTGTGCGCACAGAAGCAATAGCGGACCGTTTCCCTCGGAGTGAACGCGAAAGAGCCGTCTATATACTCGCAGACACGCGAACGTGCCTCAATGCGGTCACAGAGGCAGCAGCTTTTGCACAGATGCTCCTGGTGATTCTGGCACTTTCCAGGCACACTCCTGAAAGTCGCGCACACTGCTGTTCACTCGCTAAACGACCTCTTGGGAAACACGTCTCCGGTCGACGGACCGCTCAGATTGCTTCTCGTGTAACTGTGAACTGTGTCAGCGCAGGGAATCCGTCTCTGTTGAGCAGATGTCAATCCTGCCTCGCTTTTGCTTTGTTGCCTCTACCAAGATGATTTCCCGTTTCTCTCTTCACTGGAGCAGGCAGACACAGCCAACGCACATCAAGTGTCAAGAGACACGCTCTGCTGAGCTCAACGCTTGTGCAGATGCACATGTGCGACGAAGTCAACACACGTGCTTGTGGAGAGAAAGAAAGGGACTCCCAGGCGTGTGGAGCGACGGGGAGAAAGAGCGGGCGCTGAGGAACACAGTTTCAAACAGACTGTCTCCACACAAACAGGCACCTGTCTGCAGGTATCCTAGATCTTGATTCTTGAACTTGAGGAAACACGCGTCTGAGCAAAACTCCCAAACGCTTCCAGGAAAGACACAGGCTCTCCCACAAGCACACAAGTGTTTGCCCTCAGCTATAGATCAGGGACAAGCCTGTGAAGAGCAACCAAAGAGCTCGTCCGTCTTTCCCTCAATAGATGGGAGTAGGCGCGCTTGCGGATGTGTGCGTGTGTGTGGCCACGCGTTTGCTTAGGCATCAGTGTGTGAAAAGGTAGGTGCTTTTCTCTAGCTGCGTGTGCGTGCACGTGGTGCTGGGTGCACATCCCTGGGTGCTCGTGGAAAGGTTTCTGCATGGTTTTCGCTGAGGAATCGTGTGTGTGCACATGGACAAAGAGAAGGCGCAGCAACCAGGTTCCAGCGCCGAAGAAGGCAAAAGGCGAGGTTTCCGGCGCTATCTCCTTCTCTCCCCAGAGCTAGTCGCGCAAAGCAAGCCGCTAAGCCGGCGACCGGCAAGAGAGCTACAACGAAGCATGCCGAACGGAGAAAATAGCAGCAGCTCATCTGTTCACACCTTGTTTCTGCCATGTGCTTGAACGCCAAGACGTTCGCGCTTCTGTGAGATGAAAGACGTCCTTCTGCATATGTGGTTGCTCACACCGGTGCACTTGTTAGTGTATCCATTCAGTCCTGGGCTGCGGGGCATTCAGAAGTGGCTCTGTGGAGACGTCTGCATAGAGGCAGCTGTCAGAACACGCACACTCGATTGTTCACCAAAACATATGCAGACGCGTCCTTAGCCTGTAGATTTGGATGCACAGAGTTCCCTGTGTTCGCAAGAGACAAGGGAATCGCGTCTGTGCGCACAGAAGCAATAGCGGACCGTTTCCCTCGGAGTGAACGCGAAAGAGCCGTCTATATACTCGCAGACACGCGAACGTGCCTCAATGCGGTCACAGAGGCAGCAGCTTTTGCACAGATGCTCCTGGTGATTCTGGCACTTTCCAGGCACACTCCTGAAAGTCGCGCACACTGCTGTTCACTCGCTAAACGACCTCTTGGGAAACACGTCTCCGGTCGACGGACCGCTCAGATTGCTTCTCGTGTAACTGTGAACTGTGTCAGCGCAGGGAATCCGTCTCTGTTGAGCAGATGTCAATCCTGCCTCGCTTTTGCTTTGTTGCCTCTACCAAGATGATTTCCCGTTTCTCTCTTCACTGGAGCAGGCAGACACAGCCAACGCACATCAAGTGTCAAGAGACACGCTCTGCTGAGCTCAACGCTTGTGCAGATGCACATGTGCGACGAAGTCAACACACGTGCTTGTGGAGAGAAAGAAAGGGACTCCCAGGCGTGTGGAGCGACGGGGAGAAAGAGCGGGCGCTGAGGAACACAGTTTCAAACAGACTGTCTCCACACAAACAGGCACCTGTCTGCAGGTATCCTAGATCTTGATTCTTGAACTTGAGGAAACACGCGTCTGAGCAAAACTCCCAAACGCTTCCAGGAAAGACACAGGCTCTCCCACAAGCACACAAGTGTTTGCCCTCAGCTATAGATCAGGGACAAGCCTGTGAAGAGCAACCAAAGAGCTCGTCCGTCTTTCCCTCAATAGATGGGAGTAGGCGCGCTTGCGGATGTGTGCGTGTGTGTGGCCACGCGTTTGCTTAGGCATCAGAGTGTGAAAAGGTAGGTGCTTTTCTCTAGCTGCGTGTGCGTGCACGTGGTGCTGGGTGCACATCCCTGGGTGCTCGTGGAAAGGTTTCTGCATGGTTTTCGCTGAGGAATCGTGTGTGTGCACATGGACAAAGAGAAGGCGCAGCAACCAGGTTCCAGCGCCGAAGAAGGCAAAAGGCGAGGTTTCCGGCGCTATCTCCTTCTCTCCCCAGAGCTAGTCGCGCAAAGCAAGCCGCTAAGCCGGCGACCGGCAAGAGAGCTACAACGAAGCATGCCGAACGGAGAAAATAGCAGCAGCTCATCTGTTCACACCTTGTTTCTGCCATGTGCTTGAACGCCAAGACGTTCGCGCTTCTGTGAGATGAAAGACGTCCTTCTGCATATGTGGTTGCTCACACCGGTGCACTTGTTAGTGTATCCATTCAGTCCTGGGCTGCGGGGCATTCAGAAGTGGCTCTGTGGAGACGTCTGCATAGAGGCAGCTGTCAGAACACGCACACTCGATTGTTCACCAAAACATATGCAGACGCGTCCTTAGCCTGTAGATTTGGATGCACAGAGTTCCCTGTGTTCGCAAGAGACAAGGGAATCGCGTCTGTGCGCACAGAAGCAATAGCGGACCGTTTCCCTCGGAGTGAACGCGAAAGAGCCGTCTATATACTCGCAGACACGCGAACGTGCCTCAATGCGGTCACAGAGGCAGCAGCTTTTGCACAGATGCTCCTGGTGATTCTGGCACTTTCCAGGCACACTCCTGAAAGTCGCGCACACTGCTGTTCACTCGCTAAACGACCTCTTGGGAAACACGTCTCCGGTCGACGGACCGCTCAGATTGCTTCTCGTGTAACTGTGAACTGTGTCAGCGCAGGGAATCCGTCTCTGTTGAGCAGATGTCAATCCTGCCTCGCTTTTGCTTTGTTGCCTCTACCAAGATGATTTCCCGTTTCTCTCTTCACTGGAGCAGGCAGACACAGCCAACGCACATCAAGTGTCAAGAGACACGCTCTGCTGAGCTCAACGCTTGTGCAGATGCACATGTGCGACGAAGTCAACACACGTGCTTGTGGAGAGAAAGAAAGGGACTCCCAGGCGTGTGGAGCGACGGGGAGAAAGAGCGGGCGCTGAGGAACACAGTTTCAAACAGACTGTCTCCACACAAACAGGCACCTGTCTGCAGGTATCCTAGATCTTGATTCTTGAACTTGAGGAAACACGCGTCTGAGCAAAACTCCCAAACGCTTCCAGGAAAGACACAGGCTCTCCCACAAGCACACAAGTGTTTGCCCTCAGCTATAGATCAGGGACAAGCCTGTGAAGAGCAACCAAAGAGCTCGTCCGTCTTTCCCTCAATAGATGGGAGTAGGCGCGCTTGCGGATGTGTGCGTGTGTGTGGCCACGCGTTTGCTTAGGCATCAGTGTGTGAAAAGGTAGGTGCTTTTCTCTAGCTGCGTGTGCGTGCACGTGGTGCTGGGTGCACATCCCTGGGTGCTCGTGGAAAGGTTTCTGCATGGTTTTCGCTGAGGAATCGTGTGTGTGCACATGGACAAAGAGAAGGCGCAGCAACCAGGTTCCAGCGCCGAAGAAGGCAAAAGGCGAGGTTTCCGGCGCTATCTCCTTCTCTCCCCAGAGCTAGTCGCGCAAAGCAAGCCGCTAAGCCGGCGACCGGCAAGAGAGCTACAACGAAGCATGCCGAACGGAGAAAATAGCAGCAGCTCATCTGTTCACACCTTGTTTCTGCCATGTGCTTGAACGCCAAGACGTTCGCGCTTCTGTGAGATGAAAGACGTCCTTCTGCATATGTGGTTGCTCACACCGGTGCACTTGTTAGTGTATCCATTCAGTCCTGGGCTGCGGGGCATTCAGAAGTGGCTCTGTGGAGACGTCTGCATAGAGGCAGCTGTCAGAACACGCACACTCGATTGTTCACCAAAACATATGCAGACGCGTCCTTAGCCTGTAGATTTGGATGCACAGAGTTCCCTGTGTTCGCAAGAGACAAGGGAATCGCGTCTGTGCGCACAGAAGCAATAGCGGACCGTTTCCCTCGGAGTGAACGCGAAAGAGCCGTCTATATACTCGCAGACACGCGAACGTGCCTCAATGCGGTCACAGAGGCAGCAGCTTTTGCACAGATGCTCCTGGTGATTCTGGCACTTTCCAGGCACACTCCTGAAAGTCGCGCACACTGCTGTTCACTCGCTAAACGACCTCTTGGGAAACACGTCTCCGGTCGACGGACCGCTCAGATTGCTTCTCGTGTAACTGTGAACTGTGTCAGCGCAGGGAATCCGTCTCTGTTGAGCAGATGTCAATCCTGCCTCGCTTTTGCTTTGTTGCCTCTACCAAGATGATTTCCCGTTTCTCTCTTCACTGGAGCAGGCAGACACAGCCAACGCACATCAAGTGTCAAGAGACACGCTCTGCTGAGCTCAACGCTTGTGCAGATGCACATGTGCGACGAAGTCAACACACGTGCTTGTGGAGAGAAAGAAAGGGACTCCCAGGCGTGTGGAGCGACGGGGAGAAAGAGCGGGCGCTGAGGAACACAGTTTCAAACAGACTGTCTCCACACAAACAGGCACCTGTCTGCAGGTATCCTAGATCTTGATTCTTGAACTTGAGGAAACACGCGTCTGAGCAAAACTCCCAAACGCTTCCAGGAAAGACACAGGCTCTCCCACAAGCACACAAGTGTTTGCCCTCAGCTATAGATCAGGGACAAGCCTGTGAAGAGCAACCAAAGAGCTCGTCCGTCTTTCCCTCAATAGATGGGAGTAGGCGCGCTTGCGGATGTGTGCGTGTGTGTGGCCACGCGTTTGCTTAGGCATCAGTGTGTGAAAAGGTAGGTGCTTTTCTCTAGCTGCGTGTGCGTGCACGTGGTGCTGGGTGCACATCCCTGGGTGCTCGTGGAAAGGTTTCTGCATGGTTTTCGCTGAGGAATCGTGTGTGTGCACATGGACAAAGAGAAGGCGCAGCAACCAGGTTCCAGCGCCGAAGAAGGCAAAAGGCGAGGTTTCCGGCGCTATCTCCTTCTCTCCCCAGAGCTAGTCGCGCAAAGCAAGCCGCTAAGCCGGCGACCGGCAAGAGAGCTACAACGAAGCATGCCGAACGGAGAAAATAGCAGCAGCTCATCTGTTCACACCTTGTTTCTGCCATGTGCTTGAACGCCAAGACGTTCGCGCTTCTGTGAGATGAAAGACGTCCTTCTGCATATGTGGTTGCTCACACCGGTGCACTTGTTAGTGTATCCATTCAGTCCTGGGCTGCGGGGCATTCAGAAGTGGCTCTGTGGAGACGTCTGCATAGAGGCAGCTGTCAGAACACGCACACTCGATTGTTCACCAAAACATATGCAGACGCGTCCTTAGCCTGTAGATTTGGATGCACAGAGTTCCCTGTGTTCGCAAGAGACAAGGGAATCGCGTCTGTGCGCACAGAAGCAATAGCGGACCGTTTCCCTCGGAGTGAACGCGAAAGAGCCGTCTATATACTCGCAGACACGCGAACGTGCCTCAATGCGGTCACAGAGGCAGCAGCTTTTGCACAGATGCTCCTGGTGATTCTGGCACTTTCCAGGCACACTCCTGAAAGTCGCGCACACTGCTGTTCACTCGCTAAACGACCTCTTGGGAAACACGTCTCCGGTCGACGGACCGCTCAGATTGCTTCTCGTGTAACTGTGAACTGTGTCAGCGCAGGGAATCCGTCTCTGTTGAGCAGATGTCAATCCTGCCTCGCTTTTGCTTTGTTGCCTCTACCAAGATGATTTCCCGTTTCTCTCTTCACTGGAGCAGGCAGACACAGCCAACGCACATCAAGTGTCAAGAGACACGCTCTGCTGAGCTCAACGCTTGTGCAGATGCACATGTGCGACGAAGTCAACACACGTGCTTGTGGAGAGAAAGAAAGGGACTCCCAGGCGTGTGGAGCGACGGGGAGAAAGAGCGGGCGCTGAGGAACACAGTTTCAAACAGACTGTCTCCACACAAACAGGCACCTGTCTGCAGGTATCCTAGATCTTGATTCTTGAACTTGAGGAAACACGCGTCTGAGCAAAACTCCCAAACGCTTCCAGGAAAGACACAGGCTCTCCCACAAGCACACAAGTGTTTGCCCTCAGCTATAGATCAGGGACAAGCCTGTGAAGAGATGCCCTGCTATTCTTTCGCCTTATGGCATCATGTGTTTCGTTCCTCTTGGAGATCGATTGTTAAACGTCTTTCCTCGGGCGACTGTGAAGCATTTGCCAGCGGAGGAGAAGTAGCACGGAGCAGCATTCAGTACTGCCTACGAGTGTCTTTGCTACCCTACTAGCGGAGCTCCAAGAACAGGCACACATCTTCAGGTACCTTCCAAATGTGGATTCCCCTGCAGCCCCGTAGGCGGGCGTGCAGTACGCCAACCGTCAACGGACGGTTTTCCCCTCAAGCCTGTCAGGACGTTGCTCGTCCGTCTTTCCCTCAATAGATGGGAGTAGGCGCGCTTGCGGATGTGTGCGTGTGTGTGGCCACGCGTTTGCTTAGGCTTCAGTGTGTGAAAAGGTAGGTGCTTTTCTCTAGCTGCGTGTGCGTGCACGTGGTGCTGGGTGCACATCCCTGGGTGCTCGTGGAAAGGTTTCTGCATGGTTTCCGCTGAGGAATCGTGTGTGTGCACAAGGACAAAGAGAAGGCGCAGCAACCAGGTTCCAGCGCCGAAGAAGGCAAAAGGCGAGGTTTCCGGCGCTATCTCCTTCTCTCCCCAGAGCTAGTCGCGCAAAGCAAGCCGCTAAGCCGGCGACCGGCAAGAGAGCTACAACGAAGCATGCCGAACGGAGAAAATAGCAGCAGCTCATCTGTTCACACCTTGTTTCTGCCATGTGCTTGAACGCCAAGACGTTCGCGCTTCTGTGAGATGAAAGACGTCCTTCTGCATATGTGGTTGCTCACACCGGTGCACTTGTTAGTGTATCCATTCAGTCCTGGGCTGCGGGGCATTCAGAAGTGGCTCTGTGGAGACGTCTGCATAGAGGCAGCTGTCAGAACACGCACACTCGATTGTTCACCAAAACATATGCAGACGCGTCCTTAGCCTGTAGATTTGGATGCACAGAGTTCCCTGTGTTCGCAAGAGACAAGGGAATCGCGTCTGTGCGCACAGAAGCAATAGCGGACCGTTTCCCTCGGAGTGAACGCGAAAGAGCCGTCTATATACTCGCAGACACGCGAACGTGCCTCAATGCGGTCACAGAGGCAGCAGCTTTTGCACAGATGCTCCTGGTGATTCTGGCACTTTCCAGGCACACTCCTGAAAGTCGCGCACACTGCTGTTCACTCGCTAAACGACCTCTTGGGAAACACGTCTCCGGTCGACGGACCGCTCAGATTGCTTCTCGTGTAACTGTGAACTGTGTCAGCGCAGGGAATCCGTCTCTGTTGAGCAGATGTCAATCCTGCCTCGCTTTTGCTTTGTTGCCTCTACCAAGATGATTTCCCGTTTCTCTCTTCACTGGAGCAGGCAGACACAGCCAACGCACATCAAGTGTCAAGAGACACGCTCTGCTGAGCTCAACGCTTGTGCAGATGCACATGTGCGACGAAGTCAACACACGTGCTTGTGGAGAGAAAGAAAGGGACTCCCAGGCGTGTGGAGCGACGGGGAGAAAGAGCGGGCGCTGAGGAACACAGTTTCAAACAGACTGTCTCCACACAAACAGGCACCTGTCTGCAGGTATCCTAGATCTTGATTCTTGAACTTGAGGAAACACGCGTCTGAGCAAAACTCCCAAACGCTTCCAGGAAAGACACAGGCTCTCCCACAAGCACACAAGTGTTTGCCCTCAGCTATAGATCAGGGACAAGCCTGTGAAGAGCAACCAAAGAGCTCGTCCGTCTTTCCCTCAATAGATGGGAGTAGGCGCGCTTGCGGATGTGTGCGTGTGTGTGGCCACGCGTTTGCTTAGGCATCAGTGTGTGAAAAGGTAGGTGCTTTTCTCTAGCTGCGTGTGCGTGCACGTGGTGCTGGGTGCACATCCCTGGGTGCTCGTGGAAAGGTTTCTGCATGGTTTTCGCTGAGGAATCGTGTGTGTGCACATGGACAAAGAGAAGGCGCAGCAACCAGGTTCCAGCGCCGAAGAAGGCAAAAGGCGAGGTTTCCGGCGCTATCTCCTTCTCTCCCCAGAGCTAGTCGCGCAAAGCAAGCCGCTAAGCCGGCGACCGGCAAGAGAGCTACAACGAAGCATGCCGAACGGAGAAAATAGCAGCAGCTCATCTGTTCACACCTTGTTTCTGCCATGTGCTTGAACGCCAAGACGTTCGCGCTTCTGTGAGATGAAAGACGTCCTTCTGCATATGTGGTTGCTCACACCGGTGCACTTGTTAGTGTATCCATTCAGTCCTGGGCTGCGGGGCATTCAGAAGTGGCTCTGTGGAGACGTCTGCATAGAGGCAGCTGTCAGAACACGCACACTCGATTGTTCACCAAAACATATGCAGACGCGTCCTTAGCCTGTAGATTTGGATGCACAGAGTTCCCTGTGTTCGCAAGAGACAAGGGAATCGCGTCTGTGCGCACAGAAGCAATAGCGGACCGTTTCCCTCGGAGTGAACGCGAAAGAGCCGTCTATATACTCGCAGACACGCGAACGTGCCTCAATGCGGTCACAGAGGCAGCAGCTTTTGCACAGATGCTCCTGGTGATTCTGGCACTTTCCAGGCACACTCCTGAAAGTCGCGCACACTGCTGTTCACTCGCTAAACGACCTCTTGGGAAACACGTCTCCGGTCGACGGACCGCTCAGATTGCTTCTCGTGTAACTGTGAACTGTGTCAGCGCAGGGAATCCGTCTCTGTTGAGCAGATGTCAATCCTGCCTCGCTTTTGCTTTGTTGCCTCTACCAAGATGATTTCCCGTTTCTCTCTTCACTGGAGCAGGCAGACACAGCCAACGCACATCAAGTGTCAAGAGACACGCTCTGCTGAGCTCAACGCTTGTGCAGATGCACATGTGCGACGAAGTCAACACACGTGCTTGTGGAGAGAAAGAAAGGGACTCCCAGGCGTGTGGAGCGACGGGGAGAAAGAGCGGGCGCTGAGGAACACAGTTTCAAACAGACTGTCTCCACACAAACAGGCACCTGTCTGCAGGTATCCTAGATCTTGATTCTTGAACTTGAGGAAACACGCGTCTGAGCAAAACTCCCAAACGCTTCCAGGAAAGACACAGGCTCTCCCACAAGCACACAAGTGTTTGCCCTCAGCTATAGATCAGGGACAAGCCTGTGAAGAGCAACCAAAGAGCTCGTCCGTCTTTCCCTCAATAGATGGGAGTAGGCGCGCTTGCGGATGTGTGCGTGTGTGTGGCCACGCGTTTGCTTAGGCATCAGTGTGTGAAAAGGTAGGTGCTTTTCTCTAGCTGCGTGTGCGTGCACGTGGTGCTGGGTGCACATCCCTGGGTGCTCGTGGAAAGGTTTCTGCATGGTTTTCGCTGAGGAATCGTGTGTGTGCACATGGACAAAGAGAAGGCGCAGCAACCAGGTTCCAGCGCCGAAGAAGGCAAAAGGCGAGGTTTCCGGCGCTATCTCCTTCTCTCCCCAGAGCTAGTCGCGCAAAGCAAGCCGCTAAGCCGGCGACCGGCAAGAGAGCTACAACGAAGCATGCCGAACGGAGAAAATAGCAGCAGCTCATCTGTTCACACCTTGTTTCTGCCATGTGCTTGAACGCCAAGACGTTCGCGCTTCTGTGAGATGAAAGACGTCCTTCTGCATATGTGGTTGCTCACACCGGTGCACTTGTTAGTGTATCCATTCAGTCCTGGGCTGCGGGGCATTCAGAAGTGGCTCTGTGGAGACGTCTGCATAGAGGCAGCTGTCAGAACACGCACACTCGATTGTTCACCAAAACATATGCAGACGCGTCCTTAGCCTGTAGATTTGGATGCACAGAGTTCCCTGTGTTCGCAAGAGACAAGGGAATCGCGTCTGTGCGCACAGAAGCAATAGCGGACCGTTTCCCTCGGAGTGAACGCGAAAGAGCCGTCTATATACTCGCAGACACGCGAACGTGCCTCAATGCGGTCACAGAGGCAGCAGCTTTTGCACAGATGCTCCTGGTGATTCTGGCACTTTCCAGGCACACTCCTGAAAGTCGCGCACACTGCTGTTCACTCGCTAAACGACCTCTTGGGAAACACGTCTCCGGTCGACGGACCGCTCAGATTGCTTCTCGTGTAACTGTGAACTGTGTCAGCGCAGGGAATCCGTCTCTGTTGAGCAGATGTCAATCCTGCCTCGCTTTTGCTTTGTTGCCTCTACCAAGATGATTTCCCGTTTCTCTCTTCACTGGAGCAGGCAGACACAGCCAACGCACATCAAGTGTCAAGAGACACGCTCTGCTGAGCTCAACGCTTGTGCAGATGCACATGTGCGACGAAGTCAACACACGTGCTTGTGGAGAGAAAGAAAGGGACTCCCAGGCGTGTGGAGCGACGGGGAGAAAGAGCGGGCGCTGAGGAACACAGTTTCAAACAGACTGTCTCCACACAAACAGGCACCTGTCTGCAGGTATCCTAGATCTTGATTCTTGAACTTGAGGAAACACGCGTCTGAGCAAAACTCCCAAACGCTTCCAGGAAAGACACAGGCTCTCCCACAAGCACACAAGTGTTTGCCCTCAGCTATAGATCAGGGACAAGCCTGTGAAGAGATGCCCTGCTATTCTTTCGCCTTATGGCATCATGTGTTTCGTTCCTCTTGGAGATCGATTGTTAAACGTCTTTCCTAGGGCGACTGTGAAGCATTTGCCAGCGGAGGAGAAGTAGCACGGAGCAGCATTCAGTACTGCCTACGAGTGTCTTTGCTACCCTACTAGCGGAGCTCCAAGAACAGGCACACATCTTCAGGTACCTTCCAAATGTGGATTCCCCTGCAGCCCCGTAGGCGGGCGTGCAGTACGCCAACCGTCAACGGACGGTTTTCCCCTCAAGCCTGTCAGGACGTTGCTCGTCCGTCTTTCCCTCAATAGATGGGAGTAGGCGCGCTTGCGGATGTGTGCGTGTGTGTGGCCACGCGTTTGCTTAGGCTTCAGTGTGTGAAAAGGTAGGTGCTTTTCTCTAGCTGCGTGTGCGTGCACGTGGTGCTGGGTGCACATCCCTGGGTGCTCGTGGAAAGGTTTCTGCATGGTTTTCGCTGAGGAATCGTGTGTGTGCACAAGGACAAAGAGAAGGCGCAGCAACCAGGTTCCAGCGCCGAAGAAGGCAAAAGGCGAGGTTTCCGGCGCTATCTCCTTCTCTCCCCAGAGCTAGTCGCGCAAAGCAAGCCGCTAAGCCGGCGACCGGCAAGAGAGCTACAACGAAGCATGCCGAACGGAGAAAATAGCAGCAGCTCATCTGTTCACACCTTGTTTCTGCCATGTGCTTGAACGCCAAGACGTTCGCGCTTCTGTGAGATGAAAGACGTCCTTCTGCATATGTGGTTGCTCACACCGGTGCACTTGTTAGTGTATCCATTCAGTCCTGGGCTGCGGGGCATTCAGAAGTGGCTCTGTGGAGACGTCTGCATAGAGGCAGCTGTCAGAACACGCACACTCGATTGTTCACCAAAACATATGCAGACGCGTCCTTAGCCTGTAGATTTGGATGCACAGAGTTCCCTGTGTTCGCAAGAGACAAGGGAATCGCGTCTGTGCGCACAGAAGCAATAGCGGACCGTTTCCCTCGGAGTGAACGCGAAAGAGCCGTCTATATACTCGCAGACACGCGAACGTGCCTCAATGCGGTCACAGAGGCAGCAGCTTTTGCACAGATGCTCCTGGTGATTCTGGCACTTTCCAGGCACACTCCTGAAAGTCGCGCACACTGCTGTTCACTCGCTAAACGACCTCTTGGGAAACACGTCTCCGGTCGACGGACCGCTCAGATTGCTTCTCGTGTAACTGTGAACTGTGTCAGCGCAGGGAATCCGTCTCTGTTGAGCAGATGTCAATCCTGCCTCGCTTTTGCTTTGTTGCCTCTACCAAGATGATTTCCCGTTTCTCTCTTCACTGGAGCAGGCAGACACAGCCAACGCACATCAAGTGTCAAGAGACACGCTCTGCTGAGCTCAACGCTTGTGCAGATGCACATGTGCGACGAAGTCAACACACGTGCTTGTGGAGAGAAAGAAAGGGACTCCCAGGCGTGTGGAGCGACGGGGAGAAAGAGCGGGCGCTGAGGAACACAGTTTCAAACAGACTGTCTCCACACAAACAGGCACCTGTCTGCAGGTATCCTAGATCTTGATTCTTGAACTTGAGGAAACACGCGTCTGAGCAAAACTCCCAAACGCTTCCAGGAAAGACACAGGCTCTCCCACAAGCACACAAGTGTTTGCCCTCAGCTATAGATCAGGGACAAGCCTGTGAAGAGCAACCAAAGAGCTCGTCCGTCTTTCCCTCAATAGATGGGAGTAGGCGCGCTTGCGGATGTGTGCGTGTGTGTGGCCACGCGTTTGCTTAGGCATCAGTGTGTGAAAAGGTAGGTGCTTTTCTCTAGCTGCGTGTGCGTGCACGTGGTGCTGGGTGCACATCCCTGGGTGCTCGTGGAAAGGTTTCTGCATGGTTTTCGCTGAGGAATCGTGTGTGTGCACATGGACAAAGAGAAGGCGCAGCAACCAGGTTCCAGCGCCGAAGAAGGCAAAAGGCGAGGTTTCCGGCGCTATCTCCTTCTCTCCCCAGAGCTAGTCGCGCAAAGCAAGCCGCTAAGCCGGCGACCGGCAAGAGAGCTACAACGAAGCATGCCGAACGGAGAAAATAGCAGCAGCTCATCTGTTCACACCTTGTTTCTGCCATGTGCTTGAACGCCAAGACGTTCGCGCTTCTGTGAGATGAAAGACGTCCTTCTGCATATGTGGTTGCTCACACCGGTGCACTTGTTAGTGTATCCATTCAGTCCTGGGCTGCGGGGCATTCAGAAGTGGCTCTGTGGAGACGTCTGCATAGAGGCAGCTGTCAGAACACGCACACTCGATTGTTCACCAAAACATATGCAGACGCGTCCTTAGCCTGTAGATTTGGATGCACAGAGTTCCCTGTGTTCGCAAGAGACAAGGGAATCGCGTCTGTGCGCACAGAAGCAATAGCGGACCGTTTCCCTCGGAGTGAACGCGAAAGAGCCGTCTATATACTCGCAGACACGCGAACGTGCCTCAATGCGGTCACAGAGGCAGCAGCTTTTGCACAGATGCTCCTGGTGATTCTGGCACTTTCCAGGCACACTCCTGAAAGTCGCGCACACTGCTGTTCACTCGCTAAACGACCTCTTGGGAAACACGTCTCCGGTCGACGGACCGCTCAGATTGCTTCTCGTGTAACTGTGAACTGTGTCAGCGCAGGGAATCCGTCTCTGTTGAGCAGATGTCAATCCTGCCTCGCTTTTGCTTTGTTGCCTCTACCAAGATGATTTCCCGTTTCTCTCTTCACTGGAGCAGGCAGACACAGCCAACGCACATCAAGTGTCAAGAGACACGCTCTGCTGAGCTCAACGCTTGTGCAGATGCACATGTGCGACGAAGTCAACACACGTGCTTGTGGAGAGAAAGAAAGGGACTCCCAGGCGTGTGGAGCGACGGGGAGAAAGAGCGGGCGCTGAGGAACACAGTTTCAAACAGACTGTCTCCACACAAACAGGCACCTGTCTGCAGGTATCCTAGATCTTGATTCTTGAACTTGAGGAAACACGCGTCTGAGCAAAACTCCCAAACGCTTCCAGGAAAGACACAGGCTCTCCCACAAGCACACAAGTGTTTGCCCTCAGCTATAGATCAGGGACAAGCCTGTGAAGAGCAACCAAAGAGCTCGTCCGTCTTTCCCTCAATAGATGGGAGTAGGCGCGCTTGCGGATGTGTGCGTGTGTGTGGCCACGCGTTTGCTTAGGCATCAGTGTGTGAAAAGGTAGGTGCTTTTCTCTAGCTGCGTGTGCGTGCACGTGGTGCTGGGTGCACATCCCTGGGTGCTCGTGGAAAGGTTTCTGCATGGTTTTCGCTGAGGAATCGTGTGTGTGCACATGGACAAAGAGAAGGCGCAGCAACCAGGTTCCAGCGCCGAAGAAGGCAAAAGGCGAGGTTTCCGGCGCTATCTCCTTCTCTCCCCAGAGCTAGTCGCGCAAAGCAAGCCGCTAAGCCGGCGACCGGCAAGAGAGCTACAACGAAGCATGCCGAACGGAGAAAATAGCAGCAGCTCATCTGTTCACACCTTGTTTCTGCCATGTGCTTGAACGCCAAGACGTTCGCGCTTCTGTGAGATGAAAGACGTCCTTCTGCATATGTGGTTGCTCACACCGGTGCACTTGTTAGTGTATCCATTCAGTCCTGGGCTGCGGGGCATTCAGAAGTGGCTCTGTGGAGACGTCTGCATAGAGGCAGCTGTCAGAACACGCACACTCGATTGTTCACCAAAACATATGCAGACGCGTCCTTAGCCTGTAGATTTGGATGCACAGAGTTCCCTGTGTTCGCAAGAGACAAGGGAATCGCGTCTGTGCGCACAGAAGCAATAGCGGACCGTTTCCCTCGGAGTGAACGCGAAAGAGCCGTCTATATACTCGCAGACACGCGAACGTGCCTCAATGCGGTCACAGAGGCAGCAGCTTTTGCACAGATGCTCCTGGTGATTCTGGCACTTTCCAGGCACACTCCTGAAAGTCGCGCACACTGCTGTTCACTCGCTAAACGACCTCTTGGGAAACACGTCTCCGGTCGACGGACCGCTCAGATTGCTTCTCGTGTAACTGTGAACTGTGTCAGCGCAGGGAATCCGTCTCTGTTGAGCAGATGTCAATCCTGCCTCGCTTTTGCTTTGTTGCCTCTACCAAGATGATTTCCCGTTTCTCTCTTCACTGGAGCAGGCAGACACAGCCAACGCACATCAAGTGTCAAGAGACACGCTCTGCTGAGCTCAACGCTTGTGCAGATGCACATGTGCGACGAAGTCAACACACGTGCTTGTGGAGAGAAAGAAAGGGACTCCCAGGCGTGTGGAGCGACGGGGAGAAAGAGCGGGCGCTGAGGAACACAGTTTCAAACAGACTGTCTCCACACAAACAGGCACCTGTCTGCAGGTATCCTAGATCTTGATTCTTGAACTTGAGGAAACACGCGTCTGAGCAAAACTCCCAAACGCTTCCAGGAAAGACACAGGCTCTCCCACAAGCACACAAGTGTTTGCCCTCAGCTATAGATCAGGGACAAGCCTGTGAAGAGATGCCCTGCTATTCTTTCGCCTTATGGCATCATGTGTTTCGTTCCTCTTGGAGATCGATTGTTAAACGTCTTTCCTAGGGCGACTGTGAAGCATTTGCCAGCGGAGGAGAAGTAGCACGGAGCAGCATTCAGTACTGCCTACGAGTGTCTTTGCTACCCTACTAGCGGAGCTCCAAGAACAGGCACACATCTTCAGGTACCTTCCAAATGTGGATTCCCCTGCAGCCCCGTAGGCGGGCGTGCAGTACGCCAACCGTCAACGGACGGTTTTCCCCTCAAGCCTGTCAGGACGTTGCTCGTCCGTCTTTCCCTCAATAGATGGGAGTAGGCGCGCTTGCGGATGTGTGCGTGTGTGTGGCCACGCGTTTGCTTAGGCTTCAGTGTGTGAAAAGGTAGGTGCTTTTCTCTAGCTGCGTGTGCGTGCACGTGGTGCTGGGTGCACATCCCTGGGTGCTCGTGGAAAGGTTTCTGCATGGTTTCCGCTGAGGAATCGTGTGTGTGCACAAGGACAAAGAGAAGGCGCAGCAACCAGGTTCCAGCGCCGAAGAAGGCAAAAGGCGAGGTTTCCGGCGCTATCTCCTTCTCTCCCCAGAGCTAGTCGCGCAAAGCAAGCCGCTAAGCCGGCGACCGGCAAGAGAGCTACAACGAAGCATGCCGAACGGAGAAAATAGCAGCAGCTCATCTGTTCACACCTTGTTTCTGCCATGTGCTTGAACGCCAAGACGTTCGCGCTTCTGTGAGATGAAAGACGTCCTTCTGCATATGTGGTTGCTCACACCGGTGCACTTGTTAGTGTATCCATTCAGTCCTGGGCTGCGGGGCATTCAGAAGTGGCTCTGTGGAGACGTCTGCATAGAGGCAGCTGTCAGAACACGCACACTCGATTTTTCACCAAAACATATGCAGACGCGTCCTTAGCCTGTAGATTTGGATGCACAGAGTTCCCTGTGTTCGCAAGAGACAAGGGAATCGCGTCTGTGCGCACAGAAGCAATAGCGGACCGTTTCCCTCGGAGTGAACGCGAAAGAGCCGTCTATATACTCGCAGACACGCGAACGTGCCTCAATGCGGTCACAGAGGCAGCAGCTTTTGCACAGATGCTCCTGGTGATTCTGGCACTTTCCAGGCACACTCCTGAAAGTCGCGCACACTGCTGTTCACTCGCTAAACGACCTCTTGGGAAACACGTCTCCGGTCGACGGACCGCTCAGATTGCTTCTCGTGTAACTGTGAACTGTGTCAGCGCAGGGAATCCGTCTCTGTTGAGCAGATGTCAATCCTGCCTCGCTTTTGCTTTGTTGCCTCTACCAAGATGATTTCCCGTTTCTCTCTTCACTGGAGCAGGCAGACACAGCCAACGCACATCAAGTGTCAAGAGACACGCTCTGCTGAGCTCAACGCTTGTGCAGATGCACATGTGCGACGAAGTCAACACACGTGCTTGTGGAGAGAAAGAAAGGGACTCCCAGGCGTGTGGAGCGACGGGGAGAAAGAGCGGGCGCTGAGGAACACAGTTTCAAACAGACTGTCTCCACACAAACAGGCACCTGTCTGCAGGTATCCTAGATCTTGATTCTTGAACTTGAGGAAACACGCGTCTGAGCAAAACTCCCAAACGCTTCCAGGAAAGACACAGGCTCTCCCACAAGCACACAAGTGTTTGCCCTCAGCTATAGATCAGGGACAAGCCTGTGAAGAGCAACCAAAGAGCTCGTCCGTCTTTCCCTCAATAGATGGGAGTAGGCGCGCTTGCGGATGTGTGCGTGTGTGTGGCCACGCGTTTGCTTAGGCATCAGTGTGTGAAAAGGTAGGTGCTTTTCTCTAGCTGCGTGTGCGTGCACGTGGTGCTGGGTGCACATCCCTGGGTGCTCGTGGAAAGGTTTCTGCATGGTTTTCGCTGAGGAATCGTGTGTGTGCACATGGACAAAGAGAAGGCGCAGCAACCAGGTTCCAGCGCCGAAGAAGGCAAAAGGCGAGGTTTCCGGCGCTATCTCCTTCTCTCCCCAGAGCTAGTCGCGCAAAGCAAGCCGCTAAGCCGGCGACCGGCAAGAGAGCTACAACGAAGCATGCCGAACGGAGAAAATAGCAGCAGCTCATCTGTTCACACCTTGTTTCTGCCATGTGCTTGAACGCCAAGACGTTCGCGCTTCTGTGAGATGAAAGACGTCCTTCTGCATATGTGGTTGCTCACACCGGTGCACTTGTTAGTGTATCCATTCAGTCCTGGGCTGCGGGGCATTCAGAAGTGGCTCTGTGGAGACGTCTGCATAGAGGCAGCTGTCAGAACACGCACACTCGATTGTTCACCAAAACATATGCAGACGCGTCCTTAGCCTGTAGATTTGGATGCACAGAGTTCCCTGTGTTCGCAAGAGACAAGGGAATCGCGTCTGTGCGCACAGAAGCAATAGCGGACCGTTTCCCTCGGAGTGAACGCGAAAGAGCCGTCTATATACTCGCAGACACGCGAACGTGCCTCAATGCGGTCACAGAGGCAGCAGCTTTTGCACAGATGCTCCTGGTGATTCTGGCACTTTCCAGGCACACTCCTGAAAGTCGCGCACACTGCTGTTCACTCGCTAAACGACCTCTTGGGAAACACGTCTCCGGTCGACGGACCGCTCAGATTGCTTCTCGTGTAACTGTGAACTGTGTCAGCGCAGGGAATCCGTCTCTGTTGAGCAGATGTCAATCCTGCCTCGCTTTTGCTTTGTTGCCTCTACCAAGATGATTTCCCGTTTCTCTCTTCACTGGAGCAGGCAGACACAGCCAACGCACATCAAGTGTCAAGAGACACGCTCTGCTGAGCTCAACGCTTGTGCAGATGCACATGTGCGACGAAGTCAACACACGTGCTTGTGGAGAGAAAGAAAGGGACTCCCAGGCGTGTGGAGCGACGGGGAGAAAGAGCGGGCGCTGAGGAACACAGTTTCAAACAGACTGTCTCCACACAAACAGGCACCTGTCTGCAGGTATCCTAGATCTTGATTCTTGAACTTGAGGAAACACGCGTCTGAGCAAAACTCCCAAACGCTTCCAGGAAAGACACAGGCTCTCCCACAAGCACACAAGTGTTTGCCCTCAGCTATAGATCAGGGACAAGCCTGTGAAGAGCAACCAAAGAGCTCGTCCGTCTTTCCCTCAATAGATGGGAGTAGGCGCGCTTGCGGATGTGTGCGTGTGTGTGGCCACGCGTTTGCTTAGGCATCAGTGTGTGAAAAGGTAGGTGCTTTTCTCTAGCTGCGTGTGCGTGCACGTGGTGCTGGGTGCACATCCCTGGGTGCTCGTGGAAAGGTTTCTGCATGGTTTTCGCTGAGGAATCGTGTGTGTGCACATGGACAAAGAGAAGGCGCAGCAACCAGGTTCCAGCGCCGAAGAAGGCAAAAGGCGAGGTTTCCGGCGCTATCTCCTTCTCTCCCCAGAGCTAGTCGCGCAAAGCAAGCCGCTAAGCCGGCGACCGGCAAGAGAGCTACAACGAAGCATGCCGAACGGAGAAAATAGCAGCAGCTCATCTGTTCACACCTTGTTTCTGCCATGTGCTTGAACGCCAAGACGTTCGCGCTTCTGTGAGATGAAAGACGTCCTTCTGCATATGTGGTTGCTCACACCGGTGCACTTGTTAGTGTATCCATTCAGTCCTGGGCTGCGGGGCATTCAGAAGTGGCTCTGTGGAGACGTCTGCATAGAGGCAGCTGTCAGAACACGCACACTCGATTGTTCACCAAAACATATGCAGACGCGTCCTTAGCCTGTAGATTTGGATGCACAGAGTTCCCTGTGTTCGCAAGAGACAAGGGAATCGCGTCTGTGCGCACAGAAGCAATAGCGGACCGTTTCCCTCGGAGTGAACGCGAAAGAGCCGTCTATATACTCGCAGACACGCGAACGTGCCTCAATGCGGTCACAGAGGCAGCAGCTTTTGCACAGATGCTCCTGGTGATTCTGGCACTTTCCAGGCACACTCCTGAAAGTCGCGCACACTGCTGTTCACTCGCTAAACGACCTCTTGGGAAACACGTCTCCGGTCGACGGACCGCTCAGATTGCTTCTCGTGTAACTGTGAACTGTGTCAGCGCAGGGAATCCGTCTCTGTTGAGCAGATGTCAATCCTGCCTCGCTTTTGCTTTGTTGCCTCTACCAAGATGATTTCCCGTTTCTCTCTTCACTGGAGCAGGCAGACACAGCCAACGCACATCAAGTGTCAAGAGACACGCTCTGCTGAGCTCAACGCTTGTGCAGATGCACATGTGCGACGAAGTCAACACACGTGCTTGTGGAGAGAAAGAAAGGGACTCCCAGGCGTGTGGAGCGACGGGGAGAAAGAGCGGGCGCTGAGGAACACAGTTTCAAACAGACTGTCTCCACACAAACAGGCACCTGTCTGCAGGTATCCTAGATCTTGATTCTTGAACTTGAGGAAACACGCGTCTGAGCAAAACTCCCAAACGCTTCCAGGAAAGACACAGGCTCTCCCACAAGCACACAAGTGTTTGCCCTCAGCTATAGATCAGGGACAAGCCTGTGAAGAGATGCCCTGCTATTCTTTCGCCTTATGGCATCATGTGTTTCGTTCCTCTTGGAGATCGATTGTTAAACGTCTTTCCTAGGGCGACTGTGAAGCATTTGCCAGCGGAGGAGAAGTAGCACGGAGCAGCATTCAGTACTGCCTACGAGTGTCTTTGCTACCCTACTAGCGGAGCTCCAAGAACAGGCACACATCTTCAGGTACCTTCCAAATGTGGATTCCCCTGCAGCCCCGTAGGCGGGCGTGCAGTACGCCAACCGTCAACGGACGGTTTTCCCCTCAAGCCTGTCAGGACGTTGCTCGTCCGTCTTTCCCTCAATAGATGGGAGTAGGCGCGCTTGCGGATGTGTGCGTGTGTGTGGCCACGCGTTTGCTTAGGCTTCAGTGTGTGAAAAGGTAGGTGCTTTTCTCTAGCTGCGTGTGCGTGCACGTGGTGCTGGGTGCACATCCCTGGGTGCTCGTGGAAAGGTTTCTGCATGGTTTTCGCTGAGGAATCGTGTGTGTGCACAAGGACAAAGAGAAGGCGCAGCAACCAGGTTCCAGCGCCGAAGAAGGCAAAAGGCGAGGTTTCCGGCGCTATCTCCTTCTCTCCCCAGAGCTAGTCGCGCAAAGCAAGCCGCTAAGCCGGCGACCGGCAAGAGAGCTACAACGAAGCATGCCGAACGGAGAAAATAGCAGCAGCTCATCTGTTCACACCTTGTTTCTGCCATGTGCTTGAACGCCAAGACGTTCGCGCTTCTGTGAGATGAAAGACGTCCTTCTGCATATGTGGTTGCTCACACCGGTGCACTTGTTAGTGTATCCATTCAGTCCTGGGCTGCGGGGCATTCAGAAGTGGCTCTGTGGAGACGTCTGCATAGAGGCAGCTGTCAGAACACGCACACTCGATTGTTCACCAAAACATATGCAGACGCGTCCTTAGCCTGTAGATTTGGATGCACAGAGTTCCCTGTGTTCGCAAGAGACAAGGGAATCGCGTCTGTGCGCACAGAAGCAATAGCGGACCGTTTCCCTCGGAGTGAACGCGAAAGAGCCGTCTATATACTCGCAGACACGCGAACGTGCCTCAATGCGGTCACAGAGGCAGCAGCTTTTGCACAGATGCTCCTGGTGATTCTGGCACTTTCCAGGCACACTCCTGAAAGTCGCGCACACTGCTGTTCACTCGCTAAACGACCTCTTGGGAAACACGTCTCCGGTCGACGGACCGCTCAGATTGCTTCTCGTGTAACTGTGAACTGTGTCAGCGCAGGGAATCCGTCTCTGTTGAGCAGATGTCAATCCTGCCTCGCTTTTGCTTTGTTGCCTCTACCAAGATGATTTCCCGTTTCTCTCTTCACTGGAGCAGGCAGACACAGCCAACGCACATCAAGTGTCAAGAGACACGCTCTGCTGAGCTCAACGCTTGTGCAGATGCACATGTGCGACGAAGTCAACACACGTGCTTGTGGAGAGAAAGAAAGGGACTCCCAGGCGTGTGGAGCGACGGGGAGAAAGAGCGGGCGCTGAGGAACACAGTTTCAAACAGACTGTCTCCACACAAACAGGCACCTGTCTGCAGGTATCCTAGATCTTGATTCTTGAACTTGAGGAAACACGCGTCTGAGCAAAACTCCCAAACGCTTCCAGGAAAGACACAGGCTCTCCCACAAGCACACAAGTGTTTGCCCTCAGCTATAGATCAGGGACAAGCCTGTGAAGAGCAACCAAAGAGCTCGTCCGTCTTTCCCTCAATAGATGGGAGTAGGCGCGCTTGCGGATGTGTGCGTGTGTGTGGCCACGCGTTTGCTTAGGCATCAGTGTGTGAAAAGGTAGGTGCTTTTCTCTAGCTGCGTGTGCGTGCACGTGGTGCTGGGTGCACATCCCTGGGTGCTCGTGGAAAGGTTTCTGCATGGTTTTCGCTGAGGAATCGTGTGTGTGCACATGGACAAAGAGAAGGCGCAGCAACCAGGTTCCAGCGCCGAAGAAGGCAAAAGGCGAGGTTTCCGGCGCTATCTCCTTCTCTCCCCAGAGCTAGTCGCGCAAAGCAAGCCGCTAAGCCGGCGACCGGCAAGAGAGCTACAACGAAGCATGCCGAACGGAGAAAATAGCAGCAGCTCATCTGTTCACACCTTGTTTCTGCCATGTGCTTGAACGCCAAGACGTTCGCGCTTCTGTGAGATGAAAGACGTCCTTCTGCATATGTGGTTGCTCACACCGGTGCACTTGTTAGTGTATCCATTCAGTCCTGGGCTGCGGGGCATTCAGAAGTGGCTCTGTGGAGACGTCTGCATAGAGGCAGCTGTCAGAACACGCACACTCGATTGTTCACCAAAACATATGCAGACGCGTCCTTAGCCTGTAGATTTGGATGCACAGAGTTCCCTGTGTTCGCAAGAGACAAGGGAATCGCGTCTGTGCGCACAGAAGCAATAGCGGACCGTTTCCCTCGGAGTGAACGCGAAAGAGCCGTCTATATACTCGCAGACACGCGAACGTGCCTCAATGCGGTCACAGAGGCAGCAGCTTTTGCACAGATGCTCCTGGTGATTCTGGCACTTTCCAGGCACACTCCTGAAAGTCGCGCACACTGCTGTTCACTCGCTAAACGACCTCTTGGGAAACACGTCTCCGGTCGACGGACCGCTCAGATTGCTTCTCGTGTAACTGTGAACTGTGTCAGCGCAGGGAATCCGTCTCTGTTGAGCAGATGTGGATCCTGCCTCGCTTTTGCTTTGTTGCCTCTACCAAGATGATTTCCCGTTTCTCTCTTCACTGGAGCAGGCAGACACAGCCAACGCACATCAAGTGTCAAGAGACACGCTCTGCTGAGCTCAACGCTTGTGCAGATGCACATGTGCGACGAAGTCAACACACGTGCTTGTGGAGAGAAAGAAAGGGACTCCCAGGCGTGTGGAGCGACGGGGAGAAAGAGCGGGCGCTGAGGAACACAGTTTCAAACAGACTGTCTCCACACAAACAGGCACCTGTCTGCAGGTATCCTAGATCTTGATTCTTGAACTTGAGGAAACACGCGTCTGAGCAAAACTCCCAAACGCTTCCAGGAAAGACACAGGCTCTCCCACAAGCACACAAGTGTTTGCCCTCAGCTATAGATCAGGGACAAGCCTGTGAAGAGCAACCAAAGAGCTCGTCCGTCTTTCCCTCAATAGATGGGAGTAGGCGCGCTTGCGGATGTGTGCGTGTGTGTGGCCACGCGTTTGCTTAGGCATCAGTGTGTGAAAAGGTAGGTGCTTTTCTCTAGCTGCGTGTGCGTGCACGTGGTGCTGGGTGCACATCCCTGGGTGCTCGTGGAAAGGTTTCTGCATGGTTTTCGCTGAGGAATCGTGTGTGTGCACATGGACAAAGAGAAGGCGCAGCAACCAGGTTCCAGCGCCGAAGAAGGCAAAAGGCGAGGTTTCCGGCGCTATCTCCTTCTCTCCCCAGAGCTAGTCGCGCAAAGCAAGCCGCTAAGCCGGCGACCGGCAAGAGAGCTACAACGAAGCATGCCGAACGGAGAAAATAGCAGCAGCTCATCTGTTCACACCTTGTTTCTGCCATGTGCTTGAACGCCAAGACGTTCGCGCTTCTGTGAGATGAAAGACGTCCTTCTGCATATGTGGTTGCTCACACCGGTGCACTTGTTAGTGTATCCATTCAGTCCTGGGCTGCGGGGCATTCAGAAGTGGCTCTGTGGAGACGTCTGCATAGAGGCAGCTGTCAGAACACGCACACTCGATTGTTCACCAAAACATATGCAGACGCGTCCTTAGCCTGTAGATTTGGATGCACAGAGTTCCCTGTGTTCGCAAGAGACAAGGGAATCGCGTCTGTGCGCACAGAAGCAATAGCGGACCGTTTCCCTCGGAGTGAACGCGAAAGAGCCGTCTATATACTCGCAGACACGCGAACGTGCCTCAATGCGGTCACAGAGGCAGCAGCTTTTGCACAGATGCTCCTGGTGATTCTGGCACTTTCCAGGCACACTCCTGAAAGTCGCGCACACTGCTGTTCACTCGCTAAACGACCTCTTGGGAAACACGTCTCCGGTCGACGGACCGCTCAGATTGCTTCTCGTGTAACTGTGAACTGTGTCAGCGCAGGGAATCCGTCTCTGTTGAGCAGATGTCAATCCTGCCTCGCTTTTGCTTTGTTGCCTCTACCAAGATGATTTCCCGTTTCTCTCTTCACTGGAGCAGGCAGACACAGCCAACGCACATCAAGTGTCAAGAGACACGCTCTGCTGAGCTCAACGCTTGTGCAGATGCACATGTGCGACGAAGTCAACACACGTGCTTGTGGAGAGAAAGAAAGGGACTCCCAGGCGTGTGGAGCGACGGGGAGAAAGAGCGGGCGCTGAGGAACACAGTTTCAAACAGACTGTCTCCACACAAACAGGCACCTGTCTGCAGGTATCCTAGATCTTGATTCTTGAACTTGAGGAAACACGCGTCTGAGCAAAACTCCCAAACGCTTCCAGGAAAGACACAGGCTCTCCCACAAGCACACAAGTGTTTGCCCTCAGCTATAGATCAGGGACAAGCCTGTGAAGAGCAACCAAAGAGCTCGTCCGTCTTTCCCTCAATAGATGGGAGTAGGCGCGCTTGCGGATGTGTGCGTGTGTGTGGCCACGCGTTTGCTTAGGCATCAGTGTGTGAAAAGGTAGGTGCTTTTCTCTAGCTGCGTGTGCGTGCACGTGGTGCTGGGTGCACATCCCTGGGTGCTCGTGGAAAGGTTTCTGCATGGTTTTCGCTGAGGAATCGTGTGTGTGCACATGGACAAAGAGAAGGCGCAGCAACCAGGTTCCAGCGCCGAAGAAGGCAAAAGGCGAGGTTTCCGGCGCTATCTCCTTCTCTCCCCAGAGCTAGTCGCGCAAAGCAAGCCGCTAAGCCGGCGACCGGCAAGAGAGCTACAACGAAGCATGCCGAACGGAGAAAATAGCAGCAGCTCATCTGTTCACACCTTGTTTCTGCCATGTGCTTGAACGCCAAGACGTTCGCGCTTCTGTGAGATGAAAGACGTCCTTCTGCATATGTGGTTGCTCACACCGGTGCACTTGTTAGTGTATCCATTCAGTCCTGGGCTGCGGGGCATTCAGAAGTGGCTCTGTGGAGACGTCTGCATAGAGGCAGCTGTCAGAACACGCACACTCGATTGTTCACCAAAACATATGCAGACGCGTCCTTAGCCTGTAGATTTGGATGCACAGAGTTCCCTGTGTTCGCAAGAGACAAGGGAATCGCGTCTGTGCGCACAGAAGCAATAGCGGACCGTTTCCCTCGGAGTGAACGCGAAAGAGCCGTCTATATACTCGCAGACACGCGAACGTGCCTCAATGCGGTCACAGAGGCAGCAGCTTTTGCACAGATGCTCCTGGTGATTCTGGCACTTTCCAGGCACACTCCTGAAAGTCGCGCACACTGCTGTTCACTCGCTAAACGACCTCTTGGGAAACACGTCTCCGGTCGACGGACCGCTCAGATTGCTTCTCGTGTAACTGTGAACTGTGTCAGCGCAGGGAATCCGTCTCTGTTGAGCAGATGTCAATCCTGCCTCGCTTTTGCTTTGTTGCCTCTACCAAGATGATTTCCCGTTTCTCTCTTCACTGGAGCAGGCAGACACAGCCAACGCACATCAAGTGTCAAGAGACACGCTCTGCTGAGCTCAACGCTTGTGCAGATGCACATGTGCGACGAAGTCAACACACGTGCTTGTGGAGAGAAAGAAAGGGACTCCCAGGCGTGTGGAGCGACGGGGAGAAAGAGCGGGCGCTGAGGAACACAGTTTCAAACAGACTGTCTCCACACAAACAGGCACCTGTCTGCAGGTATCCTAGATCTTGATTCTTGAACTTGAGGAAACACGCGTCTGAGCAAAACTCCCAAACGCTTCCAGGAAAGACACAGGCTCTCCCACAAGCACACAAGTGTTTGCCCTCAGCTATAGATCAGGGACAAGCCTGTGAAGAGCAACCAAAGAGCTCGTCCGTCTTTCCCTCAATAGATGGGAGTAGGCGCGCTTGCGGATGTGTGCGTGTGTGTGGCCACGCGTTTGCTTAGGCATCAGTGTGTGAAAAGGTAGGTGCTTTTCTCTAGCTGCGTGTGCGTGCACGTGGTGCTGGGTGCACATCCCTGGGTGCTCGTGGAAAGGTTTCTGCATGGTTTTCGCTGAGGAATCGTGTGTGTGCACATGGACAAAGAGAAGGCGCAGCAACCAGGTTCCAGCGCCGAAGAAGGCAAAAGGCGAGGTTTCCGGCGCTATCTCCTTCTCTCCCCAGAGCTAGTCGCGCAAAGCAAGCCGCTAAGCCGGCGACCGGCAAGAGAGCTACAACGAAGCATGCCGAACGGAGAAAATAGCAGCAGCTCATCTGTTCACACCTTGTTTCTGCCATGTGCTTGAACGCCAAGACGTTCGCGCTTCTGTGAGATGAAAGACGTCCTTCTGCATATGTGGTTGCTCACACCGGTGCACTTGTTAGTGTATCCATTCAGTCCTGGGCTGCGGGGCATTCAGAAGTGGCTCTGTGGAGACGTCTGCATAGAGGCAGCTGTCAGAACACGCACACTCGATTGTTCACCAAAACATATGCAGACGCGTCCTTAGCCTGTAGATTTGGATGCACAGAGTTCCCTGTGTTCGCAAGAGACAAGGGAATCGCGTCTGTGCGCACAGAAGCAATAGCGGACCGTTTCCCTCGGAGTGAACGCGAAAGAGCCGTCTATATACTCGCAGACACGCGAACGTGCCTCAATGCGGTCACAGAGGCAGCAGCTTTTGCACAGATGCTCCTGGTGATTCTGGCACTTTCCAGGCACACTCCTGAAAGTCGCGCACACTGCTGTTCACTCGCTAAACGACCTCTTGGGAAACACGTCTCCGGTCGACGGACCGCTCAGATTGCTTCTCGTGTAACTGTGAACTGTGTCAGCGCAGGGAATCCGTCTCTGTTGAGCAGATGTCAATCCTGCCTCGCTTTTGCTTTGTTGCCTCTACCAAGATGATTTCCCGTTTCTCTCTTCACTGGAGCAGGCAGACACAGCCAACGCACATCAAGTGTCAAGAGACACGCTCTGCTGAGCTCAACGCTTGTGCAGATGCACATGTGCGACGAAGTCAACACACGTGCTTGTGGAGAGAAAGAAAGGGACTCCCAGGCGTGTGGAGCGACGGGGAGAAAGAGCGGGCGCTGAGGAACACAGTTTCAAACAGACTGTCTCCACACAAACAGGCACCTGTCTGCAGGTATCCTAGATCTTGATTCTTGAACTTGAGGAAACACGCGTCTGAGCAAAACTCCCAAACGCTTCCAGGAAAGACACAGGCTCTCCCACAAGCACACAAGTGTTTGCCCTCAGCTATAGATCAGGGACAAGCCTGTGAAGAGATGCCCTGCTATTCTTTCGCCTTATGGCATCATGTGTTTCGTTCCTCTTGGAGATCGATTGTTAAACGTCTTTCCTAGGGCGACTGTGAAGCATTTGCCAGCGGAGGAGAAGTAGCACGGAGCAGCATTCAGTACTGCCTACGAGTGTCTTTGCTACCCTACTAGCGGAGCTCCAAGAACAGGCACACATCTTCAGGTACCTTCCAAATGTGGATTCCCCTGCAGCCCCGTAGGCGGGCGTGCAGTACGCCAACCGTCAACGGACGGTTTTCCCCTCAAGCCTGTCAGGACGTTGCTCGTCCGTCTTTCCCTCAATAGATGGGAGTAGGCGCGCTTGCGGATGTGTGCGTGTGTGTGGCCACGCGTTTGCTTAGGCATCAGTGTGTGAAAAGGTAGGTGCTTTTCTCTAGCTGCGTGTGCGTGCACGTGGTGCTGGGTGCACATCCCTGGGTGCTCGTGGAAAGGTTTCTGCATGGTTTTCGCTGAGGAATCGTGTGTGTGCACATGGACAAAGAGAAGGCGCAGCAACCAGGTTCCAGCGCCGAAGAAGGCAAAAGGCGAGGTTTCCGGCGCTATCTCCTTCTCTCCCCAGAGCTAGTCGCGCAAAGCAAGCCGCTAAGCCGGCGACCGGCAAGAGAGCTACAACGAAGCATGCCGAACGGAGAAAATAGCAGCAGCTCATCTGTTCACACCTTGTTTCTGCCATGTGCTTGAACGCCAAGACGTTCGCGCTTCTGTGAGATGAAAGACGTCCTTCTGCATATGTGGTTGCTCACACCGGTGCACTTGTTAGTGTATCCATTCAGTCCTGGGCTGCGGGGCATTCAGAAGTGGCTCTGTGGAGACGTCTGCATAGAGGCAGCTGTCAGAACACGCACACTCGATTGTTCACCAAAACATATGCAGACGCGTCCTTAGCCTGTAGATTTGGATGCACAGAGTTCCCTGTGTTCGCAAGAGACAAGGGAATCGCGTCTGTGCGCACAGAAGCAATAGCGGACCGTTTCCCTCGGAGTGAACGCGAAAGAGCCGTCTATATACTCGCAGACACGCGAACGTGCCTCAATGCGGTCACAGAGGCAGCAGCTTTTGCACAGATGCTCCTGGTGATTCTGGCACTTTCCAGGCACACTCCTGAAAGTCGCGCACACTGCTGTTCACTCGCTAAACGACCTCTTGGGAAACACGTCTCCGGTCGACGGACCGCTCAGATTGCTTCTCGTGTAACTGTGAACTGTGTCAGCGCAGGGAATCCGTCTCTGTTGAGCAGATGTCAATCCTGCCTCGCTTTTGCTTTGTTGCCTCTACCAAGATGATTTCCCGTTTCTCTCTTCACTGGAGCAGGCAGACACAGCCAACGCACATCAAGTGTCAAGAGACACGCTCTGCTGAGCTCAACGCTTGTGCAGATGCACATGTGCGACGAAGTCAACACACGTGCTTGTGGAGAGAAAGAAAGGGACTCCCAGGCGTGTGGAGCGACGGGGAGAAAGAGCGGGCGCTGAGGAACACAGTTTCAAACAGACTGTCTCCACACAAACAGGCACCTGTCTGCAGGTATCCTAGATCTTGATTCTTGAACTTGAGGAAACACGCGTCTGAGCAAAACTCCCAAACGCTTCCAGGAAAGACACAGGCTCTCCCACAAGCACACAAGTGTTTGCCCTCAGCTATAGATCAGGGACAAGCCTGTGAAGAGCAACCAAAGAGCTCGTCCGTCTTTCCCTCAATAGATGGGAGTAGGCGCGCTTGCGGATGTGTGCGTGTGTGTGGCCACGCGTTTGCTTAGGCATCAGTGTGTGAAAAGGTAGGTGCTTTTCTCTAGCTGCGTGTGCGTGCACGTGGTGCTGGGTGCACATCCCTGGGTGCTCGTGGAAAGGTTTCTGCATGGTTTTCGCTGAGGAATCGTGTGTGTGCACATGGACAAAGAGAAGGCGCAGCAACCAGGTTCCAGCGCCGAAGAAGGCAAAAGGCGAGGTTTCCGGCGCTATCTCCTTCTCTCCCCAGAGCTAGTCGCGCAAAGCAAGCCGCTAAGCCGGCGACCGGCAAGAGAGCTACAACGAAGCATGCCGAACGGAGAAAATAGCAGCAGCTCATCTGTTCACACCTTGTTTCTGCCATGTGCTTGAACGCCAAGACGTTCGCGCTTCTGTGAGATGAAAGACGTCCTTCTGCATATGTGGTTGCTCACACCGGTGCACTTGTTAGTGTATCCATTCAGTCCTGGGCTGCGGGGCATTCAGAAGTGGCTCTGTGGAGACGTCTGCATAGAGGCAGCTGTCAGAACACGCACACTCGATTGTTCACCAAAACATATGCAGACGCGTCCTTAGCCTGTAGATTTGGATGCACAGAGTTCCCTGTGTTCGCAAGAGACAAGGGAATCGCGTCTGTGCGCACAGAAGCAATAGCGGACCGTTTCCCTCGGAGTGAACGCGAAAGAGCCGTCTATATACTCGCAGACACGCGAACGTGCCTCAATGCGGTCACAGAGGCAGCAGCTTTTGCACAGATGCTCCTGGTGATTCTGGCACTTTCCAGGCACACTCCTGAAAGTCGCGCACACTGCTGTTCACTCGCTAAACGACCTCTTGGGAAACACGTCTCCGGTCGACGGACCGCTCAGATTGCTTCTCGTGTAACTGTGAACTGTGTCAGCGCAGGGAATCCGTCTCTGTTGAGCAGATGTCAATCCTGCCTCGCTTTTGCTTTGTTGCCTCTACCAAGATGATTTCCCGTTTCTCTCTTCACTGGAGCAGGCAGACACAGCCAACGCACATCAAGTGTCAAGAGACACGCTCTGCTGAGCTCAACGCTTGTGCAGATGCACATGTGCGACGAAGTCAACACACGTGCTTGTGGAGAGAAAGAAAGGGACTCCCAGGCGTGTGGAGCGACGGGGAGAAAGAGCGGGCGCTGAGGAACACAGTTTCAAACAGACTGTCTCCACACAAACAGGCACCTGTCTGCAGGTATCCTAGATCTTGATTCTTGAACTTGAGGAAACACGCGTCTGAGCAAAACTCCCAAACGCTTCCAGGAAAGACACAGGCTCTCCCACAAGCACACAAGTGTTTGCCCTCAGCTATAGATCAGGGACAAGCCTGTGAAGAGCAACCAAAGAGCTCGTCCGTCTTTCCCTCAATAGATGGGAGTAGGCGCGCTTGCGGATGTGTGCGTGTGTGTGGCCACGCGTTTGCTTAGGCATCAGTGTGTGAAAAGGTAGGTGCTTTTCTCTAGCTGCGTGTGCGTGCACGTGGTGCTGGGTGCACATCCCTGGGTGCTCGTGGAAAGGTTTCTGCATGGTTTTCGCTGAGGAATCGTGTGTGTGCACATGGACAAAGAGAAGGCGCAGCAACCAGGTTCCAGCGCCGAAGAAGGCAAAAGGCGAGGTTTCCGGCGCTATCTCCTTCTCTCCCCAGAGCTAGTCGCGCAAAGCAAGCCGCTAAGCCGGCGACCGGCAAGAGAGCTACAACGAAGCATGCCGAACGGAGAAAATAGCAGCAGCTCATCTGTTCACACCTTGTTTCTGCCATGTGCTTGAACGCCAAGACGTTCGCGCTTCTGTGAGATGAAAGACGTCCTTCTGCATATGTGGTTGCTCACACCGGTGCACTTGTTAGTGTATCCATTCAGTCCTGGGCTGCGGGGCATTCAGAAGTGGCTCTGTGGAGACGTCTGCATAGAGGCAGCTGTCAGAACACGCACACTCGATTGTTCACCAAAACATATGCAGACGCGTCCTTAGCCTGTAGATTTGGATGCACAGAGTTCCCTGTGTTCGCAAGAGACAAGGGAATCGCGTCTGTGCGCACAGAAGCAATAGCGGACCGTTTCCCTCGGAGTGAACGCGAAAGAGCCGTCTATATACTCGCAGACACGCGAACGTGCCTCAATGCGGTCACAGAGGCAGCAGCTTTTGCACAGATGCTCCTGGTGATTCTGGCACTTTCCAGGCACACTCCTGAAAGTCGCGCACACTGCTGTTCACTCGCTAAACGACCTCTTGGGAAACACGTCTCCGGTCGACGGACCGCTCAGATTGCTTCTCGTGTAACTGTGAACTGTGTCAGCGCAGGGAATCCGTCTCTGTTGAGCAGATGTGGATCCTGCCTCGCTTTTGCTTTGTTGCCTCTACCAAGATGATTTCCCGTTTCTCTCTTCACTGGAGCAGGCAGACACAGCCAACGCACATCAAGTGTCAAGAGACACGCTCTGCTGAGCTCAACGCTTGTGCAGATGCACATGTGCGACGAAGTCAACACACGTGCTTGTGGAGAGAAAGAAAGGGACTCCCAGGCGTGTGGAGCGACGGGGAGAAAGAGCGGGCGCTGAGGAACACAGTTTCAAACAGACTGTCTCCACACAAACAGGCACCTGTCTGCAGGTATCCTAGATCTTGATTCTTGAACTTGAGGAAACACGCGTCTGAGCAAAACTCCCAAACGCTTCCAGGAAAGACACAGGCTCTCCCACAAGCACACAAGTGTTTGCCCTCAGCTATAGATCAGGGACAAGCCTGTGAAGAGCAACCAAAGAGCTCGTCCGTCTTTCCCTCAATAGATGGGAGTAGGCGCGCTTGCGGATGTGTGCGTGTGTGTGGCCACGCGTTTGCTTAGGCATCAGTGTGTGAAAAGGTAGGTGCTTTTCTCTAGCTGCGTGTGCGTGCACGTGGTGCTGGGTGCACATCCCTGGGTGCTCGTGGAAAGGTTTCTGCATGGTTTTCGCTGAGGAATCGTGTGTGTGCACATGGACAAAGAGAAGGCGCAGCAACCAGGTTCCAGCGCCGAAGAAGGCAAAAGGCGAGGTTTCCGGCGCTATCTCCTTCTCTCCCCAGAGCTAGTCGCGCAAAGCAAGCCGCTAAGCCGGCGACCGGCAAGAGAGCTACAACGAAGCATGCCGAACGGAGAAAATAGCAGCAGCTCATCTGTTCACACCTTGTTTCTGCCATGTGCTTGAACGCCAAGACGTTCGCGCTTCTGTGAGATGAAAGACGTCCTTCTGCATATGTGGTTGCTCACACCGGTGCACTTGTTAGTGTATCCATTCAGTCCTGGGCTGCGGGGCATTCAGAAGTGGCTCTGTGGAGACGTCTGCATAGAGGCAGCTGTCAGAACACGCACACTCGATTGTTCACCAAAACATATGCAGACGCGTCCTTAGCCTGTAGATTTGGATGCACAGAGTTCCCTGTGTTCGCAAGAGACAAGGGAATCGCGTCTGTGCGCACAGAAGCAATAGCGGACCGTTTCCCTCGGAGTGAACGCGAAAGAGCCGTCTATATACTCGCAGACACGCGAACGTGCCTCAATGCGGTCACAGAGGCAGCAGCTTTTGCACAGATGCTCCTGGTGATTCTGGCACTTTCCAGGCACACTCCTGAAAGTCGCGCACACTGCTGTTCACTCGCTAAACGACCTCTTGGGAAACACGTCTCCGGTCGACGGACCGCTCAGATTGCTTCTCGTGTAACTGTGAACTGTGTCAGCGCAGGGAATCCGTCTCTGTTGAGCAGATGTCAATCCTGCCTCGCTTTTGCTTTGTTGCCTCTACCAAGATGATTTCCCGTTTCTCTCTTCACTGGAGCAGGCAGACACAGCCAACGCACATCAAGTGTCAAGAGACACGCTCTGCTGAGCTCAACGCTTGTGCAGATGCACATGTGCGACGAAGTCAACACACGTGCTTGTGGAGAGAAAGAAAGGGACTCCCAGGCGTGTGGAGCGACGGGGAGAAAGAGCGGGCGCTGAGGAACACAGTTTCAAACAGACTGTCTCCACACAAACAGGCACCTGTCTGCAGGTATCCTAGATCTTGATTCTTGAACTTGAGGAAACACGCGTCTGAGCAAAACTCCCAAACGCTTCCAGGAAAGACACAGGCTCTCCCACAAGCACACAAGTGTTTGCCCTCAGCTATAGATCAGGGACAAGCCTGTGAAGAGCAACCAAAGAGCTCGTCCGTCTTTCCCTCAATAGATGGGAGTAGGCGCGCTTGCGGATGTGTGCGTGTGTGTGGCCACGCGTTTGCTTAGGCATCAGTGTGTGAAAAGGTAGGTGCTTTTCTCTAGCTGCGTGTGCGTGCACGTGGTGCTGGGTGCACATCCCTGGGTGCTCGTGGAAAGGTTTCTGCATGGTTTTCGCTGAGGAATCGTGTGTGTGCACATGGACAAAGAGAAGGCGCAGCAACCAGGTTCCAGCGCCGAAGAAGGCAAAAGGCGAGGTTTCCGA